>NC_087067.1:30680618-31010821 GCF_963678635.1 Symsagittifera roscoffensis | reverse complement strand
TCTCTCTCTCTCTCTCTCTCTATCTCTCTTTCTTGCTTTCTCTCTCTCTTTTTTTCTCTTTCTCTCTTCTTTCTTTCTCTCTCCGTCTCTGTTCCTCTCTCTCTCCCTCTCTCTCTCTATCTTCTTTGTCTCTATCCCTGATCTAATTCTCTCTCCTTTTAATATGGGATCATATGTTACTTAGGGAGGATCAATTTGTATATTTTTGGATCATTAGTTATACTTAGGGATTAGTGGTTAAATAAATGAGCGATTATTTACGCATAGGGACCATTAGTTACACCAAATGGTCATAAACTTCAACTAGGGATCTTTAGATGTACATAGGGATCATTGATTAAACATAGAGATCATTGGTTATACGTGATATGAAAATATTTGGTTAAGCTATGAAAATTAAACATTGGGTAAATGATTATAAATACTGTTCATAGGAACCATTAGGTATAAATTTTTTATATAGGGATCATTAGGTATAAAAATTTTACATAGGGATCATTAGGTATAAATATTTACATAGGGATCATTAGGTATGAAAATTTTACATAGGGATCATTAGGTATAAGTATTTTACATAGGGATCATTAGGTATAATTATTTACATAGGGATCATTAGCTATAAAAATTATACATAGGGATCATTAGGTATAAATTTTTTACATAGGGATCATTAGGTATAAATTTTTTACATAGGGATCATTAGGTATAAAAATTTTACATAGGGATCATTAGGTATAAATATTTACATAGGGATCATTAGGTATAATTATTTTACATAGGGATCATTAGGTATAAAAATTTTACATAGGGATCATTAGGTATATTTTTTTTACATAGGGATCATTAGGTAAAAAATATTTTACATAGGGATCATTAGGTATAAAAATTTTACATAGGGATCATTAGGTATAAATTTTTTACATAGGGATCATTAGGTATAAAAATTTTACATAGGGATCATCAGGTATAAAAATTTTACAGAGGGATCATTAGGTATAATTTTTTTACATAGGGATCATTAGGCATAAATATTTTACATAGGGATCATTAGGTATAAATATTTTACATAGGGATCATTAGATATAAATTTTTTACATAGGGATCATTAGGTATAAAAATATTACATAGGGATCATTAGGTATAAAAATTTTACATAGGGATCATTAGGTATAATTTTTTTTACATAGGGATCATTAGGTATAAATATTTTATATAGGGATCATTAAGTCAAGAAATTTGAAAAAAAAAAATTGAAAAAAAACTGAAAAAAAATATGAAAAAAAAATTTGAAAAAAAAAATTGAAAAAAAATTTGAAAAAAAGTTTGAAAAAAAATTTGAAAAAAAAATTGAAAAAAATTTTGAAAAAAAAAAAATTTGAAAAAAAATTTTTCTCTTGGAAATTTTTGGATGAAAAAATTTTTTGGAAAAATTTTTACATAGGGATCATTAGGTATAAATATTTTACATAGGGATCATTAGGTATAAATATTTTACATAGGGATCATTAGGTATAAATATTTACATAGGGATCATTAGGTATAATCTATACCCAATGATCCCTGTACGGATTACCCCCCCCCGATCTCAGTGTCGTATATCTATACTACTGATGGGTATGACTTGTGGAGAATATAACAAACACTAGGAAATAAAAAAAAGTGGTTTAAAAAAGTTGAAAAATACTGAAGAGAAAAAGTAAACACGAGCTGACTTTTTTGAGCAAAAAAGCCAATCTCAAAGGAACTAATGCAGCGCGTGTTAGCCAATTTGTAAATGAAACAGTTATTTATATTCAATTATTGATCTCAAGTGCGTTTTTATAAAGACGCAAATTAAAATCAATTCTAAAAAAATTGCAGAAAATATTTGAATTTTTGAATTTTATAATTCCCAAAATTGCTATTAAAACTTCAGAAACCAACTTTACTCGAGTAAAACTAAATTTTCGCGGCCTAAATTAAAAAGCAGAAATAAGCTATTGTAGACCTAGACGCTCACTTTATATGCTAGAAATTAGAAAAAAAATCAAAAACTTCGAACCGATTTTTTTGTTAAACACTAGAAAAAAATATTTTGGAATTTTTTAATGACGTTCGTATCGCGACGTAGAGCGCTTCATAGTATATCACTCAGCCCAGTCCGATGATTGTTTGTCGTATCTGATTTTACGTGGAAAACAAAAAAGTATAAGAAGAAAACTAAAACACACCGGATTATAATTTTCCCCATTTTTCAAATGGTCGGAAAAAAACCGTATTATGAAATATTTTCATGATTTTTTTTCTCAAACTTAGAATCATTAGAAAATAGTGTTATAAATATTTAAATCTTTTAAGGCCACAGGCAAAATGATATGGAAGTAGCTGACTACTATTCGTGGAATTAATTATAGTGCGAGGCTTGCAGTGAGTGGCATTTTGTTGTTTACAGTGCTCTGAAATGTTTGATTTTTTTTGCGCACAGATCTTAAGTATTGTAAACAACTATTTTTATAGAAGTTAAAGAGCACTCAGAACACTTAGTAGTAGTGCTTCGCCCTTGTACAAGAAGTCTTGTTGGTTTCTCTGATTCAATGCGCAAAGCCATGGCAATTCACAATTCATGCCTGGAGCCAACTAATTGAAAGTATCCGTAGAACTCAACTCTGTGCGATAAATCAAGTATTTATTTCTTTTTCAGATTATATGAAATCAGATTTTGAATTTTAACTTAATTTAACTTTCATTGTTCGGCGTTCAGATAGTTAAACGTAATTTCACTCATCGGTATCAGCAGACGACTCTGACATAAGTGCTTTCTCATCATAGTTTACTTTTTTCGATTCATTTGTATTCTTGGAACTGGAAACTGATTTTGCCGATGCGAATTTTCCTTCTTTCTTAGCGTAAAGTAGAAAGCCTGACACAAGCACCATAATAGCGCCGAATATTTTCCATCCATTTAGATTAGCTTTTTCGGGTGTCAGTGTAATTGTGAATAAAAACCCGAGAAATACATTAATTGTATTGCAGAGGACACTTTTCACACTGGCTTTGATTAGTTTCAAGGTGAGGATGTTAGTGTACTGGGCAGAATATCCCAGGCAAGCTGCTAATAGTACAAGTATGGATGTGGTGTGGGAATGAATGCACTTGTCACCCGGCTGAATTTGCCCAGTTTTGTCCAAAATTACAAAGCCAATAACACCGTAAGCTGAAATGGGACTATGTTTAGACAGGTTCCACAACTTTCGAATTGAGTGTCCTCTACGGGTCGCAGAAATAAAGTTACTTTTAAAGGCCTTTGAAATAAGTTTATTTCTGCGACTCGCAGAGGACACTCAATGGGCGACGAAATCCGGGTCGAGGTTTGCGATTTATGCTTCGACCGTCTCTACTCGGGCTCGATATGTTTCGCTCGACTCGACCCAAATTGTCTATGTTTCGACAATGTTCAACCGAGGAGGAACGTTTTGGCCAAACTCGACCAATTCCACCAAGATCGACCGAGGAAAAACGTTTCGACTGAGTTCGACTGAGGAGTTTTTTTCGACCGAAAAAAAACATCAATTTTAATTGACCGAGGAAAAATTTTTCAACTGAGTTTGACCCAGGGTTTTCTCAACCGAAAAAAAAACATTTGACTGATATCGAAAAAAACGTTTCGACTGAAAAAAATTTTGATTGTGTACGCCAAAAAAAACATCACAGTAAAAAACTTGTCAAAGGTATATATGTTTGGTTGAGAGTATATTTGTAAGTACTTCGGTATATAATTATGGATTTTAGTTTTTATTTATTTATGTATTTAGTATCTACGTCTGCAAATATGTATGTTATTAGGAGGTATGTATGTATTTATGTATGGATGAATGAACGCATGTTTCAATACATGTACGTATGTATGCATATATGTATGCATGTATTTATATATATATATATATATATATATATATATATATATATGTGTGTGTGTGTGTGTGTGTGTGTATGCACGCATGTATGTATGTATGTGTATGTATGTATGTATGAATGTATGTATGTTTGTATGTATGTATGTATGTATGTATGTATATACATACATATCTAACATTTCTTTTATGATTAATTTCGATAATAATTTGACGACAAGTGAATGTAATTTTTGCTGATGAGTGAATGTTTTATTTTGTTGTTTGATAGCTTTCTGTTTTTATTATGACAATTTGGTCGTTGCCCCGAAAAATTGCTGATTTATTTTTCAAGACCAAATGCAGGCCATCTCGTGGTGACATTGTATATGATCAGAACTAATGCTATCCCACTCTTTAAAAAACATATACACTGCATAATTTTGCTAATTGCAACAATCTTGCAGTTTTGCAAGCACAGAAATATTGACAATTGGTGAAATTTTGTGTGTGTTTGGATTTGTTTGACCGACTCGACTTACTGATTCGACTTTGAGTTTCAGTGCTGTAAACATTGTTCACTTTTCTTTTTCGACCTTCTGTTCCACTTTATGTTTACACTTGACTTTTTGTTTGGCTTTATGGTTTGGCCGACTCAATTTTATGTTTCGACTTAAGGCTCGACTAAAGGGCCTTCTTGTCTAAAAATTTTTGGTTGAACTCTCACATTTGTTCGACCCACCTCGTTCGAAGCATAAATCGCAAACCTCGACCCCGCAATTAGCTAAGATTTCTCCTTGTAGTATGTGCTGGTTAACGTTTTTTGGGCACAAACTACTGTTCCCAACAGCAATGAAATCATAGAAAATCGTTAATGTAAATCAACTTTTGGCAGAAGTCAAGACAATGGTCAATTTGAGCTCAAAATATGCAAAGAAATCATAGAATATTATTAATATTTTAAAAACTTATTGATTTTTGTTATGCCACTATGCGCTATGGATGTAAAATTAACAAAAATGAGCGAGGAATAAAAGCAACACAAACTCGAAAATGATGAAAGTCGAATAAAAAATTAATTTAAACCCATTTGAATCCCACTACAAATAAAAACGAATTAGGCCTATAAAATGGAAATAAACGAATTTAAAATCAATTTGGATTGATTTGTTTAGCTGAGATTTAAGATAATTTTATATCGATTTTAAGATGATGTAAATCAACCTAATTTTTTTATGTAATTTTTGTGAGAGTTTTCCTCGTGGAATCTTTGTGGGAGTTAACCTTTTTCATACTAAAATGGTCCTAATCCATTTTTGTTGGTCCCTAATCCGAACTTTCAAAAAGTAGTACTTGTGCATTGTTGAAATTTTTGCTAGACACAAGTTCTTAAACGTTGTTCTAGTAAACTGTAAAGCCTCTGTGATCTGCGAACAGGATGGTTTCTATAGAAAAGAGCAAAAGAAGTGCATTAAAAAAATCTAATATTAAGCTCTCAAAAGAGGTACATCTATGGATTTTGTAAGGTAAGTTGGAAACTACTTGGAGAAGCATTACAAGTATCAACTTGCCTAAAATAGAAACTCCACTGGAGCACATGATGACTGCAAAGTGCACATTAGCAGATGCCAATTTCTTCAGCATGACTGTGGTTGCAGCATTGACCAGTGACCCAAACAGCATGAAGCCAGCAGCTATGAAATAAGTAGACTTCCATCTGCCAGTATCGCTACTAGTCGGTTGCAACACGAGGAAAACTCCCACGAAGCAAAAAGCGACTATCCAAAAAGGGTTCCCTTAACCTTACCTTTTCCCGCCTTGTCTCAAATGATGGTATGGGTAAAAAACTCGAATCAGGTCAAAACCGACATGCTTTAATTGCTTCAATATTGTTTAAAACGAAAACTTAAACAGAAATGATTTTTTGCTTGCCAACAGAAGGTAGGACTCTATACGAAACTTAGAGCCGGTTATCGCCGCAAAGCTAGCTTGCCAACAGAAGGTACGACTCTATACGAAACTTAGAGCCGGTTATCGCCGCAAAGCGAGCTTGCCAACAGAAGGTAGGACTCTATACGAAACTTAGAGCCGGTTATCGCCGCAAAGCGAGCTTGCCAACAGAAGGTAGGACTCTATACGAAACTTAGAGCCGGTTATCGCCGCAAAGCGAGCTTGCCAACAGAAAGTAGGACTCTATACGAAACTTAGAGCCGGTTATCGCCGCAAAGCGAGCTTGCCAACAGAAGGTAGGACTCTATACGAAACTTAGAGCTGGTTATCGCCGCAAAGCGAGCTTGCCAATAGAAGGTAGGGCTCTATAGGAAACTTAGAGCAGGTTATCGCCGCAAAGCGAGCTTGCCATTAGAAGGTAGGACTCTATACGAAACTTAGAGCCGGTTATCGCCGCAAAGCGAGCTTGCCAACAGAAGGTAGGGCTCTATACGAAACTTAGAGCCGGTTATCGCCGCAAAGCGAGCTTGCCAACAGAAGGTAGGACTCTATACGAAACTTAGAGCCGGTTATCGCCGCAAAGCGAGCTTGCCAACAGAAGGTAGGACTCTATACGAAACTTAGAGCTGGTTATCGCAGCAAAGCGAGCTTGCCAACAGAAGGTAGGGCTCTATACGAAACCTAGAGCCGGTTATCGCCGCAAAGCGAGCTTGCCAACAGAAGGTAGGACTTTATACGAAACTTAGAGCCGGTTATCGCCGCAAAGCGAGCTTGCCAACAGAAGGTAGCGCTCTATACGAAACTTAGAGCCGGTTATCGCCGCAAAGCGAGCTTGCCAACAGAAGGTAGGACTCTATACGAAACTTAGAGCCGGTTATCGCCGCAAAGCGAGCTTGCCAACAGAAGGTAGGACTCTATACGAAACTTAGAGCTGGTTATTGCCGCAAAGCGAGCTTGCCAACAGAAGGGAGGGCTCTATACGAAACTTAGAGCCGGTTATCGCCGCAAAGCGAGCTTGCCAACGGAAGGTAGGACTCTATACGAAACTTAGAGCTGGTTATCGCCGCAAAGCGAGCTTGCCAACAGAAGGTAGGACTCTATACGAAACTTAGAGCCAGTTATCGCCGCAAAGCGAGCTTGCCAACAGAAGGTAGGACTCTATACGAAACTTAGAGCCGGTTATCGCCGCAAAGCGAGCTTGCCAACAGAAGGTAGGACTCTATACGAAACTTAGAGCCGGTTATCGCCGCAAAGCGAGCTTGCCAACAGAAGGTAGGACTCTATACGAAACTTAGAGCTGGTTATCGCAGCAAAGCGAGCTTGCCAACAGAAGGTAGGGCTCTATACGAAACCTAGAGCCGGTTATCGCCGCAAAGCGAGCTTGCCAACAGAAGGTAGGACTTTATACGAAACTTAGAGCCGGTTATCGCCGCAAAGCGAGCTTGCCAACAGAAGGTAGCGCTCTATACGAAACTTAGAGCCGGTTATCGCCGCAAAGCGAGCTTGCCAACAGAAGGTAGGACTCTATACGAAACTTAGAGCCGGTTATCGCCGCAAAGCGAGCTTGCCAACAGAAGGTAGGACTCTATACGAAACTTAGAGCCGGTTATCGCCGCAAAGCGAGCTTGCCAACAGAAGGTAGGACTCTATACGAAACTTAGAGCCGGTTATCGCCGCAAAGCGAGCTTGCCAACAGAAGGTAGGACTCTATACGAAACTTAGAGCCGGTTATCGCCGCAAAGCGAGCTTGCCAACAGAAGGTAGGACTCTATACGAAACTTAGAGCTGGTTATCGCAGCAAAGCGAGCTTGCCAACAGAAGGTAGGGCTCTATACGAAACCTAGAGCCGGTTATCGCCGCAAAGCGAGCTTGCCAACAGAAGGTAGGACTTTATACGAAACTTAGAGCCGGTTATCGCCGCAAAGCGAGCTTGCCAACAGAAGGTAGCGCTCTATACGAAACTTAGAGCCGGTTATCGCCGCAAAGCGAGCTTGCCAACAGAAGGTAGGACTCTATACGAAACTTAGAGCCGGTTATCGCCGCAAAGCGAGCTTGCCAACAGAAGGTAGGACTCTATACGAAACTTAGAGCTGGTTATTGCCGCAAAGCGAGCTTGCCAACAGAAGGTAGGACTCTATACGAAACTTAGAGCTGGTTATTGCCGCAAAGCGAGCTTGCCAACAGAAGGGAGGGCTCTATACGAAACTTAGAGCCGGTTATCGCCGCAAAGCGAGCTTGCCAACGGAAGGTAGGACTCTATACGAAACTTAGAGCTGGTTATCGCCGCAAAGCGAGCTTGCCAACAGAAGGTAGGACTCTATACGAAACTTAGAGCCAGTTATCGCCGCAAAGCGAGCTTGCCAACAGAAGGTAGGACTCTATACGAAACTTAGAGCCGGTTATCGCCGCAAAGCGAGCTTGCCAACAGAAGGTAGGACTCTATACGAAACTTAGAGCCGGTTATCGCCGCAAAGCGAGCTTGCCAACAGAAGGTAGGACTCTATACGAAACTTAGAGCTGGTTATCGCAGCAAAGCGAGCTTGCCAACAGAAGGTAGGGCTCTATACGAAACCTAGAGCCGGTTATCGCCGCAAAGCGAGCTTGCCAACAGAAGGTAGGACTTTATACGAAACTTAGAGCCGGTTATCGCCGCAAAGCGAGCTTGCCAACAGAAGGTAGCGCTCTATACGAAACTTAGAGCCGGTTATCGCCGCAAAGCGAGCTTGCCAACAGAAGGTAGGACTCTATACGAAACTTAGAGCCGGTTATCGCCGCAAAGCGAGCTTGCCAACAGAAGGTAGGACTCTATACGAAACTTAGAGCCGGTTATCGCCGCAAAGCGAGCTTGCCAACAGAAGGTAGGACTCTATACGAAACTTAGAGCCGGTTATCGCCGCAAAGCGAGCTTGCCAACAGAAGGTAGGACTCTATACGAAACTTAGAGCCGGTTATCGCCGCAAAGCGAGCTTGCCAACAGAAGGTAGGACTCTATACGAAACTTAGAGCTGGTTATCGCAGCAAAGCGAGCTTGCCAACAGAAGGTAGGGCTCTATACGAAACCTAGAGCCGGTTATCGCCGCAAAGCGAGCTTGCCAACAGAAGGTAGGACTTTATACGAAACTTAGAGCCGGTTATCGCCGCAAAGCGAGCTTGCCAACAGAAGGTAGCGCTCTATACGAAACTTAGAGCCCTGTTATCGCCGCAAAGCGAGCTTGCCAACAGAAGGTAGGACTCTATACGAAACTTAGAGCCGGTTATCGCCGCAAAGCGAGCTTGCCAACAGAAGGTAGGACTCTATACGAAACTTAGAGCTGGTTATTGCCGCAAAGCGAGCTTGCCAACAGAAGGGAGGGCTCTATACGAAACTTAGAGCCGGTTATCGCCGCAAAGCGAGCTTGCCAACAGAAGGTAGGACTCTATACGAAACTTAGAGCTGGTTATTGCCGCAAAGCGAGCTTGCCAACAGAAGGTAGGACTCTATACGAAACTTAGAGCTGGTTATCGCCGCAAAGCGAGCTTGCCAACAGAAGGTAGGGCTCTATAGGAAACTTAGAGCCGGTTATCGCCGCAAAGCGAGCTTGCCATTAGAAGGTAGGACTCTATACGAAACTTAGAGCCGGTTATCGCCGCAAAGCGAGCTTGCCAACAGAAGGTAGGGCTCTATACGAAACTTAGAGCCGGTTATCGCCGCAAAGCGAGCTTGCCAACAGAAGGTAGGACTCTATACGAAACTTAGAGCCGGTTATTGCCGCAAATTGGCGACGCGCGCCTAGCGCGCCCACCGGCGACCTTAAATCGAGAAAAAACTCAATTTTCAGATTTTTTTTTCGAATCTAGCGTTTAGTAAAACTGGCTGAATTGCCTCAGACTGAATTGTCTGTATATTTCTGGCTGAATTCTCTGAATTTCAAATTGGCTGAATTGTCTGTGCGCCATTTAGCAAATAGCAAATTATTAAATATAACAGTAGCCTTCTTCAATTCAATTTGGAGCGTTTTCTGAGACTGATTAAACATCCGCTTACACGTTAATAGCTCAAAAATTATCGCGCGTTAATTATGCCGCTCTAAACCCCCAAAACTTTACAAAAAAAAAGAAAAAACCACTCCGAGCACAAATATTCCGTCACTTTCTTGAAAACTTGGAACAAAAAAAAACAGGGCCACAATAGCTTATTTTATATTCTGACTGTTACCAATACTGATTGCCTCATGTATAAACTTGGTCCAACGTTTTCAGCGTCATATACAAACTCTTAAAAGCACGTTAAATAAGTTCAAAAACCGGACCGAATTGACATTTCTTTTGTACCCTGACTTCTTGTATCCTAACCAATACTGGTTACTTGATGTTAAACTAGATCTAACGCTTTCGGTTTCATATATATACTCTTAACAGCACACATTAATAAGTTCAAGAACAGGGCTTAATAAGTTCAAGAGCATTACTAAGTTCAAGAACGTTTTTTTTGCATCGAAACTAAATTTCAAATGGCCTAAATACTAAGCTAGTGCAATTTATATGTGGTCGAACAATGTCAATTTTGGCCCAATTTGTTGTTTTCACTTGCAGAATTGGAT
This sequence comes from Symsagittifera roscoffensis, assembly GCF_963678635.1. Lineage (NCBI taxonomy): Eukaryota > Metazoa > Xenacoelomorpha > Acoela > Convolutidae > Symsagittifera > Symsagittifera roscoffensis. The sequence goes on along the minus strand of NC_087067.1, from coordinate 31,000,422 downwards.
AATGTCATGTGTAAAAACCTAATGAACCCTTGTAAATACTTGTTTGCTTTACTTTTTGCTCCAGTTTACTAATTACAATATTAGTATTAAACTCAAAAGCTCACTGTTTTGGTAAAAAATTTCAAAAAAGGTCAATAGAGCGGCGCTGAAAATTTATCAAATTATGTCTAAATACTGTTTTAGCAAAGCTCGGAAAAGGGATTCAGTTTCAAGCAAACTCTGAAAATCAATTTAGAAAACCAAATTTGAAACCAATAACTCTTTCAGGTTAAACTCACACGAGTTCAGCTCCACAGACCGAAACTTAAGCTCGAAAAATTACGTTGGTTTAGAATAAGCTAGGCAAATCAATTTGGAAACCAATAAATCTTTGAGGTTAAACTCACCCGGGTTGACCTCTACAGACCGAAACTGTTTATAATACAATTCCATAGACCAAGTTTATGACAAAAGCTAGTCCAGCAAATTCCTAAATTTTTTGATAAAATTATGTAATCAGGTGTTAAATTTTTTTTGTTATTTTGGCACAAAAAATGGTCGAGCAAGAAAAATACAAGATAAAAAAAATTGTACCCTATGCATAATGTTTGCCTAGAAAATTTTGATGGCTGCAACGAAATATTTATGGAATAGTCAGAATAAAAACTAATAAAAAACTTTTCGCTGTCAAAATTTTATTTTGTGTTCATAACATAGTCCTGGATACAATCAAAATTGCATTATTTTCCAGTGTTTTCAAATCGAGTTTTTTGAAAATGCTCAAAGCACTTTTTTTGTTTTTCATATTAATGTATGTCCTGAGCAATGAACGATGAAATCAAAAACTTCAAAGTCGAAATATTCGCTTCTTTGAAAACTTCTGTCAATTTTTAGAAGTTGACATTTTCATAACAATGCTTGTGTAAAATTTTTTTTTCAGGTCGTTTTTAACGAATTGTACATGCAAGATTGTTAATCTTTACCGTTAATTTACATATATGAACAGATATTAACCACAGACATTTCATGCAATTTTCTGTACTTATGATGGAATTACATGAATTATGTCTGACTAGCTTTTTCCTTTTTTCCATATGGAAATTTTATGATTAATGATTAGATTTTTTTGGTCAACCCGACTCAAAGACAGTCAATTTTTTTATTGTAGTAAAAATGTTTGGGGAAAGTATTAATTCTGTATTATTTTATAATTGGTTAAGACGACCCAAACTGCCTTGGCTCAGCAGACAAAAACTCAACCAAAAACTAAAAAGTTACATTGACTTCTCTCCGATGATATATGTGGCAAAATTTAGTTCTTTTTTTGAAAAAATGTTCCACTCTTAAAAATGACAAAACACGTGAAATTTTTTGAGAATGTAGAAGCATTTTAACTCAAGCAGGGATAGAAGCATAATTATGTGTAAATCTGTAGTTCTTTCTAGGAGATAGGAGAGGGGGGTTTAAGAGAGAGCCCTATGATGATGTCAATGGGGGTGAGTTGCTCGTTGAGGAATATGAGGGCGATGATGCACACGAACACAGGTGTGGTCTGACTGATGATGGAGATATCTGCCACTGACATGTATTGCACACAAATCGCCTTCAGACTGATTGTGATCCCGTTGATCAGCGCTCTGAAATATTTTTTAAACTCTTGATCGTTAGAGGATCCTGGTTCATCATGGTGCTCGAGGTATATTTTGACCGTGCGCAGGGTATGTTTGACCGTGCTCAATCGATCCTTTTCGACCGTGCCCGATGTATGTTTCGACCGTGATTGAGGTATGTTTCGACCGTACTCGAGATTTGTTTCGATCGTGCTCGAGGTATCTTTGGATCGTGCTCGAGGTATATTTAAAACGTCAAAACCTTCCAAAAAAGCCTAAAACTGCAGTAGAGAGGGCATAAAAATGTTTCGTAAAAGCTCGGAAAATCAATTTGGTTGTACTAAAGCAAAACCATCAAAATAATTTCAAAAAATTTGGAAATCTGAAGTTTCACGCTCTTGAAAAAAAACTTAGTCAAAATTATTTTTTTTTTGAAAACAAAATTGACCAAACTTAGAGTCAAAAATTGTCTTTTTAACTCTAAATTTTCAAAAAACTTGTTATCTAGTCTTTACTGACTTTTCAACGACTGAAATTTTTTGTTCCTCTGGCCAACTGAAATAGAGGAGTTTTTTCTTCCGTTTGGTTTTAGGTTTTTTTCCACTTAAAACACTACTATACTGAAGCCCAGCAAGTCGTGAGTAACGACTATTCCTAAAAATTTTGAAAATTTTTTCTCAGTGTCGAGAAAAATTGGTTTAAAAGTTTTGCTTCCAATCGAAGTTATAGCGAGTATTGCAAGCAAGAACCGTAGCTAATTATCAGAGTACTTAAATTTCAACGTTACATCACTTGTTATTGTTTCCCATTTATGCAGTCTGCCTTCACCAAAAACCTAACAAAACTTCGATCAAAAAACTTCAATAGATTTTTCAAAAATCTTTGTCCTTGTTTTTTTAGATAAGTGTGGTCGGCAACCATCATTCTCTGTTCAAATAACTGAAATTGAATCCCCGGGATGACCTTCATACATGAAAAAATGTTGATCATATAATTCCATGAAAAAAATGTTTATCATACAATTTCGTACACGAAGTGTATGGAAAAAGGTCTATCATACAATTTCCATATACGTATTGAAAAATCCAAACTTCAGCAATGTTTTTTTCTCATAAATTCGCAATATCACTTTTATGCTCAAATAAGCGTTTTTTAGAAAAAAAAATACTTTTGAATGCAAAAGTTTGTAAATTTTGTCTATAAGTAGTTCAGGTTGAATTTTTCTTATATGAGAGCCAAAAACGACTAAGAATTTTAGTGCAACTCCAAACTAGTTTCTTAAAGCCTTTTTATTGTCAATTATACTTCAATTTGTAAAAAAAATATATGAGCCACGACTTTTGACTAAAAATTTTGTAGCCATTTAGAAAGATTTTATTCATAAATCTGAGTGATCTATGAAACACCATCTAATACAATTTACTCAAATATCAAGTTTTTGTGAGATTTCTTCTTCTCAACCAATGGGGTTTTCTGTGTTAGGATGTCCGTGGTAATTTTGTTTTCGGACAGAATTCAAAAATATTTAGCAACACTTGAAAAATCATAATTTTCTGATGTATGGAGAAATGCTTGTGATAAAAACTTCAATATGAAAAAACGCTAGTCGTAGAGTTTTCTTGCTGTTTTTTTTTTGCATGTAGGGAATTGGAAGAAATTGTATGACATTGTTTTTCCGAATGGCACATTTGTAAAATTGTATGACAAGCGTTTTTGGTCAACCCGTATCACTAGCTTACTTCTCATTCTTTAGTCACACACTCAATTCGAGCTTTTTTGGAAAAATAAAAATTTTTGTGGTTTGTGTGATTCACAGAAACCACAATAATTGTTGTCTCTACAAAAAGCTACTTTTTCTAATAATTGCAAATTTTCAATCTTATCGCTCCGTAGAATTAAAGATGTATCCAGGGGCGGATGTAGAATTTTCTTGAGTTCGAAAATTTTGTCGAACTTTATGTTATAGGTCGACTACATTAGTTTTCCGAGCGCTCTCAGAACAATATGAATACGCAGTTGATACATACAATAATTTCAAAAAACGTGAATTAGTTGCCAAGGGCGCCTTCAGAAAAACTTTGGCATTGTCCAGCCGAAAATGAATGTCATCAAATAATACCAAAGGGGGAGTGGGCATCCCCCCTTTACCCGCATCTTAAATCCGCCCGTATGTATATGTTGCCGAATTCACAGACGTGCCAACATTCAGAGACGTGCCTGCATCTGTTGCCAATATCCAGACAGATTAAATACCTGAATGATAGCAGTTTGTAATTATCCTTGACTCCTTGCACAATGTCATTTGTCCAGAACAGTGAAAACACCAAACAGCTCCCCAGAATATGAGCCAGAGCTCTGGCAAATAAAATAAAAGAAGGGTTTACCGACACTATGCCTGCGAGCGCTAGATAAGTGCTGTCAGCTAACGAATTAAGGATGGCTAAAAAGAGACCAATAGTATTAAAATTGATCGCGTTCATTCTTAGTTTTGTTCAATTGTCAATTCAACAGAAGACCGTGATCAAATATTTGAAAACATAGGCTTTGCAAATTGACTGAAATAAATCATTTCATTGTTTTATACTTTCTTTCTTAACATTTTGTGATTTAACCTAGCCCACATTTTATTCGAAAAGGAAAGGTAAATTTGTCGTGGTAAAAATAAGCTGCATCAGAATAAAACTAAGAAGAACGAAACCGAGATTCAAAAAAATAGGTCACTGTATTACAGCAAGGCCCACCCAACTTTTTTTTTGAGTCGAACAAAATCAGGAGAACAAGACAGCTCGCATATCAGAGCAAAGTACTGAAAGTTTCGTTCGACAGTCCCTTAATCTGTATCGAATACTTGTTAGAATTGAAAATGAAAATATTGAAAATTATCAAACATCAATGGGGAAACATGAGATAGAAACCAAAACGGCCAATTACCCGGGTTGACAACAAATGCCTATCACACAATTTCGTACCATGGAGAAATGTTTATCATACTATTCCATAGACTGAAAAATAATACGAAAACAGCATGATAAGCATTTTTTCATACTTTGAAATTTTATAATAAAAATTTTTGCCACATTTTAGAACTAAACAACAAGCTTTTTGCCATAATTTCTATCACAAAGCTTTTATGAAAAAATTTAAAACATTTTGTTCTATGAAATTGTATTATAAGCTATTTTTACAGACTATGAAATTGTACGATAGGCATTTTTTCACAGTTGAAAAAACGGATTTACTTTACAATGTGTTTCTTACGAAATATACTAACCAAAGATTTTCTGTCATACGAAAACTCAGAGTGTAACGGGCGGTTACCACGCAAATAAATTGCATTTGGTGAAATTAGCCATGTAAGTTAGTGTTAACATTTTGTACAGAAATATATACCAAAAAGTAACTTTTTGCTTATGGCTAGAAAATTTTCACTTTGAAAAAATCGTTATGTGATTGTTGGGTTTTATCGGTAGTAAACTTAACCTGGACTGCATTATAGACACAAAAATTCAATGGTGTCAAAAAAATTTTCTGTGGCAAAATGCATGTCATACAACTTTCATATATGAAATTGTATGATAAGCAGTTTTTTTGTTCGAAATTTTTTTTGATGCCTCTGTTGCTCTCATGTAACCAAAACTGCCACCCATTTGTTTTGTTTGGACTCTACACCAAAATAAAATGTTTTTCAAAAAACAAATTGAAAAACTTTCGACTGAAAAAATGTTTGTCATCCAATTTTCTTCAATGAAGTTTGTATGACAAGCATTTTTTCCATAGACTCCATATAAAAATGTTCTGATATTTTTAGATTTCTTGTATGGATGTCAACCTGGGTAGTTTGTCTACATTTCCATTTGGAACCATTTTGTACCGCATGATAATTGGCCTCCAACAAACAAATCGCGGTACCCATTCAGCATCATAAATAAAATTTTCTTGGTTAGTCAAGAGCTCGGCCAAATAGGCAGTTTTCGAACCCCCAGATGTCTACAAAAAATATCGAAGGTGAAATATCTGTCTCTATGATTTCGATCTCCAAAAGCTGAGTCAAAACAAAAACCACCCCAAGCATAAATATTTAGCATTTCTCTCCATCTATCAGGAATAATTACGGCAAAATCAATGTTTGATTTTTGCGCCTAAAGTTCAAGCCTTGAAACAAAAATATACTTGAATAAGTAATATATCATAAAAACCTGCACTGCATGAATATTTATTGATTAAAAAAATATATTGGGTCAAAAATGTTTCAAGTAAACCCGATTATATATATCACGCAATTTCTTATAATCCATTATAATCCACTTTTTTCAAAAACTTAGATTGATTGTAACCCTTTAAAACACGTTAATTGTAATGAAATTTTTTGGATTGCAATCTTAACTAAATATAATCAGCATAGTTTTCTTCAAACTGCTGGAAAAAAATTGCAGCTTTTTCTGCACTATTTGGGGAGTTTTTTTATTTCTAACCCTACTCACGCATCGATCAGTTTTGCAGAATTATTTCCGCCACGTTTTAGCATCCCTCTTATGAAACTATCACCTAAATTTGTCATCTTTATGTCATCATTTTAGCATCATTGGGGCATATTTAAAAAGAAGAAAAAGAAGTCAAATTTAAATCTCAGCTCAACGAACACCAAGAACAAACACGATGAAAAATGTTAGAAAGCCTAGGCTTGCTTTGAACAAAGTGAAAGCTCATTTTCAACCATTACTAATCGATTCATACAAGCTCAGTGCGGGATTATACGCCAACGTTTGATTTGGAATCCAGAAATAAATTTAATTTCACAAAACGAAACAAATAAAATACGGCTAGGGCAATTTTATTGCGATAAGCAAAACAGTCATTGACTCATCAATTAAGTAAAATCCGCATCTACAAATCAAAGACAGGGTCCTCATTGGAGCCAGCAGACTCAAAGGGCCTAAAGAATGCTTTTGTTAAAAATGGTAGATATCTGGTGAAGAAAAATTATATAAAAATAAACTCTGCAAGTGCACTAGGGCTCAGCAATAATTGAGATTCGTTTCATACTTGATAATTTCAAGTTTTTCAGGTCAAAATATTTATCATATTGGTGTCAGTTGTGCACTCAGTGACTCTTTTCCCAGACTGCTCCAGTCTGCCAATATTTATTTTTCTGTTTGACTAGTTTTTTTTAATTTGCAAAGTGTCTTGATAAAAATCAAAACACCAGATGGAGTTATTTGTAGCAAAAAAATATACCAAAATAAAAGGACAATTAAAATTGAGTAATTGATTTCTCGATTTATCAAAACAGGGCTACAGATATTGTTTCGAAATTTATGACTGAGCTCGAGAAAGTTTTTTTTTTCATAGAGGAAAACAAACAAGAATGCTCGTATCAGGGCGAAGCCCTGAATTTTCCGACTGCCTTATAAGATCTATGAAGCAATGTTCGCTTTATAACAATTGAAACATTTAAAAAAAATGAATTTTGTTTTACTTTCAGATTGTTTTTTAAAAATCAAACGATATTAAGTACAAAGTGTTAGATTTCCCTCCTAGAAACATAGCAATTATAGCAAATAACCTGCTTCAACCAATTTGGAAAGATTTCCAAGATGGACTAATCTCAGCTTACGCGTTAATAGCGCAGAAACATCGCGCATTAATTGTCCCAAACTTGCCACAATGGCAATATTTACAACCCCATATCTTTAAAAAAATCATCGGTAAAATATCTACTGGAGCTTTAGCTCAAGACAGCAATACTTTTCAGATGATAGTATAAAATTTCTTCAAAAAGGACTAGTTGAAAAACTGAAATTTGTCAAAAACCACCCCGAGTACAAATGTTCCGTCACTTTCTTCGAAAGTCGGAACAAAAACCCTGAACGGTAAAACTCCGCATTTAGAATTTTGAAACGCATCATTTAAAATTTTTCTCTAAGAGAAAAAAGTAAAGTCGAAACGTCGTATTTTGGTGGCATTAGTCCAAAAATACAAAATTTTGGTCGCGACTGTTGTATCATAAATCCACAACCTGATTACCTTTCTCCTTCGGAAAAATTTGAAAAGAGACATTTAGCATTGTTCTGATGTTATTTTCCGTTTTTGGTCTAGTTTTTCAAAAGTGTTTTGATGAAGTTTAAGCAAATGCTGCAAAGTTTTTAAAAGAAATTCATTTTTTGCGCGCGAAAGCTGTCAGAAATCATTTTACAGTTCATTCAAGTAAAATTATGTGAAGTTAACTAGTTAATTTGAGAATCCTTAAAAAAACAACCTGCACTGGTGGAGTTTCATTGATTATGAAAAAAATTTCCTGCAATGGAGTTCAAAATCAATGGTATTCTCTGATCTGAAAAACAACCTAAAACAAAACATAACTGAATTAATCAAGATATAGCAGAAAAGTTATTTAGATTTTTAAACAATTTTAGAATTCTTTGAATCAAATAATTGAATAAATATCATTTAGGATTTTTTTCAAGCAAGTTTGGCTTGTGAAAAAAATTGTATTCTTCTCATTTTTCTCTAAATACATGAATTTAAATTGTTTTTTAATTTTTGTAAAAAAAATTTCAACCCGAGTGCAATTTTTTTGCCACTTTCTTCGAAAGTCGGAAAAAAACCTATATGGTTAAGCTTGCATTTAAAATTTTGGATTGCTTTATTTTATATTTTAGCTAAGATAAAAAAACAGCAGTCGAAACATCGTGTTTTTATGTTTTTGGTCTAAAAAGGCTCAATTTTGGTCGCGACTGTTCTATCATAAATCCACAACCTGATTATCTTTCTCCTTCGGAAAAATTTGAAAAGAGACATTTAGCATTGTTCTGATGTTATTTTCCGTTTTTGGTCTAGTTTTACAAAAAAATTTTGATGACGTTTAAGCAAATGCTGCAAAGTTTTTAGCAAAAATTCATTTTTTGCGCGCGGAAGCTGTCAGAAATTATTTAACAGTTCATTCAAGTAAAATTATGTGAAGTTAATTTGAGAATCCTTATAAAAACAACCTGCACTAGTGGAGTTTCCTCGATTATGAAAAAACTACCTGCACTGGAGATCAAAATCAATAGTAACCACTGATATGAAAAACAACCTACAACAAAAATTATCTGAATTAATCAATGACATAGCAGAAAAGTTATTTATGTTTTTTAAACAATTTTGGAATCCTTTGAATCAAATAATTGGATAAATATCAATTGGGATTTTTTTCAAGCAAGTTTGCTTGTGAAAGAATAGTATTCTTCTCATTTTTTTCTAAATACATGAATTTAATTTGTTTTTTATTTTTTGTATAAAAAAATTCAACCCGAGTGCAACTTTTCTACCACTTTCTTCGAAACTCGGAAAAAAACCTATATGGTTAAGCTTCGCATTTAAAAATTTGGAATACATTACTTGATATTTTGATATCGTATTTTGATGTTTTTGGTTCAAAAATACACAAATTTGGTCGCCACTGTGCTATCATAAATCCACAACCTCGTCATCTTTCTCCTTCGAAAAGTACGAAAGGCAAGGAGCTTAGCAATTGTTCTGATGTTTATATTTCCTTTCTGCTTTAAAATGTCAATAGGTTGTTTTCATAATCTTTGAGCAAATGTAAAAGTTTTAAAGGAAGTTCTTCTTTCGCATGCTGAAGATGTCTCAAAATAATTTATAGTTCATCCAGCTGCCTAAAAGTTTTTTCTTCAACCAAGTGAAATTAAGTGAAGTTAATTTGAGAATAACTTAAAATACGACCTGAACTGGAGTTTCATTGATCATAAAAGATTTCGTTCAATATTAATGGCAATCTCTGATCTGAAAAACAAAGTCTAGCGATAAAAAATTTAAATTAATCATTGATAATGCCAAAATTTTTTAAAAGATTTTTAACATTTTCAAAATAACTTGAATCCAATAAAATAACTGAATACATATCGATTGTGATTTTTTTCATTCAAGTCTATAGTGTGGAAAAAAAATGTTCTTCTCAATTTTTTTCCTATTACATTTTTTCCTAATAAGACCAACAGAGCTCAAATCGTCGTTCTCTTCGAAAATCGGTAAAACCTAAACGGAATAGCTCTACATTTAGATTGCTGAAAGGCAATATTTGAAAATTGTAGCTAGGAGAAAAACTAAAGTCAAAATGGAGTGTTTTACTAGCATTAGTCTGAAAAAACTCAAAAAATGATTGTGACTGTTTCATCATAAATTGCAACCTCATTAACTCTTCCTTCGAAAAAGGTGAAAAGAAGATTGTTCTGATGTTTATGTTCCATTTTTGGTTTAAATTTTTAAAAACTGTTTTCAGAAATTGTAGGCAAACATAAAAAACATTAAAGGAAGTTCCTGTTTTGCACGTTGAAGGTGTCAGAAAACATTTTATAGTCCATTCAGCTACCTGAAATTTTTTCTTCAACAAAGTGAAATAAGGTGAAGTGAATTTGAGAATCTCTTAGAAAACTACCTGCTCTGTAGTTTCATAGATTATGAAAAATTTCGTTCACAATCAATGGTAATCTCTGATCTGAAAAACAACTTGAAGCAAAAAAAATAATCTGAAATAATCAATTTGAATGCAAAAGAAAACCAACAGAGCACAAATATTTTGTCCAAAAACCTAAACGGTAAAGCTCCTTATTTAGAATATTGATAAGCATTATTTCAAGATTTAAGCTGTTCGAAAAGCAAAGTCGAAATATCGTAGTGGCATAAGTCTAAAAAGCCAAAAATTTGGTCGCGACTGTTCTATCATAAATCCACAACCTCATGATCTTTCTCATTCAAAAAAGGTGAAAGCAACACATTCAGCAATTGTTCTGATGTTTAGGTTCCAATTTTGGTTTAAAGTTTCATAAATTATTCTGATGAATTTTAAGCAAACGTTGTAGAAATGTTCAAAAAAATTGCTTTTTGCGCCATGAAGATGTCAGAATTCATTTTACATTTCATCCAGCTACCTGAAAGATTTTTCTTTAACGGGAAACTAGTTGAATTATATTTGAGAATTCTTTAGAAACAGCTACCTGCACTGGAATTTCTATGATGAGGATAAGTTAAGTTCAGTCAATTGTAACCTTTGACATGAAAATTAACTTAAAGCTGAAAAGTATATTGCAGAAATTGTTTTCATGATTTGAACAATTTTAAAATGGAATGAACAAATTTATAATCAACTATTTGGACAATTGTCAGTTGTGATAGTTTGCTTGCAATTCTGTTTTGTAGAAATGAACTTTGTTCTCGTTTTTTCGCTAATTACATGAAATTTTGTTTTGAAAAAAAAAAATCAACCCGAGCGCAAGTTTTCTGTCACTTTCTTCGAATTCTGAAAAATCTGTAAATGGCTAAGGCCCGCTTTTAGAATTTTGAAAAGCAATACTTAACATTTTTAGCAAAAATTAAAAAGCAGCTGTCGAAATATCGTATTTTGATGTCTTTAGTGTAAAAATACACAAATTTGGTCGATATTGTCCTTTTTATAAATCCACAACCTGATCATCGTTCTCCTTCAAAGAGTACGAAAGATGACAAGCTTAGAAATTGGATGTTGTTTATATTTCAATTTTGCTTTAAAAATTCAAAAACTGTTTTCATAAATTTTAGGCAAACATAAAACCACTAAACGAATTTCCTATTTTCCTCGCTGAAGGTGTCAGAAAACATTTTATAGTCCATTCAGCTACCTAAAAATGCTTCTTCAACAAAGTGAAATATGGTATAAAGAATTTGAGAATCACTTAGAATACTACCTGCACTGTAGTTTCATAGAATATGAAAGATTTCGTTCATAATCAATGGTAATCTCTGATCTGAAAAACAACTTCAAGCTAAAAAAAAATAGTCTGAAATACTCAACTATAATGCAATAAAATTTGTAAAGACTTTTAACATTTTTAAATTTACTTGTCCAATTGAATCAATTTATTGGATATATATCAATTGTAATTTTTTCATGCAATTTGGTGTGTGGAAAGAAAAAATCCCATTTTTTCTGAATACTTGAATACATTTGTTTTCTAAAAATTGTCAGAAGAGCAAAAACCAAGAGAACAAACCTTTTGTTGTCGTCTTCTAAAGTTGGAACAAAAAACTAAACGGTAAAACTCCGTATTTAGAATGTTGAAACGCATTATTTGAAAATTTAAGCTATTCAAAAAGCAAAGTCGAAATATCGTGGTGGCATTAGTAAAAATTGCCCAAGTTTTGTCGCGACTGTTAAACAAAAAACGGAACATAAGCATCAAAATAATTACCTAATGTGTTGCTTTCCACAAGCTCAAGACTTTTTTCATTCGAAAAAGGTGAAAGCAACAGATTAAATAATTGCTCTGATGTTTATGTTCCGTTTTTTATTTAAAATTTCATTACTTGTTCCGATGAAATTCAAGCAAACTTGGTAAAAAATTTCAATGGCATTTGCTTTATTGCGGCATGAAGATGTCAGAAATCATTTTACAATTCATCCAGCTACCTGAAAGGTTTTTTGTTCAACGGAAAATTAGTTGAACTTTTTTGAGAAATTTTTAGAAAGAGCTACCTGCACTAGAGTTTCGTTGATAAGGAAAAGTTTCGTTCAGTCAATTGTAATCTTTGACATGGAAATTACCTTAAAACTGAAAAGTATACGAACTATTCAAGTATGTTGCAGAAAATTTTTTCATATTTTGAACAAATTTAAAACCAAATGAACCTATTATATTCATCTATTTGGACAAATGTCAGTTGTGATAATTTGCATGATTTTTTTTGTCGAAAAAACTTTGTTCTCATTTTTTCTTAAATACTAGAGTTTATTTTGTTTTGAAAAAAAAACCAACCCGAGCGCAAATTTTCTGTCACTTTCTTCGAAAGTCTGAAAAAATCGTATATGGCTTAGGTCCTCATTTAGAATTTTGAAAGGCATTGTATGAAATTTTTAGCAAAGATAAAAAAAACAGCAGTCGAAATATCGTATTTTGATGTCTTTGGTCTGAAAATACACAAATTTGTTCGCCATTGTCCTATCATAAATCCTCAACCTCATTATCTTTTTCCTTCAAAGAGTACGAAAGGTGAGAAACTTAGCAATCGGTCTGATGTTTTTCTTCAAAGGTTTTTCATCAAAAATTTTTCTTCAACGGGAAGTTAGTTGAAATCAATTTGAGAATCACTTAGAAAGAGCTACCCGCACTGAAGTTTCATTGATAATGAAAGGTTTCGTTCAATCAATGGTAATCTTTGACATGAAAATTAACTTAAAGCTGCAATGTATATAAAATATTCAAGTTTTTTGCAGAAAAATTTTTCATAACTTGAACAATTTTAAAATCAAATGAACTCATTATAATCAACTATTTGGAAAAATTTTAGTTGTGATCATTTGCTTGCAAATTTGTGTGATAGAAAAAAGTTTTGTTCTCCTAAATACATGAATACTTTTTGTTTTGAAAAAAAAAATCACCCCGAGCGCAAATTTTCTGTCACTTTCTCTGAAAGTCTGAAAAAAGCGTATATGGCTTAGGTCCGCATTTAGAATTTTGAAAGGCATTGTTTGAAATTTATAGCAAAGATAAAAAGGAGCAGTCGAATTATCGTATTTTGATGTTTTTGGTCTGAAAATACACAAACTTGGTCGCCATTGTCCTATCATAAATCCACAACCTCATCATCTTTCACCTTCAAAGAGTACGAAAGGTGTGAAAATTAGCAATCGGTTTGATGTTTTTCTTCAAGTATTTTTCATCAAAAATTTTTCTTCCACGGGAAATTAGTTGAAATCAAATTGAGAATCACTTAGAAAGAGCTACCCGCACTGAAGTTTCATTGATAATGAAAGGTTTCGTTCAATCAATGGTAATCTTCGACATGAAAATTAATTTAAAGCCGCAAAGTATATGAATTATTCAAGTATTTTGCAGAAAAGTTTTTCATAACTAGAACAATTTTAAATATGAATGAGTTCATTATAATCAATTAATTGGACAACTTTTAGTTGTGATAATTTGCACGCAAATTTGTGTTATAGAAAAAAGTTCTGTTCTCATTCTTGCTCTAAATACATGAATACTTGTTGTTTTGAAAGAAAAAATCACCCCGAGCGCAAAATTTTTGTCACTTTCTTCGAAATTTGCGAAAAAGCGTATATGACTAAGCTCTGCATTTAGAATTTTGAAAGGCATTATTAGAAATTTATAGCAAAGAAAAAAAGGAGCAGTCGAATTATCGTATTTTGATGTCTTTAGTCTGAAAATACACAAATTCGGTCGCCATTGTCTTATCATAAATCCACAAGCTCATCATTTTTCTCCTTCAAAGAGTACAGGAGGTGAGAAACTTAGCAATTGGCTGATGTATATTTTTCATTTTTGCTTCAAATTTTTGCTTTAAGTTTTTGTTTTAATTTTATATTTCATTTTTGCTTTTAAAGGAATCTTTCTTTCAGAAATCATTTTATAGTTTGCAGAACGTGAGCGGATAATTTTAGTAGGATCAGATTTCAAGCACCCTTAGAGAAATGCCTTAACTGTTGCAAAATTTGCGATTAAAATCGTAATGTAGAGGAAATAATAATCCATTTTACTGGACTTTACTTGATTATTAATAAGTTTTAATGAATTGTGTTTCTAAGGAAATGATGAATTATAATCTTATTGGTTGGCGTGTGCCGCATCGGTAGTGACGGTACCCATCAATAATATGATCACCGGTTCAAATCGCACATGAATAGCATTTTACAAGATGAGCTCTGGTTTTATAGCCATAACTTAGTTAACTTTAAGAATTAATCTTTGGGTAAGGCCTCTCGCTGATTGACTATAAAAAATAATGACAACAACTCTGGATTTTTATTGTACACCCGTACGTAGTGGATTTTCTATACAAAATTTGAACTTCTTTTTTCCTAATGAGTTTGTTCTCAAATTTGAATTTCGCGATTTCCATTCCTAGATATAAATTAACAAACTTTAGATCTGAACTTTTTTGATAAAAATTGAAAACTAACAATTTTCGAATTAACAGTAAATATACTTACGCGTCTTGCTACGTGTCTTGTTGACTTTCATGAAACTTATAAAATATATCAAAATGCTAGAAAGATCTGAATTTACATCTGAAATAGATTTTGTCAGATCTGAAAAAAAAAGATGAAAATCCAAATTTTAGATCTGAAATAAGATCTGAAATAGCCCATCCTTAAAGTATCCAAGTATTATTTAAATATTTCACTACCTATTTAAGATCTGAATTTTAGATCAGAAAAAGAATATTTCAGGATCTGTATGAGAGAATTTACAGGGCGGTACGGGCATTGGATTAAAAAGGGATTGCTTTCAATTTTGTTCATACACACTCTCTGCATCTCAATTGATTTTTATGAACTGAAGATAAACTAGCGCTTTGTGTTTTTGCATGGCACATTTCATTTCGCTATTCCAACTTTAAAAAAAACGAACAAAGCAATTAAATTGCAAATTAAGTGACAATGAATAGTTTCATATTTACATAGCAAAAAGCATCGATTTTACAATTGCGTATTTTTATACAACCTCGTTATGCTCTCTTTTGAAAAATGAGGTTCTGCTTTACACATGAAAATATTAAACTTCTCAAATCGGATAATTAGTTTTCAACTGGACAGTTCGAGCTAATTCCATCCCATTAATTTTTTCCGTTTCAGTTATCTTCTGGCACTATTTGAAATTAATACTGCACCTTTTAAAATTGCTAATTATTTTTTCGCCCAATTAAGCACACAAAACTCAAGTCAAACCATATTTCAAACAACACGAGTCAAACTTTTTTTGGCAGGTTACTTTGTTTGAATGCTTTTTTCATTGAGGTTAACTTAGACTAAAACTTTTTCACGCTGTCGCTATTTGTATGCCTCCAAAAACTGAAGTTATGACTTGTAAAACTGTATGCAGACAATCTAGGCTGACTTTTTCAGCTCCAGCTAGAAGGTATTTGCTGCCTTTCGGCTTCTTTTTATTTTTCTTTGCTGCAGTATCTCTACCCGCTCCGTTGTTATTTGCACCATTTTCACCTGGACCAAAGACTATTGCAGTAGTAGTCTCATCCGTTATGTTGTCGGAGGTGTTTGACATTGAAATGTTAAAACTCGATGTCTCGGTTGTAGCCTCAGATGATGCCTCAGATGTAGTCTTAGATGAGGTCTCAGATGTAGTCTTAGATGAGGTCTCAGATGACGTCTTGGACGAGGTCTCAGATGAGGTCTTAGACGAGGTCTTAGATGTAGTCGTTGTCTTAAATGTAGTATCAGACGAAGTCTTAGATGTAGTCGTTGTCTTAGATGTAGTCTTAGATGTAGTCTTAGGTGTAGCCTTAGATGTAGTCTTAGATGTAGTCTTAGTAGTTCCCATATTTGTTGATATTTGGTTGATTGCGGTTGATTGTGATCCAATGTGTGTGTTTGCTTCAGTGGAAACTTCCTTGGACAAAGTAGTAAGGTCGGTTGCTTCTTCGATTAAGCCTAAGCCGTTGAGTCGGTCATTGAAGCATTTCTGCAATATACTTTCCCCACTGTTGCAGATTTTGAAATGCTGGTACTTCAATACAATTGTGCTTTTGAAGGTAGTGTTTTTTAAGCCAGGGCAGTTGTGAAGGCATAAGTTCATCTTTTCCGGTGGTGTTTTGTTCTTGCACCTAAACATTTAGATTTAGCCCTCTGAGAGCACATTGGGTCGTGTGACCTTTTTTGGCGTTGAGGTTGTTTTACCTTGCGTTTAAAGAGGATCTTTCAAACATTTCATATCGATCCCAAACATAACACATGTTGGCTGGGGAAACACGTTTTTTTAACCTCAGGGTGAAAGAAAAAAATCGTAGCTAATAGCTTCCCGGGTTGACATCCATAGACCGAAAATGCTAATCATACAATTTCATACACTTAGTCTATGGAAAAATGCTAGTCATACAAATTTCATACATTTTTGCAAAATGAGTTTAATCAAACTTCAAAGGTATTTTATATTTGTTTTGGTATCAAAATTGGTATCTCTTCATAAAAAAAGGAAAAAAATGGTATGAAAAAATGCTAACCATACAACTTCCATATATGGAAACTGTAAGATTAGAATTTTTTTAAAAATTTTTTGTAAAAAAAAAGCTTTGAACAATCAATTCAACTGCTGGCAAAACATTTAAGCGTTTTTTGGGCTGCTACGACTGAAAACTTTGACTTTTTTTATAAAAATACTAGTCACACAATTTCCACAATATGGAAGTTGTATGACTAGCATTTTTTTGATGGCGATGAGTATTTTTGAAATTGCCCCCAAAAAATTTTTTGTGTTTTTTTTTCCAACCGCAAATTGATTTTCGTATTCAAACAAATGTTTTTTTGAAAAAAAAATTTTGCATGCAAAATTTAATTTTTTGTGTGTATAACGTAGTCCTGGATATACTAATATTGGATTTTTTTTCCTTTTCTCTTCATAACTTTTTTAAAAACGTTTAAAACTCCTCTTGGTTTTGTTGACATGTTTTTGTATGCCTTGATCAATGTCTGGTAATTTAAAAATTCAAATTTTAGAAATAATCATCTTTGAAAATTATTAACAAAATTGAAAAGTTCATTACTTTCGTTATATTATTTGTCTGAGACAGAAGTAACACATATTAGGCTGTTTCCAATGCATTTTTAATGCGAGACGGCAAAACCGTTGGTTACTAAGTTTGAGTAATCAAGGCTTATGTCATTTGTGTTCGGTTACGAACATAACCAAAAAATTTTGAGAAATTAAAATGTAAAAAATCAATAATCAAGAATCGCGTGGGTCACAAATACTTGTTGTTGTTTTTTGTTGGTAGCTGTGAACAACACTTTCAATGAAGAGAGAGCCAATTCTTAAAAACTATCATTCAATTTTCTATAAACATTTTATTAATTGACGCTTCTTGCTTTTTGATTGTAGCCTGTTGCTTAAGTAACTGAATTTTGAAGCAAAGATAAAAAATGTTCTTTGTTTAAAAAAAATTACAAAGCTAATTTTTCAGATGCTTACCAATTTCAAAACCGTAGAAAATTTGGATATCAGATCTTTCAAGAAAAGTTAAATCTAATGAAAAGTTTTTTAAATAAAAAAAAACTCACAATTTTTGCACTAAAAAGGTAATTATTTGAAGAGAATTAACAGACAGTTGGCGAGAAAACTAACTGACGTACTTTCTCACGTTCATCTTTTCATTAGCCTATTCATTTGCTCTATTGTTTGAAAGTTTACATCTCATTGAAGTTTACTCCATTATTGTTCCGACCATTGAAAATGGGGAGGAACTCTGTATTCGGGTATGTTTTAGTTTTTTTGCTTAGGTCAAGTACCACAAATAATGATCGGACTGGGTTGAGTGATATATCGTTTTTAAACCCTTTTAGTCGTGATTTGAGTGTTGAGAAAAACCGTTTTGAAATTTATGATTTTTGGTCTAATTTCGAGCTAATAAGGTGACAGTATTTGCTTCAAATAGCTTATTTAAGCTTAATTTCAGCCGTGAAAACTTAGTTTTGATCAAAAAAAGGTAGATTCTGGAGTTCTTAGCGCAATTTTGGGCATCAAAAACTTGAAAAATCAAAACATTTTTGCAAAAAGTTTGAAAAATATTTTGAAATGTTTGAAACTTTTTAAAAGTTATTTTTCGCTTTTCTAATCATTTGTCCTGAAAAAATGTTTTCAATTGACCTATTTTACGATAACTCTCAAATATGCCTAACTTTTTAATATTTTCCTTCAGATCTTTTCATCAGAACATGCAGAAGAAAACGACACCAACTTTGAAATCCTTTTTTTTGTATTTTTAAAGACTTTGGTCGGAACATTCTGTGCTACTTGCACAGTAACCGGCTATCTTTGTTATTTATTGCTATTAAAATGTCTTATGACGTGATATTCTGATGAAACACGTCCTGCAGGTGTCTAATTTTTTATCAGGAAGCAAGGAAGCAAACATTTGAATAAGTTGGTTCGACCGGTTATGAAGAGAACTGCAAAAAACGAGTCCACCACACATTTTATGATTACTCAACCTCATCGAAAAAACAATTGAATAATAAACTAAAGTCATATAACTCATTGTTATATGCTAAGAATCAGGGTGACAATAACCAAGGTCATAATCCAATTTAATCCCTATTTTTGATGCAATTGAAAACTATTAGTTTTTTCATTTACAAAGTAAATTTACATTTTACAAACTGTTTTGTATTATAAGATGTAATAAATTTAATTCCAGCTCCAAACGCTTCAAAGTAACAAAATTTAAATATACATTGTAGGAACCGAATTTCTCTAAAAACGCGGCGGCAAAAGTTTCCTGTGGCGTTTTTTTGTCAAATTTTATGGTTTTTAAACTTTGATTGAAACCTTTCAATCTATGGTGAAATGAAATTACATAATAGAGTTAATTGACAAGGTAAAGTGTTCAGATGAAAGCCTCATTGAAATTGCAAAATATATACCATTGGTGATATAAAAAATAAAATCTTATCTCAAATACAGATATTAGCGGCAAATGCATAATTTTTAATCAGCATAAAATCAGTCAAACGATGATCACTTTTGTCAATTAACCCGTTTGATTACGGCGTCTGCGGCAAAATGAACGCATCAAAAATTCAGGGCTTGAATTACGATAGTGTCAAAATAACTCTGGGGCACCAAATAAAGTTGGGGGGGGAAAAGTTTAGGAATACTTTTTTAGGACAGTCGAGGCTTGATTTTATGTCGAAATAAGATTTTACCCACAAAACGCACAAAAAGAGTTAATTGAGACTAGCTAATTGGTCGTTTTGATTGTATTAATTTTGTAACACTCAAATTTTTACACTTGATCTTTGATATTGTCCAATGTTAATAGTTTTTTAATTTTCTCTTTTCCCAAAAACTAGTATATATGGACTAAGGGGCAGTCGGAACATTCAGACCTTTACCCCTATATACTAGCAGTCTCCAGTTTCCAAGTATAAGTTAACTGTTAAACTTATGGTTTTTTTAAAACTTTTATTGACATTGCTTTCCAATATATTTGAAAAGTCCTTGTGCAAAACAAGGAAAGCTTTTGTGCACTGTTTCAAGCACTACAATATTTTGATGAGTACGCTTCGATAATATATAAATAAAAATTTGCGGCCAGATCTACGAGCCGCTGAGTTTTGCTCAGCATTCAAAAACTAGATGAAAAAAGTCATAGTTAGTATCAAAACTAGACTGCTTGCTTGTATCAGGGCGAAGCCCTAAGTTTTCCGACTGCCCTTCAAAACCTATAGAGTATTGTTCGCTTTAGAAAAAAGTAATAGCTTTCGAAAAAATTTAATATTTTTTATTCAGGTTTTTTTGCAAAAATCTCCCCTCCCCACGCTATGTAAAGTACAAAGTAATGCATTTAGCTCATAGTTAAGTATCAAATTGATCAAATAGCATGCCTCAACTTAATTTAAAACCCCATAAGATTACAAATAAAGATCACCGGTGAAATTTTTTTTTTATTTGAGTTTAGTGTAACAATGCTATTCGGCTGATATAAAAACCTTGGGTCCAAACTGCTTAGTTAAGAAATCGGAACTTGATACTATTTGATTGATTATACGCAAAACATCCATTGTTTCCGAAGCTCATCGAACATTTCTAAGATGAACAGAAAGACGCCGAAAACCTGCTAGAAAAATTATGCGTAGGGCAAAGAGTGTCCCGTTATGAAAACCTCAATGTGGTTAACTTGAAAAAAAAAACCTTTTCGAGTTAGTTGCTGTCTATTAAATTCTCAATTTCAGGAACAGCGCACTCTGTGAAAATTCAGTTTTTTTTTCCAAATATCTAAAATTTATGTTGTAAAGAAACAAATTTCAAAAAGTTTTTTCAAGTTTTTTTCCTGAAACATTTCAAAATTGAGCTAGAACCGTTTTGGAAACGGCAAAAAAATATATTATAATCAAGATTTCTTATATCTTTTCCTTCTGACCCAAATTAGTCAAACCATATCAAGTTTGAAAAGTTTTAACCGATTTTAGGTTTTTTCATTATAAAATTTCCACTAAACCGAGAGAATTTTTTTGGTACCATGAGATTTGAACTACCAGCCTTTTGATCTCAAAAGTAAAGACTTCACCGCTCGGCCAAATGCGGTTTGAATTGTGGCCAAATGCGGTTTCAGAGGGACGCAAAAGCCTTAGAGATCATAAGGTCAAATCAAAGTGAAACTTTTTTGACAATTTTGAGTTGGACACAAGCGTCTGACAGATTTTTGTAGTTTAAGACAGTTTTTTCAAGGACTCAGATGTCTAGGGCACAAATATCTACGCACCACTGCCAAATATTGATAGTTTTTTTAACTTTTTTTAACCAAAAACTAATCGCTATGGATCAAGGGGCAGTCGAAACTTTCAAAGCTTTGCCCTGATTTACGAGCAGTCTTGTTATTTTATATGTCGTTATGTGGGACGAATGTTTCTTCTGCTGGCGGGGAGTGTGGGAACCACTCTGAGTTGTAGAAAAAGTTTGCATTTCATTAATTTGCGTTTAAATGAAAATCAGTGGTGGCACTATGCCTTGCTGCATGCAAACTGAACGAGTCTAGGACAACAGGCCGACAAGACTTCAAGGCGAAAGGACTTCAGGTCGAATTTTAAACT
This sequence comes from Symsagittifera roscoffensis, assembly GCF_963678635.1. Taxonomy (NCBI): domain Eukaryota; kingdom Metazoa; phylum Xenacoelomorpha; order Acoela; family Convolutidae; genus Symsagittifera; species Symsagittifera roscoffensis. Next base: position 30,979,236 of record NC_087067.1, on the reverse strand, counting down.
TCACAAGCACATCAAATCTCTAATTTTCATCTGAAAAAAAGTTGCATTTTGAAAATTTAGTCAATAATAAGCGCTATTCATGACAATGAACTAAAAAGAATTTTCATCCATTAATAGCATCAGCCGGTTTTTGAAATGCATAAATTATGAACATGAGAAACGCCTTCAACCGTGTTTTATCTTTCAACTTTTCTAAACATCATTTGGAGGCTTAAATTTTATGGAAACGCCAATAACTAGCTGTGAAAGATCATGAAATTGAGAAATTAATCAAAAAATTTTTAGGGTACAATTTGGCTGGAAGTCTCGTCGGCTTGATGTCCAGCACCAGTTAAAACGATCTACTTGCTGGTTTCTGGAAATAATTTGCTGTTAAAGAGAAAAATGTGTGGTTTGAGTCTTCAACACTTATGTTGATAATTTCTGTCTGGCTTCGATTTAAGTGTTACATGTCTGATATGAACATGGCCAATCGAAGTTTGGAAAATCATAATGAACGCAAGTAAACATAAAAAAAACACTGAACTTGTTGAAAAAAGCTCACTGAATTTTCTGGAAAAAAATTCCCTTTAAGCTCTTTTATTTTCTAGACTCATGATTATCGCTTTTTTGACAGTTGAACCCAACAAGAGAAAACTGCATCAATAGGTAAAGTTTTCATTCCGCTATGAAATCTTAAAAATATTTTCCACTTTTGAAACTAAAAATCGTTCACACTTTTTTGCTCCAATTCCACGTTCGTATTTGGAGAGTGCTATCTACGTCACTTTCAGCAGATGAATTTCAATTGAACTCATAAAGTGCATATATACCTTAGCGCATTCATAGTTGCATGAATATGTATGAATGCACATCTGTAGTTATTAGAGACTTATAAGACTTTTTTGAAAAAAAAAAAAAAAAAAAAAATCGGCAAGACCTATGTAAGAGACTTCACTACGTTCATTACTCTTAAACACTAGCTCAAAATTAATTCAGAAGAACGTCAAAAATTTGCCAACAGACAGTTTGAAAAAAAAATCAGTGAATTAAAAAGTTTAAGTTGCTTTTTGATAAAACGTCAAAGTTAGATTTTCGAAGGAAAAATATATGGCCTTAAAACAATTTGAGTTTCAAGAACAATTTTGAAAGACATTTTATTAATTGACATTTGATTTACGAAATTAGATTAACTGAATCAATGAGAAACTATTGATCTACGTAGTGATACGTTTTTTTTTGTGAATTTAAAACTTTCGTTTATTTTAGTGTACTTGTTTTTCATTTCTCAAAAGAAATTAAAATCAATAAATGGCCGAAGAAATTTGATTCTTTTTAGAAAATAACGGTTTCCATGTTCTCAGATTTCCTCAAGCTTCAGTCAAACCCACGTTTTTATTATTGTTTCACATTTGAAACCATTTTTGGCTCTTTTTTTTTAAAAAAAGCCCCAAATCAAAGCTCACTTAAATACCTTTTGCTATTTAATTTTCTTGTTTTCGAACAAAAAGTTGCTGTACAGAAATCAAATCTATGGTGAGGTACTCCAAAACAATCCACTGAAAACTACTAAATTAAAAAAAAATGCCAGACATTTTCATAACATGGGAACTTACTGTGTCTTGAGAAGATCTTTGGTCGAGTGAAGTCCATAGAATTGTTGATAACACAAGACACATAACTTTACAAGTCCGATTTCATGGCAAAGTCCATATTTCCAGTAACGATTATCTTCTTCAGTCATTTCTCGTTGAACCATTTTTCCTTTTTTTGTTTCAAACTGAATAACTTCAAATTTGATGTAGCTATCACCTAGAAAGCCGGAATCAATTTCTTTTGGAAACGAAAGCCAGTTCAACTGTCTAAATTTAACTACTGAGTCGAAAATGCCTTCAGACTTGATTCCGTTTTGTTGAACTCCAGCAGCAGCAGCTGCATCGATTGTTATTGTTGTTTTCTCCAAAAAGGCGCTTTTTTGCGCAAGAATTAGGTTTTTCCTGTCCATATTTTTCCCAAATAACTAACTAAGTAGAGAAAAACTTGAAATGCTTTTAACAAAAAAATGAGTCCTTAGGGAATTTTTTAAAATTTTCTTCGAGTTGTATGGTCGAGTGAGTTTCGCCGATCGAAATAATAGTTTTAAACAAAAAACTATTATACTTCATTGAAGATATCAACTTGAATAAATATTTTTTTAGATTTGAAGTCAAGGAGTCAATATCTTCAATAAGGTAAATAAGGTAGGGAAAATTGTTTGATAAACATTAATATTTCGATCGTTGAAAGTTGACTGAATAAAAAAACCAACCTAAACATAAATATTTCTTTTTTTTCGAAAGTCGAAACATTTATACATAGTTGCAGGCAAATGTTTTGGAAAAAGCACGAACTTGCAATTTTAAGCAAATTGAAAAACAGCAATTTTAAAAACTATTCCAAAATATTGCAGGGCATTTAATCGCTGTATGGAAATCTTATCTCAAAGTTCCAATATTGTTTCTCCTCGGTTACTCAAAAAAACAATCAAAAATGTTGAAAATAATACGTTTTTTGATGTTGTTGAAGTAGATTATTGAAGTTTTGATATTGCTTATAACCATATTTAATTTGTTGTTCCGACTTTCGAAGAAAACGGAATATTTATGTTTGGGGTGGTTTTTTTATTCAGTCCAATTTCGGCGATCATAAAATTGTTTTTAACAGTTTTTGTAACCCTTTGAAGATATAGACTTCTTGAAACCAAATTTAAAAAGATATCGTAGCTTCGAGTATTTTATGCAAAGTTCAGGGAGTTTGAAAGTTACCAATTTGACCAAGCTCTAAGTTATGCGTGCTTTGAAGATTTTGTTCATAATGCTGAAAGCACAACGCAAACTATTTATGCGTGACGAACTATCCCGCACCAAAAATCGTTCCAAGTTAAATTGAGACCAGATTAACTAACCGGTCGTATTAATTTTGTAATGTGAATTTTCAAACTTGATTTTTGATATTGTCCAATATTTATAGTTTTTCAATACCTTTTTCAGCCAAAACTAGTCGATATGGATGAAGGAGCTGTCGGAACAATCAAGGTTTTGCCCTGATACTTGAGCAGTCTTGTTCTTTTGTATATGGTTATGTGGGAAGAATGTTTCATTTGCTGGCCGGGAGTGTGGCAACCAGTATGCGTTGTAGAAAGAATTTGTATTTCACCATAAGAGTCAAAATCAATGTAGATTTTTTCAAAACCCAAAGTTGTATTCTGAAAACGCCATGTTTGACCCCTGAAACGTTGCTTAATATGTTAATGGAAAAAAATACTGAAATCTTTTTCAAAAGTTTCACTCAACTGAAACAAATTGTTACTTTTGTTTAAGTTTTTTTAGGAAGGAATTAAAATAAGTTCAGGTTCGTTACTTGATTTGACTTTGCCGTGTGGTTTTCTATCTCTTGTGGTGTTCTTTTTTTCTAGATTATCTCTAGTGAGCTTAGATTTTTCAGTTACACGGAAAACTGAACCGAATTCAAAAAACCTCAATCACATCACGAGAAAAAGCAAAGCTTTAGGATAATATACGATGAAATTTTTGCCTCAATTTTTTTTTGCTTAATCCTTATCGAAGCCAAACTAGCAATCAAAATTTTGGTCCTTATGAATTTTCAAAAAAAAACAACGTATACGGAATTAAACTCACTCTAATGGTGTTGGAGCACTGAAAACAATTTCTGGCAGAGAATTTACACAGACATAATTGTTCACATTGATGAAAGAAAGATCTTGGTAGTGATGATTAAAATCAAATTGAAGCTGACATGGTTGTGAGTTGAAGCTGATGACGTCTCTGAGGATTAGTTCTTTCAACTGTACGCTAGAATAAGAAAATCAAAGCTAACCCATTGTCCGTTTTACTTCCGAGTTCCCACTTTCGAAGAATATGAAAAGATTATATTCTGGGGTTGATTTTTTATTCAGAGCAATTGTGATTCACAGCTTTTGGATCGATTCTGGATTATTCTCGTTCTCAGGCAAATATGCTTTCTCATTTATTAACCCATTTATTGTGAGAAATTGGACGTTTTTCATATTTATTTCAATACGCCAATGATTTATGCATGGCGAGTTAGCCGTCACTCATAGTCGTTTTAAATTGAATTAAGGCAAACTAAATTGTTCTTAATGATTTCCGGACTCCAAAGTATGAACGACTCCAAAGTATGAAATTGGTACTTGACTAAGGCAGTCAATATTTATTTTTTTGGCCGAAAACTAAATAAACTAATCAATGCCAACAAAAAAACATTCGGAAGAATTTGAGTTTTTTTTACGTAAGAGTAGTACTGTTGCTCTGAGTCGTGGTCAATATTTTTTTTACAGTGAGCAAAATTTTGCTCACTCTAATAAAATAATAACCACGAATCAGAGCAACAGTACTGCTCTTGCACAAAAAAATTCTTCCGAGTTTCTTTTAGTTGGCATCGATTAATTGGCATTGATCAAAGTTTTAGCTTTAAGGTAACAACTAGTTGTTTATCATTGAATGTTTATTTGATGACTTTTGTGCTAAATTGAATTATTTGGTTTAATTTTTTCCAAGCTTTTTTTGGTTGCAATTTTTTGTAGCTCCAAATAAGAGCTTATATTTGATATTGAGACCATGTGTAGGCCTTCTCGTGACAGTCCTGTATATGATCAGCAGCATTATGCTGGTCCAGCTAACTGCACATTGAAATTACATATATACTGGATTAGTTTTCGTAATTTGCATCTGTTTACAGTCTTGCAAGCAAAAACAATCCGACATAAAAATCAAATTTTCGCTATTTCTGCGCATCATTTGACCCTATGTGATTCATGATTGACCCCTTTTGACTAATTTCGAATGATTCAACCCTGTTAGACCCCGTTCGACCCATGACTTGATCCAGCTCGACCCATGATTCGACCCCGTTCGACCTATGATTCGACCCCGTTCGACCCATGATTCGACTCCGTTTGACCCATGATTTGACCTCGTTCGACCTATGATTTGACCCCGTTCGACCTATGATTCAACCCTGTTCGACTCATGACTCGACCCTGTTCGACTTATGATTCGACCCTGTTCGACCCATGATTCGACCCTGTTTGACTCATGATTTGACCCTGTTCGACTCATGATTCGACCCTGTTCGACCCATGATTCGACCCTGTTTGACTCATGATTTGACCCCGTTCGACCTATGATTCAACCCTGTTCGACTCATGACTCGACCCTGTTCGACTCATGATTCGACCCTGGTCGACCCATGAGTCGACCCTGTTTGACTCATGATTTGACCCTGTTCGACTCTATCGATCGATGATTTGACTTTGTTCGACTACAGTATTCGTTCGACCGTATTAAATTGGGACGAAGATCATGAGTCGAGCACCGGGAACGAAGCAGTAAACTTGAACTCAGCAGTTATACGCGCGTCATCTTTCATATTTTGAAAAACTCATGAGTAGAAAAATTCATGTAATTTCAAGTATCAAAGTTTTTGAAATTAATCATTTATTTCAAAATGAAGGTTATCATTAAGAGATTGCGATAGAAATATGAAAAAAACTAACCTGAAAGTCTTCAAATCATCGATGAAACTACTCAAGTCAGATGCGGATTGATTGTCCACTTGAACGTTATCTACCAGTAACTTCAGGATGGAAAAACCAAGAGCGTGGATACGCTGAGAAACAGTTCGGTCAATTAAAGTAGAACTGACATCTTTTATGTACAATCCAACATCTGAACAAAAATGTAAGCGCGGAAAAATAATTTGACCTTGAGTTTCGAATGTAAAGTTTTTACATAAAGCTTTTAGATTTTGGTAAAATTTTGTGACTGCTTTAAATTTGAGATTGAACTATTAACTAAACAGAAAAAATAACAATTTTTGTTTTTTAACGATTTTCTTTTTCCAATTTTATTTGAGAGCTAGCTTTAAAAATTCACTTCAAAATGCAAATTGACTGTTTGAATAAAAAGAGTATGACTGAAAAATTAAAGCACTGAAGTAAACAAATTCAAAACGATATCAAGGAAAAAGATGTGGACCTTGTCAACTATTTCCCCCCTATTGTAATAGGGGCGCGGGGGGGGGGGGGGGGTAGGAGTGAGTATAGTTAACAAGGTACAAAACTCGTATATGCTTAACTGTTCAATTCTTTCTTTATAGAGGGTAGGGGGGATATTCGTTACAAGTGCATTTTTGAATAGAATCTTATATTATTACGTATTATCTTGTATCTTTTGTTATCCTCTTCATCTCGAAGAACGTTTTTTTTTTCATTCCTCATGAATTCAAGTAACGCTGCTAAATCCAACTTCTTAGAGTCAAACTTCTCAGAAAAGACTAAGCTGTTCGAAAAGCACGATTCACAATTTCGAATTATTCTTAATATTAACCACACTTTTTAATCTTAGAAAATTGTTCTCAACATCTATGAAGAATTAACAACACACTCTCCATAAAAGTTGAAATCAAAAACTTTATTACAGAAAACATCACATATCATGATCACCACACTCATTCCTATGTTGAGGATGTGAAAAACTTTAGCAACGAAAAGAAATAGAAAAGCATTTCAGCCCAAATGTTTCACTTACCAGCTACCAGAACCTTAGATCATTATCATGAAACCTCTGACAGAAGCTATTTTTCCCAGGAACGAATTATCATTCATTCTCTGGGGTTATTAGGCGCAAAATCGTAACAGATAAACAACATACACTTGATCACCACACTCACGATGGGGAATTTAAAAAGTTTAACTTGGATTTTGAATGCTTACACTCTTTTTTGCCAGCTACCATGAAAACCAATCCAAATTTATACTACAGAGAAAATATGAAAGAAATTTTTTTCCAAGCATTGAAATGTCATGCATTCTCGGTACCTGTAAAGAGCAAAAAACGGCCAACAAGAAACCATCTTTTATCTTGATCACAATATCCTCGCTATGATCAGAATATTAAGGAAATCTAAAGTCAATTCAACTAGCATTTCAACTAGCAACTAGCGATAACAGTCTTAAGCTATAACAGTCTTAAAGGAATATAAAGTCAACTCTGCTAAAAAAAAATTCACACTCTAGTTTTGCCAGCTATCAGTATAAAATAAACTGAAATCACTACACAGATACCACTTTGATAATTTCCTTCCCACCCACTCACCGCTATGATCAAGATTCAAGATGTTCAAAACTAAAAACAAGGTCAACCGACAGCTGAAAACGAGTAATGAACCCGAAGAAAGAGAAAAAACTCACTTAATTTTTTTCAATGGTAGAAAACTTTTTGCCTGGACTGAAATGTCATTCATTCTCGTTCCTATAAAAAGCAAAAGAAACAGCCAACACGAAACCATTTTTTATCTTGATCACCATTTCTTCGCTATGATCAGGATACTCAGGAAATCTAAAGTCAATTCAACTAGCTATAACAGTCTTAAGCTATAACAGTCTTGAAGAAATATAAAGTCAAATCAACTAAAAAGTTTTTTACAATGCAGTATTACCAGTTATCAGTAAAAACCAACCTGATATCAGTACACAGATACTACCGAGGTAAATTTGTTTTTGTAGTTTGTATTTGTCATTCAACCTATATTTGTTTTAAAATTAAAAACCTGACAAAGAAAACATCACGTTTCATTTTAACCATAATCACCGATATGATCAGGACATTGAAAACTATAACAAAGTCAAGAAAATAAAAACTATTTCATCAAAAAGTTCACTTAAATTATAGTTTTGTCAGCTATCACTGTTTACCACGCTTTAATAACTACACAAAAACCAGTGACATTAAACCGTTTTTGTTTTTCGATTTATCAAAAAAACCTCTTATATGGTTACAAACCATTCACTGCTATGATCAGGATGATAAAAACTAAAGCGACAGCTGGAAAAGAGTAATGAACGCAAAGCAACAGAAAGAATTTTTTTAAAAATAAAAACTCAAGAAAAAACCATTGAAGCATTTTGAGTTACAAGAAACTTTTATGATTTGTTTCTTTTTTATTAAAAAAGTATACAAACTTGATGGAGGATCAATAGGCAAATTTATTTCCAATGGGTATTTTGATCATTGAAATACACTTTTGAAGCCAGAACTTGATCACATTTTTGGGACCTTTAGCTTTCTGCTGTTTGAAAGTGGTGTTTGCCTTTTTTGGGATGAAAATGAACTGAAGTTGAAAAAATAAATCACAAGTCAAACAAAAAAAAATCAAAATTGAGCCCGAAAAGTTTAAAGCTTTTTTCCTGAAAAAAAAACAGACACAACCTTAAGTTTTGAGGACGTTAGTTTTTCTTAATTATGATAATATAAAAAAAAACTCAAGTAAAGTTAAACTTGTGCTCAAATTTTTCAAGCCATCGACAAAAAGTACTTTCCGAGTCTTATGTCAAAATGTTATTCGATCTTTATAGATAAAAAGATTAACAAGCCTACAGAGAAAACATCACCCATCGTGATCAACATTTTCACATGATTTAAAAAAATATAGCAGTGGCAAAAAATCATCTCTTCCAACGTTTATTCGATTTTTTTGCCGACTATCAGCATAAAACAACCCTAAATCACTACATAAAACGCCTTCGACGGAATTTTTTTTTCAGCGCATCGAATATTGCATTACCATTTAACCTTCATAGACGGAAAGAATGATGTCTTATCAGAGAAAAAATGATATATTTTGATCGCCACTTAAACTGCATTGATCAGGATGTTGAAAACTAGAAATTATGACAAAAAATCTGTTCACCTAAAGTTTCACTCGCCCGCCTGTTTTGCGGGCTATCGTTATAAAGCAGAAAGTGGATCAATGGGCAATTTCAGCTCCGATCTGAAACCTGATCATTCATATCCACCTTCAAAAGAAGAACTTGATCTATTTTTTTGTGATTTTACCGAAACTATTTTATCGAGCGTCAAATAACCTCATTTACAAAAAAATTTTATAATTCCTCGTGAACTCAAACAACCTTGCAAACTAAATTTTTTTAATAAGCACTAGTTTCCAGAATTTTGAAAACCATGAAACTATTACAGACTAAAGTCAAATCTTCCAAGCTTTATCACCCTCTAACTTCATTGCTATTATCAGGATGTCAAAGACTATAACAATAATAATGAAAAAACAAATCAACACAGCTAAACTTTCACTTATTGTCTAAACTTTTCAGCTATCAATAATAACCAACCTTAAAAACCTACACGGAGACTACTGACAAAAACTTATTTCCAAACATTGATTTTCTGTTCGTTTTCTATAAAAAATTAAGATCAATTGAGATTTTTGATAAAACTATAATCAATGATAATTGATTCTAGTTTAATAAAATATCACCAAATTTGTTATCATCAGAAAGCTTGAATTTTGTCTTTTTATTTTTTATTTGTTATGTTTTTCATTTGATTGAAAAGTTTTTAAAACATAAAGTTTACAGTATAAATTACCCTTCTCCTTCTCTAAAAGACCGCTTGAATTTTATTCTAAACAATGCCAAGTTTCGCTAGTCGGACCAATACTACGATGATAGAATGAGTCCGATCTCAAAAAAACACAACCTCACATTTCCTACAGATCTATGAGAGAGTACGGTTGAGGTCATAATACAGCTAATGAAGAGGTAGTGAAAATCAGGCAGTGTTATCTTTCTGGAAAAACTTTATGATTTAATAGTTCGATCCAATATCATCTGATGCGACCAATAATTCTCAAAAAATTATAAAATCTACAAATCGAATTAAATCATCATTTAATTAAGATTTTTTTCTTAATCTTAACATTTCAATTCATGAAATACTAGCACTAAAAACCGAGCGCATTTTTAAATAGAATCTTATATTATTACGTGTTATCTTGTATCTTGTGTTATCCTCTTCATCTCAAAGAGTTTTTTTATTCCTCATGAGTCCAAGTAACGCTGCTAAATTCAACTTCTTAGAGTCAAACATCTCACAGAAGACTAAGCTGTTCGAAAAGCACGATTCACAGTTTCGAATTATTCTTACTATTAACCACACTTTTTAATCATAGAAGATTGTTCTCAACAACTATAAAGAATTAACAAAAAACTGAAATCAAAAATCAATTGCAGAAAACATCACATATCATGATCACCACACGCATTCCTATGATCAGGATGTTGAAACCTTTAGCAACAAAATAGAAACAGAAATTCAATTCAGCCGAAGTTTCAATTACCAGCTACCAGAACCTCAAATCATTATTTAGAAACGTCTGACAAAAGCTGTTTTTCCAAGCATCAAGCATTGAATTATTATTCATTCTGTAGGGTTGATAAGAGCAAAAACTTAACAGATAAACAATAAAACTTGATCTGATCACCACACTCATGATGAGGAAGTTTAAAAATATAACATGGATATTGAATGAAAAAATTAACTCAACTTAAGTATGTTTTTCTTCTTTCTTGCCAGCTACCATAAAAACCAATCTGAAATTACACTACACAGAAACTAATGAAAGAAATTATTTTCCAAGCTTTGAAATGTCATTCATTCTCCATACCCAAAAACAGCAACAAGAAACAGCCGACAAGAAACCATCTTTTATCTTGATCACCACATTCTCCGCTATGATCATGATGTTAAAAGCTTTAACAGTCTTAAGGAAAATTAGATTCAATTGAACTAAAAAAATTTCTACCCTCCAGTATTGCCAGCTATCAGTAAAAAACCAATCTGAAATTTATACACAGATACCTTTGAGGTAAATTTGTTTTCCTTGTTTGGATTTATTAAATCTATATTTGTATTATGATTGAAATACGAACAGTGAAAACATCACATTTCATGATAATCACATTCACCGATGTGATCAGGATATTGAAAACTAAACCAAAGATAAAAAAATGATAATCAATTCACCAAAAGCTCACTTAAACTACAGTTTTGCCAGCTATGACTGTTAACCAAGCTGTAATAATAACTACACAAAAACCAGTGACAAAAATCGTATTTGATTTTCGATTTATTATTCTATCTGCATTGATAATAAGATTAAGATCCTAGCTGAAAAACTTTCCATAGGGTTATTCCCCACTCACCGCAAAGATCATAATGTTAAAAACTGAAAACATGGCCATTCGACAGCTGAAAAAAAATAATGAACGCAAGAAAACAGAAAAAAAGCGCACAGAATAAAAACTGAAGGAAAAACAGAAAAAATATGAAGCATTTTGAGTTTCAAGAAATTTTCTGATTTATTTTTCTTATAATAAAGCTTCACAAATTCGAGAAGAATGGATCAATAGTCAAAATTCAGTTCCATTGGAAAATCTGATCTTTGAAATACGCGCATTTAGAAGTTGATCACATTTTTGGAATCTTAAGCTCTTTGCTGTTTGTGGTATTTGCCTTCTTTTTTAGATGAAAATGAACTGAGGTTAAGAACAAAATAAAGGTCAAACAGGAAGAAATCAAAATTGAGCCTGAATAATTTTAAGCTTTTCTTATGAAAAAAAGGTAACTGTGACATTTTAAGTTTTGAGGACGTTCGTTACTCTTAACTAGGATGAGATAAAAAACAACTCAAATAAAGTTGCACTACTTATCCTCCATTTTTGCCAGCTATCAGCCATTACCAGCCTTAAGACACTGCAGAGAAACCACTGACAGAAAAGATTTTCTGAGCATTCAATTATCTTTCATTCTCCACCTATCTCAAGATCAAAAAAAGCTAGAGAAATCATGAGCACTAATTTAACCAAAATGATCAAGATAATGAAAACTATTTTAAAAAAAAACAGTGAAAAAATCAACTAACCTTACGTTTCACTCACCCTTCTAATTTGCCGGCTATCAGTACTACAAATCCTAAAAAACTACACAACAACCACCGAAAAAAATCTTTTTCCGAGTTTCTTATATCGAATTAATATTCAATCCTTGTAAATAAAAACATTAACAAGCTAACAGAGAAAGCATCATCTATCTTAATCAACACTTGATCGGGATGATGAAAACTATATCAATGGCAAGAAAAAAACTTCTCCAAAGATTATTATCCTTTTTTTGCCAGCTATCAGTTTAAAACAACCCTAAGCCACTATACAAAACGACATCGACGGAAATTTTTTTCAGCGCATCGAATATCGATTATAATTTCTATAGATAGAAAGATTATTATCCTAACAGATAAAATGATAAAATATTTTAAACCGCATTGATCAGGATATTAAACACAAAAAGAATGATAGTGAAAAAAAATTAACACACCCAAACTTTCACTTGCCCACCTGTTTTGCCGCTTATCGGTAATAAACAAAAAGTGGATCAATATGCTATTTCAGTTTCGTTGTGACACCTGATCTTTGAAATGTGTTTTCAAAACAAAAAGTCGATAACATTTTTTTGTGATTTTATCAAAATTATTTTTCCGAACGTCGAACAATCTCCTTTACAAAATTTTTCGATCATTCATTATGAACTCAAACAACCTTGAGAACTTCATTTTTTTAAAAAAAGCACTAGTTTCCAGAATTTTGAAAACCATAAAACTATTAAAGACTAAAAATCAAATCTTCCAAGCTTTATCACCCTCTAACTTCACCGCTATTATCAGGATGTCAAAAACTATAACAATAATAATGAAAAAACAAATCAACACACCTTAACTTTCACTTATCGTCTAAATTTTTCAGCTTTCAATAATAATCAACCTTAAAAACCTACACGGAGACTACTGACAAAAATTTATTTCCAAACATTGATTTTCTGTTCGTTCTGTTTAAAAAATTAAGAGATCAATTGAGATTTTTGATAAAATTATAATCAATGATAATTGATTATAGTTTAATAAAATGTCACCAAAATTGTTATCACTAGAATGTTTGAATTTTGTCTTTTTATTTTTTATTTGTTGTGTTTTTCATATGATTGAAAAATTTTTAAAACATAAAATTTACAGTATAAATTACCCTTCTCCTTCTCTAAAAGACCGCTTGAATTTTATTCTAAACAATGCCAAGTTTCATTAGTCAGACCAATTCTAGGCAATGATAGATTGAGTCCGATCTCAAAAAACACACAACTTCACATTTCCTACAGATCTATTGATACAAAATGAGTGTAGGGTTGAGGTCACAATACAGCTAAGGAAGAGGTAGTAAAAATGCATTTTTGAATAGAATCTTATATTATTACGTGTTATCTTGTATCTTGTGTTATCCTCTTCATCTCGAAGAACGTTTTTTTTATTCCTCATGAATCCAAGTAACGCTGCTAAAACCAACTTCTTAGAGTCAAACATCTCACAGAAGACTAAGCTGTTCGAAAACACGATGCACAGTTTCGAATTATTCTTAATATTAAACACAATTTTAATCTTAGAAAATTGTTCTCAACATCTATGAAGAGTTAACAACTCACTCTCCATAAAAATTGAAATCAAAAAAATTATTACAGAAAACATCACATATCATGATCACCACACTCATTCCTATGTTGAGGATGTGAAAAACTTTAGGAACGAAAAGAAATAGAAAAGCATTTTAGCCAAAATGTTTCACTTACCAGCTACCAGAACCTTAGATCATTCTAATGAAACCTCTGAAAGGAAGCTATTTTCTCAGGAACGAATTATCATTCATTCTCTGGGGTTATTAGGTGCAAAAGCGTAACAGATAAACAACGTACACTTGATCACCACACTCACGATGGGGAATTTGAAAAGTTTAACTTGGATTTTGAATGCTTACACTCTTTTTTGCCAGCTACCATGAAAACGCATCCAAATTTATACTTCAGAGAAAATATGAAAGAAATTTTTTTCCAAGCATTGAAATGTCATGCATTCTCGGTACCTGCAAAGAGCAAAAAAAAGCCAACAATAACCATCTTTTATCTTGATCACCATATCCTCGCTATGATCAGAATATTAAGGAAATCTAAAGTCAATTCAACTAGCATTTCAACTAGCAACTAGCGATAACAGTCTTAAGCTATAACAGTCTTAAAGGAATATAAAGTCAACTCTGCTAAAAAATTTTCACACTCTAGTTTTGCCAGCTATCAGTATAAAATAAACTGAAATCACTACACAGATACCACTTTGATAATTTCCTTCCCACCCACTCACCGCTATGATCAAGATTCAAGATGTTCAAAAGTAAAAACGCGGTCAACCGACAGCTGAAAACGTATAATGAACCCAAAGAAAGAGAAAAAACTCACTTAATTTTTTTCAATGGTTGAAAACTTTTTGCCTGGACTGAAATGTCATTCACTCTCGTTGCTATAAAAAGCAAAAGAAACAGCCAACACGAAACCATTTTTTATCTTGATCGCCATTTCTTCGCTATGATCAGGATATTCAGGAAATCTAAAGTCAATTCAACTAGCGATAACAGTCTTAAGCTATAACAGTCTTGAAGAAATATAAAGTCAAATCAACTAAAAAGTTTTTTACAATGCAGTATTACCAGTTATCAGTAAAAACCAACCTGATATCAGTACACAGATACTACCGAGGTAAATTTGTTTTTCTAGTTTGTATTTGTCATTCAACTTATATTTGTATTAATATTAAAAACCTGACAAAGAAAACATCACTTTTCATTTTAACCATACTCACCGATATGATCAGGACATTGAAAACTATAACATTGTCAAGAAAAAAAAACTAATTCATCAAAAAGTTCACTTAATTTATAGTTTTGTCAGCTATCACTGTTTACCACGCTTTAAAAACTACACAAAATCCAGTGACATAAAACCGTTTTTGATTTTCGATTTATCAGAAAAACCTCATATATGGTTACAAACCATTCACCGCTATGATCAGGATGATGAAAACTAAACCGACAGCTGGAAAAGAGTAATGAACGCAAAGCAACAGAAAGAATTTTTTTAAAAATAAAATTCAAGAAAAAACCATTGAAGCATTTTGAGTTACAAGAAACTTTTATGATTTGTTTTTTTTTTATAATAAAAGTATACAAATTTGATGGAGGATCAATAGGCAAATTTAGTTCCAATGGGTAATCTGATCATTGAAATACACTTTTGAAGTCAGAACTTGATCACATTTTTGGGACCTTTAGCTTTCTGCTGTTTGAAAGTGTTGTTTGCCTTTTTTGGGATGAAAATGAACTGAACTTAAAAAGTAAATCAAAAGTCAAACAAAAAAATCAAAATTGAGCCCGAAAGATTTAAAGCTTTTTTCCTGAAAAAAAAAACAGACACAACTTTAAGTTTTGAGGACGTTAGTTTTTCTTAATTATGAGAATATAAAAAAAAACAACTTAAGTAAAGTTAAACTTGAGCTCAAATTTTTCAAGCCATAAGCAATTAGCAACCCTAAAACACTGCAAAGAAACCACTGACAGAAATTCATTTTCTGAGCATTCAATCATCTTTTTTTCTCCGAATATCTCAAAATCAAATAATGCTAGAAAAAACAGCTAATACGATGAGCACTAATTTTACCGAAACTATCTGGACACTCAAAATTTTTCACAAAAAAATGAAAAAAATCAACAAACCTTAAGTTTCAGTTACAGTTTTTTTTGCCAGCTATCAGTACTACAAATCCTAAATCATTACACAAGAACCACCGACAAAAAAGTACTTTCCGAGTCTTATGTCGAATTTTTATTCAATCTTTATAGATAAAAAGATTAACAAGCCTTCAGAGAAAACATCACCTTCGTGATCAACATTTTCACATGATTTAAAAAATTATAGCAGTGGCAAAAAATCATCTCCTCTAACGTTTATTCGATTTTTTTTGCCGACTATCAGCATAAAACAACCCTGAATCACTACATAAAACGCCTTCGACGGAATTTTTTTTTCAGCGCATCGAATAACGCATTACCATTTAACCTTCATAGACGGAAAGAATGATGTGTTAACAGAGAAAAAATCATATATTTTGATTGCCACTTAAACTGCATTGATCAGGATGTTGAAAACTAAAAATTATGACAAAAAAAACTGTTCACCTAAAGTTTCACTCGCCGCCTGTTTTGCCGGCTATCGTTATAAAGCAGAAAGTGGATCAATGGGCAATTTCAGCTCCGATCTGAAACCCGATTATTCATATCCACCTTCAAAAGAAGAACTTGATCTATTTTTTTGTGATTTTACCAAAACTATTTCATCGAGCGACAAATAACCTCGTTTACAAAAAAATTGTATAATTCCTCGTGAACTCAAACAACCTTGCGAACTAATTTTTTTTAATAAGCACTAGTTTCCAGAATTTTGAAAACCATAAAACTATTACAGACTAAAATAAAATCTTCCAAGCTTTATCACCCTCTAACTTCACCGCTATTATCAGGATGTCAAAGACTATAACAATAATAATGAAAAAACACCTCAATGCACCTAAACCTAAACCCAACGCAACTAAATTTTTCAGCTATCAATAATAACCAAACTTAAATATCTACACGGAGACTACTGACAAAAATTAATTTCCGAACATTGATTTTCTATTCTTTTTCCATTAACATCAAGATCAGAAACCAACAGAAAAAAAAACATCAAATAAAAGATCAAGCTCACCATACTCATTACTTTGATCGGGATGTTGAAAAAAATAACAACCATAATGATTAAAAAATCAAACTTTTTAAGCTTCACTTACCCTCCAATTTCTTCAGCTATCGGTAATAACTGATTTTAAATCACTACGCAGATACCACTGACAAAACTCCTTTTCCAAGCATCGAAAGTCGAGTTATCGTTCAATACTGATATATGTTAAGATTAAACACCTAACAGAGAAAACATCAGGTATCATGATCACCAAAATCAAGATGTTGAAAAATATAACACTGATAATGAACTTAAAAATCAGTTTATATAACATTTCACGTTCCAATTTAGCCAGTGATTGATAATAACCAACCTTAAGTCGATACAGAGAAACCATGGGCACAAACTCAATTTCCCAGCATCGAATGAACTATCATTTTCTATACATTTCAAGAGCAAAAAAATATCAGAGAAAATCCCGCATATCATGATCACTACACTCAACGCTATGAATGTTATGTTCACTTAACCACAATCTAAAAAAATTATGAATGCAAGAGGAGGTTCGCAAGAGGATTACAAGGTTTTATGAATCGTATATTGCAAAAAAAATCATTTTGTTTTAATTAAAACAAGTTTATTGATTTAAATATCTTCACATTGGAGATCGTGATATCACCACAGGAATGTAAAGACAAAAACAAATTGCTAGTACACTCAAAACTGAAGTACTACCGTCGGACCCTTCTCAAACTAACTCTTTTCATCTCCGCGAAGTTGTTTTATTTTTCCTCAAGGACTCAAAAAACTCTATGGATGTTGGATTAAGGCAATGAAAACAAGAAATCAGAAAAACAAAACCGATATATTTTTTTGAGAAAAATACATGGCTTTACAGCTTTTTGATTTTCAAAAAAAATTTATGGTTGACACTTTTTTTGATTGAATTAACTCATTTTACGAAAATCGGATACACAGGTAAAACTGTTATTCCGCTGGGAAATCTGAACTCCACTTTCAAAAGTAGAAGTTGGTCATGTGCTTCGTGTTTTACACCTTGCAAATCGGAGAGCTCAACATGCCTAAGTTTAAGCAGATCAAACTGAACTCAAAAAGTGACTCATAATCGAATGCCTTATCGTGTACAATTACACTTTTTTTGTAAAAAAAAAGAAGAGCAATTTAAGACTTTTCCCGAAAAGAAAAAACGAAAAAAAAACCCATCAAGAGTCTGAACTCCAATCAATGACTCTTACAAACTACCACATACTTCACACTATTCTTTCTTGAAAACTACCACATACCTTATAACGCTCATTATATGGGCGCTCATTACTTTTAGAAAAAATGGGGTCTACCTTCTTGGTAAATATGGGATCAAACCACTGCGTGGCATGAATTAATTTGTAATCTTCAAAAAATTACACAAAAAGGTTTTGTCTGTTTTGAAGCTCAGTTTCAGCTCAAACAGAGATTTTGCTTTAATTATGGAACAAGCCATGAAACGGATTTGAAATGTACATGAATTGACATGATCCATATTCTGGTTCTTTAAGCTTATTACTTGATGCTAAACTGTTTCAGAACATGGATAAACCTTTTTTGTTAGTTTTTCCAAACTTTTTGCCCTAAATTAAAAATTTCTGTAAAAAATCAAGGGCTTCTATAATAGCATACCACTAGCAACCTTAACGACTAAAATTTTAGTTGGCCTCGTTGTTTTTAATTTTACTCTCTTTATAGAAATCTGTATGTAAGCAATAAAACTGAGAGTAAGTTAAATTTCTTTGACTGTACTGAACACATCGAAAAGCCTCACTGGCTGAATAACACAAAGTGTTATCATAGAAATCAATCATCATGATGGCCATGGTTTGTCCTTGTATACTGTAATCTAAACTCATTCAATGAGGCAATGCCATCTAATGTCAAGGCCGAAATAGCTCATATTGATCGAAGTGCTTTCAGACTTCGAAAATATTCTTTTGTCATTCGACCTAGATTTTGAATACGGTTAGTTAATTGTATGTTTTCAAACTGAAAACTCTACCTAGAATTAAATTTCGATTAATGGTTTTCTTTCCCGTTGACTTAATCCACAAGCGAGATACTGCTAGGGAAATACACCCTATATCCTTTGGTTCCATTATTTAGGATTAGCTCCTGAAAACCTTCACCACATGGCGCAGCCAGCAAAGAAGAAAAATCCACTCGGAAAAAAGCGTTCTGGGAACGCCCAACTCAGGACCATTCGGTGAAACGGGAAAAATGAAAAGAACACATTACAAAAAACGCGCAATAATCAGTAAAACGAAAATGGAGAGGATCTACAACATGAAAACCCGACAGGTCTGCTATATCCAGACAAACCGATAGAGGAACTGGAAAAATCAAAGCCGACCCAACAGTCTTTGCGAAAACGAAATGTTCGGATTTTCACGCTTGTGAATAACTGGTGAATAACGAATGTCAATGATTCAAGGCATTAGGGTTCACAATCATAAACACTCCTTGGGATGATGTAAGCAGAAAGGTCAAAGCCCATATCTTGCTCTCACTTAGAGAGGAGAGGAAGAGAAAGATACTGAGCAGTGTAAAATAACCGAACAAAGAGTAACGACCAAGGGATTAACCCAAGAACAATCCAAAGTCGTAACATCTTCCTCCATAGTTAATTTACGCAACCACTGAACCACTAGCCTTCATCTAAGAAGAAAATCAACTTCAAGTCGAAAAAAATTATTCAATTTTTAAATTGAGTCCTTGCGATTTCTCATGTCGGTGTACTCATTGGCTGGTGTATTACTCCGACAATTAGACGGTGTACTCAACCCAAAGTTTTTCATTGAGATAATGTAACATTACATTATATTACGTCACATTAGATTATGTAACATAAAAACTCACATAGCCTTTTTTCGAAAACTAATTATGGATAGTGTGACATTTGATCAACTTCTGAAAGCTTATTTCTTGATCAAATATGAGAATGTCAAAAATGTCAAAGTAACAAAGATCAAAATATCAACTCACGCCATCCGCTTTGTATCACTGATGGCAGTATCTGTAGAAGATTATCTGGATCCTTTATAGTAAAAGTGTCATCGAAACTAGTCACATTGAGGTGTTGGAAGACAACAAAGGGCATATCTACAGGCAAGGCAGTTTAAGTAAAGGTATTTTTAAAAAAAATTAGTTCAACTAATTTAGTTAAATCAAAAACGGTTGCTGAAAACATACAGAGTCGATGGCCATAACCTGTAAATGAGAAAAAAATAAATCCTAATTATCTAGTTGACAGTGAAGTTGTGCTCAAAATTGCCTTGCATGCAACCCAAACCTGTATCTAAATTTGATTTCTGCAGTTCAATGTAGCCTCCTTCGCCGCTCAGCCGGACTAGGTTGCAGCTTTTCAGGAACTAAAAAATTGAAACAAAATTTTAATTAAAAAATGGTAAGCAATAAAACAAAAAAAAACAGTTTAACGCAATTTTTCTGTATAATCATCACAAAAAAAAACATTTCAGAAGATTATTTTTTCTATAAAAATAGGAAGTTTTTTTAATGAATTTTCGATTAAGCACAAGTGTGCAGCAAACCTTCAGAAAACGAAACTATCAGCTTTGTTTGAATCAGGCACGGATCTACAGTTTCACCGAGTGAAACTTTCAACAATTTTTCAAACTCTGTGACGATATATTTTAGGTCGACAAAAAACTGGCTAAGAAATTGCAATGAAACTCTACGACAGCAGCTACTACCCAAATAAAAAATATGTATGGGCGCTCATTGTCGCCAGAAAAAAAGTTTGACGAATGGGCGTCTTAAACTGAATGTTGTAAATAGAGCCAAATGGTGACCACCCTCTTGGTAAACAGGGTATCAAATCATTGCGTGACCTGAGGGCTGCTGCTCCCTTTAAACCCGTTACTGATTAAATAGTTTTCTGTTAAATGAAATCATTTCATTAGAAAAAAAATCAGATTAAATAAGGTAGTTGTTTTGTCAGCAGTTTTGAAGCTCACTTTGATCTCGAGTAGGGATCTCGCTCTAATTATTGAACAAACCATCAAACTGAGTTGAAAAGTTCAAGTGAGATACTACAACTAAGAAAAACATCCTATATCCCCTTTGGTTCCGGTATTCATGTTTAGCTCCCTAAATCCCTCACCACCTGGCGCTGCAAGAAAAGAAAAAATTTCACACTGAAAATTTGTTCTGGGAATGTACAAAACAGGACAAACGAATCAACAGCCTACGCGAGAAGGAAAAATCTGGATTTTCACGCTTATAAATAAGTGGTAAGACGAATATCAATGGATCATGGCATCGGGGGGTCACAATTAATAGCACTCCAAAGGATATTGTGAACGTAAGGGTCAAACCCCGTATTTTTTTTATCTATCTTGGAGAAGAAGGGAGGAGAAAAAAAATGGAGCAAGTACACCAATAAAGAAATAAACGAACAAAGAGTAAAGTACAAAGTAGACGGTGTACTCAACCCGAAGTTACTCTATGAGATAAGGTAACAATATATTAATTTACGTATTATTAGATTAGTTAACATCAAATCTCACACAATTTTTTTTGAAAACTAATTATGGAAAGTGTGACTTTTAACTAACTTATTTTTTGAACAGGTATGAGTAAGTTAGAAAAGTCAAAGTAACAAAGTGCAAAATAGCAGCTCAGCCATCCGCTTCAATCACTTATGCCAGTGTCAGTAGAAGTTTATTTAAATCCTTTATGGCAAAAGTGTCTTCGAAATAAGTCACATTGAGGTGTTGGAAGACAACATAGGGCACGTCTACAGGCAAGGCAGTTTGAAGTAAAAAATAAGTATAACTAATGTCAACGGATAGAGGCATTAGGGCTCACAATCAATAATATTCCATAGGATATAATGAAAAGAAGGGTCAAATCGCATTCCTTCCTCTGGCTTTGAGAAAAGGGGAAGAAAAAACTACAAAATAACTATGTCAATTCAAAAATAATCAAACAAGGGTAAAGACCATGGATCTGAGACACATGTTGGAGGAGAACTTCGAAACCCACCAGAATATGGCATTCGATTCGGTGGCTCTACGCTACTATCCAAAAACAGGCGAGAAACTAATCTTCTGAAGTGTTCATGATAAATTATGAATTGTAGCACACATTTGCAACTTAAGAAAATCGCAACACCGATGGTTACGGGACTTTTTTACCCTTAACCTCGGCAAGCGCTTAATACAAAAGAAGTTAATGATGAATAACAAGATCCAGCACCCTTTCTAGATTTGGCAATCAGTCTAGAGAAAATAGAAACGAATTTGTAGAAACTCCAGGATAACAATGGACGCATTGCGGGAAAATTTTTGCAAGAAGGCAGAGAAGCAGAGAAGTCTTATTCTTTGAGATCAAATAAAACCATACTGCTAAACTAGTGGGGAAAAAATCATATTCCAGAGGACAATGCAGAAAGGTGATGAATACGAGCGGGGCATGCGGCCTGCAATGATGAACTAAGCATAGGGCGCCTTGCTCAGCGGTGGAGAAAGCATGCAGTACCTGCGGGGGATAGAATCCATTTGCCCGAGTGTGCTGATCTAAGATGATCCCGGAAGGTTTTTCGAAAAGGGTGAAAAAGTTGGTGGGATTATGTAACAAATCCTTTTGGGATCCAGGTCAAAACCCGCCTGCAGTAAAAAGTAAAACCGCGGAGCAATTCGATCCTATGGGACACTTGCGACGGATATATAATCGGCTGGTTAGCTAGTCGAGGATCCCTACATCCAAGTTAAATGAATTACAAGCCAATTTTTGGACAAGATAATTTTCAAAAGTTTGAATTACTTATGGCTCAGGAAGGTCTTGACACGGAGACAAAACGAAGGGTAAAAAAGTGGAATTATCATTAGACAAAAGCGACTTGAAAATGATGCTTGTTAATATCTTCAAAGGTCTATTCAAACGAAACGATCTGCAATCCAAGTTTCCCATTTCGGTCAAATTTTATCAAATTTCACGGCCACACGCCGAAAAACTAGACATATTCCGATTATTTACAAGAGAAATTTGAGAAAAAATGAATCGGTTGCAGGAAATACAACACAAAAACAACAGGAAAAAAGTACCGACAACAAGTTCGTGTCGTCGACTGTGATCATCGTTAAACGAGATCAATCTAATAAGTCCGCATAAGACTGAACAGTTCAAAGCAAACCTACTCACAAAAACAACTACCAGATGCCGAAAATCGACATCCTCACTGACTGAATCGCAAAGGAAATCACTCGGTCGGACAAGATAGCAATCTGGTTCTTAAGACTGGAATACAATCTGGTTCTTTAATCTGAGATACGCCTACTCACTGCTACCGTTGGATCCAGTGGTATGATCTTATAGCAATTTCAAAATTGCGGAGAGAGCAAAGGGAACCTATCAGTTCCAGGCAGGGTACTTTGGATTAAGCGAAATGCCAGCCATCTTCCAGCAAGCAATAGACAAAAGGCTTTCGGGGCTACGAGGAACGTTCTGCTTCCCAGATATACTCCTCTTCCCAAAAAAGGTGATAGAGTGAGCACGTTACTTCAGTGGTTGAATCATGCCTCAAACGATTGGATCCGGCAAACTTTTCCGTTAACAATTCAAAACGCCAATTTTGAAAGAAGGTATTTTGAACAGAAGTAATCTACCAACGATTTAGAAGTACTCAACAATGTTTGGTCAAGGCTACATTTCCGATAACCACTGTTCGAAAAAAACATTTACCGTGGTTACGTTTCATAAGGCACTACTAAATATCCTTATATAGCATCAATAAAAAAGGTCTATCAAAATCTATGGTTAGAAGTTGTTTCATTTTGATTTTAATCGGAACACATAGCGTCTAATTGGTCAAAACAGCAGCATGCTTCAAAATCAAAGAAAAAAAACGATCAAAAATGTCACAAATTTTTTCACCTAAAAAAGGGCAGACAGCCAACTTAATTGCGGAACAGGATATTGAAAAGGATGATCATAATAAGGACTCGGATATCTTGCTAGCACCATAAGACACAGAGTCCGATACGTGATACGTCAGAAGAAGCTAACTAACAAAGTGAAAATAAACTGACAGCACTTTTTCTTCCGAAAACTGATTGCAGCGCTGACCAACATGAACTTTGAGGGAAATACGATATTGCATATTGGCTAAAGATGAGAATAGATGCAAGAAAATGGGCACTGGGAGGAGTATCAAGTTGAAGGATGAACTGTGTGCGGACGAAAAAAATGCTATAAAGTTAGTCTTGCGAAATGGATATGTAGACGTTTTCCCCGCTACCCACCCTGCACAACCAAGAATGAGTTCGGCTCTATAACTCCCTCACTATTCCAGGTTCCATATAAACGTGGTTCAAGCGCAAAAATGGATACCAGTTAGAGGCACGGGGCTATTACAGCATTATAAAAAGACAAAACTAACTTAAAATTACAGCTGCAGAAAGGATAAAAAGTAGATTTCAAGATGGCGAGAAAAATTGAAAATCAAAATAACCTGTTCTAACTTGAAGGATTTCATAGAAGAATTAATGCAAAAAAGACGCCAATATCCATGAAAAAGACTGTAGTCAAAAACTTATATTACAAAAGAATGGGAAACAGTCTCAAAAAATTTGCGCCAAAAAAGTGAAAATTGACAAAAAAAAATTGGAAGTGAAAAAAGCGGAAAGTAATTCGAGTAAAAGCAAGAGCGAGACAACGAAAAAAAAACATGAAACTAATAGCGGAATAGATGCTCTTAATCTTACAAAAAATGCATCAGGGTTTTCAGCTATCAATGACAACAACGAAGTAAACCACAAAGATAATTGAGTATCAGTATTGAGTATAATAAACATCAGTG
Source organism: Symsagittifera roscoffensis (assembly GCF_963678635.1). Taxonomy (NCBI): domain Eukaryota; kingdom Metazoa; phylum Xenacoelomorpha; order Acoela; family Convolutidae; genus Symsagittifera; species Symsagittifera roscoffensis. The sequence continues at coordinate 30,954,867 of NC_087067.1, read as the reverse complement.
AATCAAATCATAATTGCTTAGGGAAGAAATTTAGGAAAACTCACTTAGACATTGATTGAAAGTTTAAACTGCATAATATTTAGCCCAAGTTTGTTTCTTGAGCAAAACGGAACTCAATGATTTAAGTACCATATCAACGTTTTAGACGCAAAGTTGGACACCATAAAGAGACACGTAGTTGTTGCAGCATTATAAAAAGAAACAGCGCGCATAAGATAATAACTGGATAAAATATCAAATTTAGACTTGATGATGTCGAGAAAAATCAAAAATATAAAAAAATCTGTTCTAACTTGAAATATGGCATCGGAGAGATAATGAAAAAAGACGCCTTCGTCCATGAAAAAGACAGTAGTCCAGAATTCTTACTATAAAAGTACGGGAACCAACCACTAAAAAGGGTGAACCAAAAATATTGAAAATTGAAAGAGTGAAAAAAAAACAACGAAAGAGAAAAAAATAGCAAGAACAACTAATTCGATTATAACCAAGACCAATGCAACGAAAACGGAACTAATATCGGAAAACTTATCAAGCCTAGAAATTGGGCTTCAGCGGTCAATAACGACATAAAATGAACCAAAAACATGATTGATTATCTTTTTGACATAGTTCAGAGAAATTGAAAATGAATGTTTAATGAAGCCAAAACAGTCATCAGTTTGATTTAAGTGGAATATAGAAATGATCACTTGATACTTGAATAGAATCAAAACGTACCTTTACAGCATCCCATTAAAGTTTTTTCCGACACGCACTTTTCACACTCTTATTAAAAATATGTCAATACATCGCACATAAATATTGGCTGACAACAAGTTTTGTTTTAGAGTCAAATTTGAAAAAAAAACAACTAGTCGACAAAAGTAGGAGCAAATTTGAATTTAAACTTGAAAAAAAACCGAATTCAGTGTCCATTTTCGATACTAGTTTTTTCGAATACCAGCGAATAATCTGCTGAAACCAAAAGCAAAATATAAGAGCTACCCAATAAGAATTTCTTTATATTTGATTTTGATGACTTTTCACATTAGTTTGCGACGAAAAATAACTGATGTCTTCGTCAGCTGTTAGTTTTGCATCGGAGTGACTCTCTTTCTCTCTCTCTCTCTCGATTAAACGGAGCAAAAAGTATTATTCATGACGAACTATTCTCAGCGAGAAACTCTTGAAAAAAAATCTCTGTTTTCACGCTGCTTAAGAAATTTGGTGCAGATGAGCAAATCTGGTTTTTACGACCAGGATTAAAAAGATAAGTCTTAGATATTCAATAGTTATACTTACCTTAAGGGGGTAGCTTTGATCGTGGTAAAGTTTTTTCTCATGCTCAAAATATACATTACCCAAAATGGTCGTTAAGAAATTGGAAATAAAGCTATCGCGCATTTTCAACCGAAAACTGATGACAGCGCTCACCGACTGAGATTGGTCTTTGAGGGAATTACGAGACTGTAAACTGGCTAAAGACAAGAAGATTCGCGAGAAAATGGACAAAAACTAGTAGTAGATGTTGGAGGTGATCAGGGGGGGGAGGTGGCTGACCCCCATGTATTAAGATAGGGAATAGAGTGTCCGGTCAGCCACCTATGTATTAAGATAGGGTATAGAGTCTACAATGTATAAGAATAGGGAAAACCAATGGTAAGGTTTTATGGTTTGTGTGATGGTAAGATAATGGTAAGAAAAACCTAATTTTTTTGGTTTTTGTGAGGAAATGTCTAATTTTTTCACAAAAATCTGGGCGCGCGTTACCTAATTGGGAACAATTAATTGTTAATTACGTGTAGAATAAAGGTTATGTATTTAGTTTTTTGGTGCATGGTAAGTCAATGGAAAGAGATTTTGTGCAAAAACTTGGAATTTTTATCAAAAAAATTTTTTCGAAAAACTTCAAAAAACGATAAGGTTTAGCTATTATTTGACCTAATTTATTAAATAATCTTACTTTCTATCTAAATGAAACAATGCTGAAACCTACTGAAACTTCGAAAAAATTCAAATTTGTTGGAAAAAATTGCAAAAATTTCAAGTATTTGGAAAAAATTGCAAAAATTTCAAGTATTTGGAAAAAATTGCAGAAATCTCATAATTTTGGCTAATGTATTGTTCCTTTTGATCTAATTTTAAACATACTTTCACTTATAGATTTTAAAAATAAGCTAAGACTATATGTTAATTGGCATTATGTTGAGACAATGATACAAAATTTTGAATAAAAAAATGACTTTTTCAACAATTTTTTCTCAAAATATTGAAATACGATGAAATTTACCTTAATTTGAGCTAAATATTTGGTTATACAATGCTCTAAACACTGAAAAGAAGGTTCATAGTAGCAGAATCAATATTGAAACTTCCGGAAAACAGTGAAATTAGTCGTAATTTTCGAGAAGGTAAAATAAAAATTAATCAAGTTTACATGAAATTTTCCATTTCGAACCTTTACTTTGGTTTTTAACTGTTTTTTTTTGTCCAGTTCAGGGATTGTTTTTAGGAATCTCAATTCAAATGAACATTAAGGGTTAAAATCCTATGAAATTTCTAAATCGAACTCCATGATTCAACTCCTCCTCATTTTTTTTTCTCATTGAATTACCCAAATTTGTAAAAAAAATTACAACATTGTGAGAAATTTTTCAGGTTAAAAATTAGAAAATTCTGGTTATTGATAAAAAATTAACGGTTTATTGCTAAAATTGTTTAAAATGGGATAAATTTTTCTTAAAAATTTATTCGATATTGGCTCAAATTCAACAAAAACTTCTTCATAACTGATGATTATCTCTCTGTTGCTTCTGCAACATAACTTTCAAGATTTTCCGTAGAGTTTTTCCATGTTTTAAAGTTATTCTTGCTTTCTGTTTAAAACATTTTTTCGCTATTGAACACACTTTACTAGAAAATTTAGTCAAAACTGGAGAATTTAGGAGGAAAATAGTATCAATTGAACGAACAATTTGCTAGCAGAGATGAAATTAGAACTGATACCGTATGATTATTACAATAAAAAATGTTAAAATCTTCCTCGAGGTTCCCCTGTTCAGTTGCTATTGTAAACTATTTAAGCAAAAATACACATTTTGGAATCATTAACTATCACTTTTCTTGCAAAATAGTTATTAATTCGCTTTTTTTTCCTAATTTATGACGGAAATTTTCTCAAAAATATCCAAGTGAGAAAGAATTGGTGTTAGTTAAAGCATTCAAAAACATATGTACACAATGAGAATATAAAGGTGTATTTTTACGATCTAAGAACAAATTAGGAGCAGCTCTATTAGCTGTAATCTGAAAATCTCCGGAAATACGCAAGAGAACCTAGTTCCTAACATCTACAATATAAAAACTTCTGAAAGAGCGAGTCTCAAAAAATTGATTTAGCAAAGCAAGGTGCAAACTGGAACAATTGTGTAATTTTCCGATTTTTTTTTTTAAGAAAAAAACTCTATGTAGTAAAAATGTAGTAATGTATTGTATATAGTGTTGTATATTCTATGTAGTATTGTGTAGCAAGGAAAAGTAGATCTTGAATGCAAGTTTTCGATTTATGCTTTATGTATCTTCTTCCAAAAGATGTCGAATTGGGTTTGCTTTTCAAAAATTATCTTCAAAACATTTGATCTATAATATAAAGTACCAAATATATCAAATGATAACAATTTTTTCTAATGAATTACGGATAAATATAAGACTTTGAGAATTTTTATGTTGGATTTTTTCTCACGATATACTTTATAAGCTAAATTTTAGTAAAAGTATCTCAAATCTCTTAAGGATTAAATTGAGTTTCTATCTCATTTTAGCATTTTCTCAGTTTCTGCTTCATCTACTTTCCACCAAATGAATCCAATTTGAGCAAATTCTTACTTGAAAATTGAATTTTAGATGGAAAAATGTATCGTTTCAACGAACGATCAATAATCCGAAGCTGAATTAATACCATAAACCCTTTACTAAAAAGCTTTAAAGGATTTTCTCAAGCTCATAACTGTATAATGCTGTTTTAAATCTGAATTTCTTTTTTAGACTAAGTTTTTAGTTGGAATGATGTATATCATTATCTTGAAACTTTCAAAGTTTAGCAAAATATACATTTTTCCAGGTCATTTATCAATTTCTTTTCTGAAATCATCAAAAAATCAAAAGAAAAACATAATTCTTAATAAGTCAAACCACATTATCTGCTTAAAAAGCTCTGCTCTATGAACACTTTTACAAGCACTAAACAAGGAAAACTTTAAAATAGCAACTACAAAAAACCTTTCAATTAGTTGATGTATTCCAAATATCCAAGTTTTACAATTTTTAGGCGAATACTTAAATACTCATTAGCATATGTTATGCACTTTACTACAAATTTATCACAAATCTCCGCAAGCTTGCAACCAAGGGAGTTTTTACTGTTGATTAAAAGTTTTCGGATCGAGTTCCATGGAAAGCTTCACGACGATTTGAACTCGATTTTTGCTGTCTATAACATCAATCAAAACCTTTGAATAAAAAAATAAATGACAGTTCAGGTAATGTAATGAAAACACTGTATAATTACTAACTAGATATGTTACAATTGCTGAGACTTTCCAGATTCAGTAAAAAGTAATAATCACTGTAATTTCTAAGTTTTTCAAAAAAAAAAACTTAAAAATTTACCTTTTCCTGAAGTGTGTTTGGAGTCTGCTTCTTCTTGAAATGATTAGCGAGTTCCTCGCTGCTATAAGTATAAAAATTACAACTAGAACACTTCAAAACACCACATGTTCTACGATGTCTTGATGCATCTTTGTGAGTGTAATCCCTGCCACATTCAAGACATGCAACTCTTTCGTTTCTATTGAGTGAAGGCATCTCAATAGTAATGAAAAATTAAATGGGAGATTTAAAATGTACCAAATTTTTAGATAGGGTGAGTTGAATAGCCTCAAAAAATGAATAAAAGTAAATAAAAACAGCAAACTTATTAACCAATTGTTTTTAACGAGACAGAAAATCAGAATGGATATGCTATTTAGCCTAGCTGAAATAAAAATCATCCAATCTAACCATGGAATTTTTAAAAGTATCAACCAATCAGAAGCGAGCATTAATTACAAGGAAACTTTTATCTTTTCTGATATCAACCAATCAGAAATGAGCTTCAATAGTCATGTAATTTTCAGCAAATTCAATGTCAACCTATCAGAATTGAGCTTCAAAAGTCATGAAATTTTCAAAAAATTTAAATCCAACCAATCAGAGTTGAGCTCTTCTTCTCATGAGTTTTTCAACAATTTCTTTAACTTTTGTAGATTTTGAGGATACTTTCACAGACATTATTTGTGTTAATAGCCAATCAGAATGAAGTAATCACAGATTTTAAACACTTTGTAGATCAGAACCAGACTATGTTTATGAAATTTCTTAATCAATAAATTTTATTGAATTTTTCCAACATAACTAAGATTTGAAGTTTGATACCCTCTTGTTTGACATTCTTGTTTGTAATTTTCTTAAATTGAGGCAAAATTTAGCTAAACTTTGATAAAAACAGTTATTAAATAAATTTATCTGTAATTTCATAAATAAATACTGGAAAATCATTTCATAATTGGTTAGTGTTTTATGTCAATTTCGATAAAATTGTATGTTTTGTCTGACTTTTCCTCAGATATTATAGCTCTAAATATACACTTTAGTGAGAAAAAATAGTTTTGAACCAATAATATCTCAATTACTAAACATCACAAAGCTTTACTGAGGTTTACAATTATCAACAAACATAAAGTCTCCCAATATTTGGGACAGTTCTTTGAATTCATTCAAAGTATAGTTGACATATGCAACTTGCTTCAAGTCTTCATTTTCCTTTGCAGTGAAGAGTCGAATCTGAATGTAGGGTGGCTTGCTCACGTTGTACTTCTTGATTGTGACTCACACCCTCCTCATGTTGTACATTGCTATTTCATATACTCTATTACAGATGTCGAGCTCCTGATCCATCGTTGATTCTCTGCCAGATTTGGCTTCATATATAGGTACGAGTCCAAGATTTTCAGCATCGTGAATAATAGTATTCCGTATTGCGGATATTGCTTCGCCTTCTTTTTCACTAAGATAGACTTGTTGAGACTTTTCAAATTGTCCCAAATCATTTATTTTTAATAGTTGAAAGCACGGTTCCAAGCATATTTTTCCCTGGTAGGATTTTTGGAACCAAACAAATCTCCCAATTCTTTTTTGATTTTTTGAAAATTCAATATAGTTGGAACTATCAACTTTTCTCGAGTACATTTTGAAGAACAAACTGATCAGATGAGGAGAAATGAGAGAAATGACTTTGAGTTTAAATGAAAATGAAAGTAAGCAGTATGAGTCATCGCCATTTCCATATATGGAAGTAGTATCAAATATGGAAGGATTTCCCTATATGGAAGCTGCGTAGGCGTTACTACTACTATATAACTCCACCATTTTCTGCAAAATTCATTTTTCCCAATGGCAGCTGCTATGTGTCAAGCTCTTCCCAGCTTTTATTCAGATTATAATAGTAAATCATTGTTTATTTCTGTTTCCAACGATTTTTACGAAAAATACATAGTAACCCAAGATTATTGCGTCTCTACTCACGATTCTTTCTGTTCCTTGGGAAATTGCAAATTTCATATAATTTTAATTGGAACTTCCCTTAGCCAAATTCTACAGAGATTAGACAAATATCAATACATATATCAAGAAATTGATTGTCTTTACACTTTGTACAAGCACAGATTCTTTTCGAGTATTGTCACATCAAGTGGGGAAGTCTTCAATCAGCTTAGTTGTGGAGTGCAGCATAATTTACGATGGAAAGGAGCAGAAAAAACACCAAGCGTATCAAGGAAACGACTTGTTCGCAAAAAGTTCAAAAAACATTATCTGATTCTAATCAAAAACTTGCATCTACGCAAACTCTTGGTTCAGCATTTTTAGACAGAATTCGTAAAGTACAAAACTCAAAATATGAACATGATTTGTTAAAAATAATTGACTGTTTTATTGGTGGTTATGGATTTGTAAATAGTGATCATGTCAATTTTTCAATAAAAAACTTCTGATATTCCATCTATTTTCTCTCATATGTTTACAAAAATACCATTAATTACCGAAACAAAAATCACCGTTGTCAAAAACATTTGCAAAAAATTTTTCAAACATGTAAGAAAGATGTAATATTTCTTTTGATTTTCAAAAAGTTGCAAAAATCATTTCAATTTTTTTAACAAGTTGTAAAAAGTGTTTCAATTTTTTTTTTGACATAATGCGAAAAAAAATTTTCAATTTTTTTGAGAAGATGCGAAAAGTGTTTTACTTTTTTTAACAAGATGTGAAAAGTGTTTCACTTTTTCACTACAAATGCGAAAAGTGTTTTACTTTTTTCGACAAAATGCGAAAAGTGTTTCAATTTTTTCTACAAAAAGCTAAAAGTGTGTACAAGATGCAATATCGATTAGGTAACTTTTTACTTGCGTACAGTTTTTCTAGTGTTTTTCCGAATTTTTGTGCAAAAATTAATCAAATTTTTTAACATGTGTGCGAGTTCGGAGCACTTAACTAAGTTCTAATTGTTTTTCAATGGTTTACCTTGAACCTCTCATCTATTCTCATAATTAAAGTGAAATTGAAGAAATTAATTACAGAAAACGAAGTCAAAACCAAACAACCTTTATTTACAAAAACATTTAATCAAAGTACTGTCGAGCAGCAGAAGAGTTCTGGAGGTTCTCTATAGAACGCAGAGGTGGACGAGGTTGTAGTGGTTGTTGTGGAACTGGAGGTGTCATTGTTTCTGAGAAACTCTCATCTGCATCTATTGTGATGGGATTTTCGACTGATCCTTCCTCCTCCCAAGGAAAAAGGAAGTCGTCGACTGGTTGAGCCACAAATCTTGAGTCCGGAATCTCGGGATAGTTCATTCCCACATGATCAGAAACTTCCCCCATCATTTGCATTGTTCCAAGTTGGTTTTCTGTGATGGGAACTTGCATCATATGATGCTCGCTGAAATCCCTTCGCATCACTTCCACCATGTGCCAGACTTGGATTGGGATGTCCATTTGTGCTAGAAAAACTCCAGAGACTGTTTCTCGCACTTGAACTTGTACTAGATCAGGCGAAAACTCTACAGAGTACATAAGGTTGCTGTTTTGCACTGAGAAGATCATTTTGAGCAATAAGATGACTAAAAGAGAAAAAAAAAGAACTGAGAGGAGGGGGAACCTTACAAAAAATAAGTTGAAATTAGGATGTTTAGAGCTGAGAGAGGAGGTAGTTGACGGTAGTTAAGTTGAAAATAAAATGATTTTTAGTTAAGAGAGAGGGGTACCTTCAACTGGAATGTGTGGGTTTAACCAATGAGAATGAATTTTCCTTATTTGGATTGTAGTCGTGTCCAATTAGATTTTAGTTTCCTTTTATGGAATTCTTATAGAAAACTCGTGTCCAATTGGAAACAAAGTTACACATTGTCGTTTCCAATCACAAAAATGTTCATTTTTGTTCAAGTTGTTGTATCCAATCAGAGGAACCTTTCAAGGACTTAAGTCTTCCAAATAGGTAAAAATATACACAAAAGCAATCGCAAAAATAAATGACCAAAAGTCGTTTGCTGTAAAAATAAGAAATATTGCCGATATAAGTAACAAAAGAAGAAAAATTAATAAAAGTAGCATCTCTGCAATTTTTTCATTTCTGATCAGGAACTTGCGTCCACTCAGACTCTTGAATCTACTTTTTTGGAAAGGATTCGAAAAGTTCAAAACTCAAAGTATGTGACTGATTTGTTGAAAATTGTTGATTGTTTTATTGATGGTTTTGGTACTGTAAATAGTGAACGTATCAATTTTTCTATTAATAATTGAATATTTGTTAATAAAAATCTTGTCAAAATTGTTTATATTTAAATCAAGAGTTTTTCAGATGCAAATTTTGGTTTGATTTTTTCAACACGTTTGCAAAAAATTAGTTAAACTTTTTTACAAGATGCAAAAATTGTTTTGATTTTTTCAACAAGTGTGCAAAAATTTTCAACAAAATTTTGTGTTAGATGCAAGTTTTTTCGTGATTTTTTTTTAAAAAAATGCAAAAATCTAACTTATTTTTTCTAATTCATTTGCAAAAATTGCAAAAAATTTTTGTAAAAAACTTGTTAAATTAATGCTAAAAGTTTTTCAGAATTGCTGACTTTGAGTACTATTCCCTATCTTAATACATTGTTTTTCCAATATTTTTGATCAATCTACATGCAAAAAAGAGATTTTTTTATGATCAAAATCAAAACAAAGATTTCCATTTTATTTAATTATTAACAGTGCAAGAAAATCTTCTTTCAGTTTTCTTTAAAATGCGAAAATATTTAATGAAGTTTTTCTTAATTTGCGAGATTTTCTTTGATTTTTTTAACAAGTGTGTAAAAAAATTATGAAAAGTTTTGCATGGTGCAAAAATTAATGTAAAGTTTTTAACATGCTTGCAAAAATTGATTTAATTTTTTTACCATCTTTCTAACAAGATTCTATAAAAGTATTTACCATATGCATAATTAGTTTAATTTTTAACAAATTTTTACCATTGAAATTTCTTAATAAACTTTTCTATGATCTCTTTGTTCTTATCTCTTGAAAATAATTTTACTAAATACAAAGAAATTAGATTACAAAGCACAAGACAGTAACCAATTTATTTACAAATCAAAGAGATGTCGAGCAGCTGAGTTCTCAAAATTTTGCAAGTTCTCAATGGAGTGCAAAGCTGGTCTTGCCTCCATCACTGGTGGCTGTCTTGGTGGTTCGCTAACTGGAGTTCTTGGTTCAGAGAACCCCTCATCCTCTTCGATGGTAATTGGGTTGTCCACAGATCCCTCTTCCCAAGGAAGGAGGAAATCGTCGAATGGTTGGGCCACATATCTAGAGTCAGGAATTTCGGGGTAGTTCATTCCCACATGTTCGGCCACTTCCTCCATCATCTGCATTTCTCCAAGTTGATTCTCTGTAGGAGGTACTTGCGTTATATGATGTTCGTTGAAATCCCTTCGCATCACTTCCACCATATGCCAGACTTGGATTGGGATGTCCATTCGTGCCAGAAAAACTCCACAAACTGTTTCTCGCACTTGGATTTGTACTAAATCAGCCGAAAATTCCACCGAGAACATAAGGTTGTTGTTTTGTACTGAGAAGATCATTTTGAGCAATAAGTTGAGTAAATGATTAAAAGCAAGATTTACAGTTGAGAGGGAGAAATTTGCCGGTAGTTATGTTGAAATTATTGTATTTAGAGCTGAGAGAGGAGGTAGTTGACGGTAGTTAATTTGAAAATAAAATGATTTTTAGTTAAGAGAGAGGGGTACCTTCAACTGGAATGTGTGGGTTTAACCAATGAGAATGAATTTTCCTTATTTGGATTGTAGTCGTGTCCAATTAGATTTTAGTTTCCTTTTATGGAATTCTTATAGAAAACTCGTGTCCAATTGGAAACAAAGTTACACATTGTCGTTTCCAATCACAAAAATGTTCATTTTTGTTCAAGTTGTTGTATCCAATCAGAGGAACCTTTCAAGGACTTAAGTCTTCCAAATAAGTAAAAATATACACAAAAGCAATCGCAAAAATAAATGACCAAAAGTTGTTTGCTGTAAAAATAAGAAATATTGCCGATATAAGTAACAAAAGAAGAAAAATTAATAAAAGTAGCATCTTTGCTAGTCTTCTCATCAATTTAACTGAATTTTTTGTATATAATCGATGAGAAATTGCTGATTTTTCAGCAGATATTCAAGTTCTTTAATTTTGATGTAGATTTGAGATGATAACTCAAAGTTGATGAATTTTTCAAAGCAAATCTCTGGAAATCTGATACCAAACCTGATCATGCAAGATTTTGAACTTTGAAAGTCCTTAAAAAAATGGAGGAATAAAGCACTTTGCTGGGGAGTTTTAACAAATTTGGGAGTTGGATATGGAATAAAAAGAGTCTTTGAAATATTATCGTACGATTTTTTTATCAACTTCAAATTTTCTAAAATAAATAAAATTTCTTTTCTAGTCAAGTGTAACTCAGCTGTAAGTTTATAGCTTTGATAAGCAATATGTGAATCAAATGTAAACTCTTTGATTGAGTAAGTTTCTCTAAAGAGACCTTTACTTAGTCGGAGAACTCTATTTTGGACAACATAAACGTCCAAAAAATTGTGAAAAAAGTAAGAATCTACATCTATTTTATCAATAAGGAAATCACACGGAATATTTTCTTTTTTCTTGTAGAGTAATTCGAGGAAGTTCAAATGCTTTTTGATTGACATTCTTCAAAAATGAATATTTTGGATCCAAAGTTATGACTAGAAACTGCTTAGTTCTGATTGGTTGAAAATTTTTCTGGAAAATTCTAGAACTTTCAAAGGAATGACGTCATTACATAGGAAAATTGTGTGGGTGTTGACGTCATTCCTATTTCTAGAATAATGTCATTATCATAAAAGGAACATTGCGTGGGTGGTGACGTCACTTCTAAATATAGAATGACGTCATTACCATAAAAGGAAAATTGCGTAGGCGGTGACGTCACTTCTATTCAAAGAATGACGTCATTACCGTAAGAGGATTATTGCGTAGGCGTCATTGATAGTATAAATACACTTATTTTATTGGGTTAAATCATTCATTTTGTTTGCCAATCAGAAACAGTCAACTGAATTTTACTTCAAATTTTACATTTCGTTACTTCACGAAAAGTAAGTATTTTCATTCAATTGGTACTTTAAGTTTTTAAATTTGGAACATTTCTAAAGTCCCAATTTTTTTAGATAATGCCTGCCCTTAACCGAAACGAGAAAGTCAAATGTGAGGATTGTGGTCAGGAATACAGGAGATCTGATGCTGCGAGACATCAAAAAAGATGTGCTAAAGGAGTTGTTTCTTGTGCTGAATGTAAGTATTCCACTTACAATCAACAAGAAATGAACTATCATGTTGCTAAGAAACATGCTCCAGCAACTTCTAAGCAATCAACGGTGTGTTCTTCTTGTAAGCAAGAGTTCCCGAGTTGTGTGGGTGTTGGAAGTTAAATACTGGAAGTTACTACTCTCTCCAGCAACATCGGAGAAAGGAACATGGAGCGAAACAACGGAAGCCTAGTGATACGGTAGCCGACTTGAACAAAATTGTGGAGGATGAGGGGGAAGATGGTGAAAAATTGAAGGAGGAACTTGGTGCATGTCAACATTTTCTGTTGGATACGGAGATGAAAAATGGGAGACACAAGGTATTTAACTTCCAAATGTCCAAGTTAGATACTAAAATCATTAACGAGAAACTTGAAGAAGTCTTCAACAAGCTCGACTCTGCCGCAAAAATCAATATTGCTCTGGGTTTTGTTCTTCGAAATATTGAGACTGGTGAATATCGATATTTCTACGCCCATGAAAACAATACTCTGTTTGAAAAATCCCACTTACTTTGTACGAAAGCGGATTTGATAACAATCCAAGGAAAAGTAGAAAAATTTGATATTGTGGAACAATGTACACAAGAACGCCAGAACACAAAATGGCGATTCAAGTTGATTACTAACGTTACAATTTTTGCTGCTTTGCTGAAAAACATCCCAATGGGATGTCCAGATTCTGTCTTACCCGAACCTCTACTGAAAAACCATTCTGTTAACTGTCTTTTATCTAACAAGGACAAGGAACCTTACAAAGATCATTTGTGTCTTTTCCGCGCATTGGCCATGTACATGAACGGACACAATGATCTCGACACTCACACCTCCAGATATTTTACAGAATTCATAACAAAATCTGGTTATGATCCAAAAAATTTTCGTGGAGTTTCCGTTGAAGACTTACCTGTTGTCGAGGAAATAGTTGGACGCAACATCTTTATTTACGATTTTGATATTCAAGAGGGAGAATATGTGGGAGAACTAGCACGAAGAAGTATTGGTAGATTTGATAAAACAGTCAAATTACTGAGATTCAACAATCATATCATTCATGCAAATGATATAGATAGCTTCTTTAAGTGTTTCCGGTGCCCTAGTTGTGATAGTTTCTTCAAAATATCCGAGTTTCTCAACAAACATCTTCTGAGATGTAAGGATCGTGTGAAACATATTTACCCAAAGAACGTATATGAGCTTCGCGAAACCCTGTTTGAAAAACTAGAAGGATTCAATCTTCCAGTTTCCGATGATAAAAAACTCTTCAAAAACCTAGCAATTTTCGATTTTGAGTCGATTTGTGTTCCTACAGAAGAGCTAAAAGAAACACAAACTACTACCTGGATTGGAAAACATGTCCCCATTTCAGTCTCTATATCATCAAATCTGATTGATGAACCCATCTTTTTGTACAACAAGGATCCACAGAACTTGATTATTGATTTTGTAAGCAAACTCGAGCTGTTGGCTGAGAAAAGTAAGCTGGAGATGAGAACAAATTTCCAAGATATTGAAGTTGCTGTCAATGAAAGAATGAAAAAAATCTTTGATCAATTGAATGAGCGAGGCCAGAATTTTTCAAGTAACAAGTTTGAGTACGAAGACGAATGTATTGAAAATTCGGAAGAAGCAGGTATGTCAACACAATTCTTGCGAATTCAGAAAAATCAACTCATCGATTTGAAACAACATCTGGAGAGATATATAAATACTTTACCTGTTTTTGGATTTAGCAGTGGTAGATATGACTTAAATTTGATCAAGTCCTACTTAATCCCTTATTTGATTCGCGATAAAGAGCAAGAAACATCCGTCATCAAAAAAGCAAATGATTTTATATCTTTCAAGTTTGGAGATGTACAATTTCTTGACATTATGAAATTTCTGGGTGGAGCAACAACTCTGGACTCATTTCTCAAAGCTTATAAAGCTAGTGAAACAAAAGGATTCTTTCCTTATGAGTGGTTTGACAACCCTGACAAACTTGATTTTCCAGGACTGCCCCCATATGAAGCATTTTTCAGTAAACTTAGAAACAACAATCCTCTAGACAAAGACTTTACTGATTATGAAAAACTGAGGAAGAGTGGACTCGATGAACAGCAAGCACTGAAAACGCTTCAAATCAACACTGTACCCGCATCTGGTCTAGATAATTACAGTTACTTACAACAAACTTGGCGAGAAAACGGAATGACTGTTTTCAAAGACTTTTTGCAGTGGTACAACAACAAAGATGTAGTTCCAACCCTGGAAGCAATGCAAAAAATGATCCAATTTTATCATAACAAAGGGATAGATATGTTGAAACTTGGATGTACACTTCCAAATCTAGCAAACATATGTCTACACAGATCTACAAATTACAAATTTTATCCATTTTGCGAAAGTGATAAAGATTTGTGTGAAAAAATACGAGAAGACATGACCGGTGGGCCTTCGATTGTGTTCACTCGAAAAATAGTTGTAGATGAAACCTTTATCAGAGATTCATCAAATATTTGTAAGTCAATCGTTGGAATTGATGCGAGCCAGCTTTACCCCTATTCAATGTGTCAAGATATGCCAACAGGACTGTATACGAGATGGGAGTTTGACACTGATATGCAGAAATTCAAGGCTAGACATAATCGAACTCGCAAATTTGAGAATATGGTCATGTCTTTCTATCAAGAATCAAGACCAGAATGTAAAATTGAGAGCTTTTTTACTTCTGGAAAACAGAAGAAAATTGACTGTTTTAATGTGGACGGTTATTGTGATCACTGTAAAACAGTATTCGAGGCAATGGGGTGCTACTATCACTTTTGTTCTTGTCAAGAAACTCATCCCTCCTTAAAGGAACTGGATATCGAGCGAGGAAATAAGAAGAGAGAGATGGATGAGATGAGACGAGAATACATTCAAGAGAAAGGATACAAAGTTGAAGAAATGTGGGAGTGTGAGTGGTGGCAAAATTTCAAAACCAATGACAAGATCAAAAATCATGTTCGAACCCACTTTCCCTACAAAAGAACCCTTTCTACAGACTCTCTTCTAGCAAAAATAAAAGATGGATCTCTTTTTGGTTACGTTCAGTGTGACTTAGTTGTTCCAGATGAACTGAAATCGAAATTTGCGAATTTTCCTCCAATTTTCAAAAACACTGAGGTTGGAACAAACGATATTGGTGACTATATGAAGAATTCTGCTATTGAAAATGAAATGTTGAAACATCCACAGAGAATGCTTATATCTAGCTTCAAGCTAGAAAATGGAACAGTTATAACTCCTCTCTTCAACTTTTATTTAGAACTTGGCTTGCAATGCACCAAAATTTATCGTTTTGTTGAATATTCTCCTCGGAAATGCTTTAATAATTTCGTTCAGTCAGTGGTTGATGCAAGAAGAGAAGGAGATGAAAACCCTTTGTCAGGAGTTGTAGCAGAAACAATGAAGCTCTTGGGCAATACCTCCTATGGATATCAGATCATGGATAGATCCAGGCATACAATCACGAAGTATCTGAACGATGAAAAAACTCACAAGGCAATCAATGAACTACTGTTTAAGAGACTTAACACAGTTGAGAAGGACTTATATGAGGTGGAGTTGTTGAAGTCAACCATTGAGCACAGAGAACCCATCATTGTTGGTTTTTTCATACTTCAGTATGCAAAACTGAGAATGTTGGAACTCTACTATAACTTCTTTGACAAGTTCTGTGATGTAAATAAATTTGAAGAGTTGGAGATGGACACAGACTCACTTTACTTGGCACTTGCAGAAGAAAATTTGTACGATTGCATCCAACCAGATAAGAGAGCTGCTTGGGAAAAAATGAGGGAGAGTGATTGCAGAGATTCCTTCAAGGCGGATGCAAAATACAATTTCTTTCCTCGAACCTGTTGTAGTGTCCATAAAAAACATGATAAGCGGGAGCCGGGACTTTTCAAAGAAGAATTTAGGTGCACAGAAATGCTCTGTTTATGTAGTAAGACATATTGCTGCTATGACAACAAGTCAGACAAATTCAAATTTAGCAGCAAAGGATTGAATAAGCGGGTTCTAGAAGACTCTGGAGATGGACCTTTAGCAAAGTATAGGAGAGTGCTTGATGAAGCAATTAATCTTACATCTACTAACAGAGGATTCAGAACTATAAATCATATGGTGGCCACATATGAACAGACAAAGAAAGGACTAAGCTATTTTTATCCAAAAAGACAAGTACAAGATGATGGAATTCATACAAAACCACTGAACTTATAAGAACTGATCTGGTCAAGTAAACTTATTCATGATGTTGTATTATATTGGGTTTATGATGTTAAAATGTAAAATGTTGCGGTAAACTTGTTATACAATGCAGTGATTTATATACTTTCTTTGTAATTTAAACTTTTTTCTCAAAAAACTTGACTTTTTTCGAAGTCTCTGTAGGTTCAGAATAGATTCAGATAGGTAGAAAGTAAAAGTATCTAATAAATTTTTATCATATCAAATTAAGCAAAATCTTATCGTGTTTTGAACTTTTTCGAAAAAAATTTCATAAAAATTCTAAATTTTTGCACATAATCTCTTACCATTGACTTACCATGCACCAAAAAACTAAATACATAACCTTTATTCTACACGTCATTAACAATTAATTGTTCCCAATTAGGTAACGCGCGCCCAGATTTTTGTGAAAAAATTAGACATTTCCTCACAAAAACCAAAAAAATTAGGTTTCTCTTACCATTATCTTACCATCACACAAACCATAAAACCTTACCATTGGTTTTCCCTATCCTTATACATTGTAGACTCTATAGCCTATCTTAATACATAGGTGGCTGACCGGACACTCTATTCCCTATCTTCTAAAACTACAACCAATACTAGAAGGACCATCATTTCATGGAAGGATGAAATGTGTGTGGATGAGAATGATGCGATATTATCAGTCTTTGGAGATAGATGTGTAGGAGTTTTCCAAGCTACCCAGGCTGGATATCTGAGAGCGGTTTCGGCATCCGAGCAAGCATGCTGGCCTCACAACGATGCATCGTTTATAGGGCGGAGAAAAGCAAGTCCCCTTCCACATTTGTTGAAAACCTCAAACCCTTGATTTCGCAAGTCGACTGAAAACAACCTAAGAAAAATAAATGAACCTAACGAAGAAATCCAACTAGATTTTGCTGGCTTTCTACATAAAAAAACGGAACGGAAGATTATACAGTCTTCCAGCAAAAAATAGGAAATTAATTCTCAAAAAATTCTGCGGCAAAAATTTTTAACCGGGAAACGCGCAAAACATCAGAAACGCGCAACAATTTTTACGACAAATCCAAGAGTTACACGAGTTTTTGCGCGCTATCCGAGTAGACTAGGCTTCGAGTCTAACGGGAACGGCGTTAACAGAACACTGTAAAAGTAACAACATTGACCTAATCGAGACTCGGGCAATCGATCACGATAGCTCCGGAGCTACAATTGAGATACAATTGTTTTCGACATCATTTTCCCGCCTCCAGAAATTTTTTCTCCTTTTCAAAAAACCACTATTCAAGACTTTGGCCTTCAAGACTCTCCTCTTCACTCTCTCTCTCTCGCTCTCGCTCTCTCTCTCTCTCTCTCTCTCTCTCCCTAGCTCTCTCATTTCTTCTCATAAACATTTTAGAGTAGTTTTTTCTGGGCATTCATTTGGTTTCAAAAACGTCTCGATGGTTGATTAAAATTTTCGACGAATTCAAATGGGCTATAAAATACGATCAGGAACATTTTTTTTTGCATTTTGCCTTTTTTATGATTTGAAAAGCTCAAAAGTTTGCTAGTATTTTTAGACAAAATTGAAAATTGTTTCTAATTTAAATTGCCTCTCTCTCTCTCGTAGTAAGATTTTTTGTTAATGACGAAACATTCGCAGCGAGAAAATTGAAAAGAAATCAGTGTGAAAGTTTGACTAAACTTGGCTGTTTCTAATTGTTCACGGTGCTTGACAAACTTTTTTGTGCCAACGAAAAAATCTGGTATTCCAAATCTTACATACCAAATTTTAGTAGTTATGGGGAGGGTAGCTTTGATTATGTTAAAAATTTTTCTGAAGCTCAAAATAAACGTTGTCCAAAAAAACATTGACGTTGACGTTGAAATCAGGTATTTTAGAGAGTATAAACCTGATAAACTTGCATAAAATAACTTCCAGGAAAAAGCCCCTACCATGTTATCCTTCTCTTGAGAACAATGGCAACTGTAACCACATTGAATCATTTCAGCAGTGCCTGTTGTTTCTTGAAGTTTTGACAGTAAAATTTCCAGCAAGCAGATCGGAAAAACACTCCAGTAGCTTTTCATTATCTTGATGAAGAGACTATCAATTCTTCCGACAAGTTAGAGAGCTTCAATCAAATGAAAATGATGATTTCTATGGCCTAAAAGTGCTGAAAGCTCGTTGGGTGTTTTCATTCAAACGGTACGTTTTTTTTTCGCTTAAAGCACATTTATAGAATATGTTTTTGGGTCAAATTTTATAAACTAGCGCAATGTTTGAAAGTTTGAAATAGTAGTGCTTTATTTAAGAGTGCAGAATTTGTACTAGATAAACAACAGTTAAATTTTGAATCGAGGAATTTTGCGAATGAATCGAGACTTTCAGTGTCGAGATGTGTAAACATTTCGAGATGAAATGTAAGCTTATCTGGTATAAAACACATTGAAAAAATTGAACAAAACACACTCAGTTGAAAAAGTTTCTACGCTAAAAACACGCAATTTTTCTTTCTAATTTGTTTTGGTTGACTGTTTTGAAAAGATATTGCACTGGTAACTCAATTATTGCAGTAATTTTTCAAACTTTGCACTATTGCTTCAAACTTTGGACTAGTTGTTGCATTATGACGCTAAAACATCAGGAATACGTGTGGTTTATGAGTCAATAGCGGAAGGTATTTCCCAGAAAAGTCAAACAAAATGAAATAAAATGTACACTAGTGGACAAATCTAAACGCAAATTTACGTTTTTATTCTCAAAAACACTTTTCTCTAAGGTCCAGATTGGACAACATTTACTGAGAATTTCATCAAAATTCTTATATCGGCCTACTGCAAATAATCTGAAAGTTTCACTATTTGATTTCAATCACTCACCAGTTTTTCCAGGTCTGAAAAGGCCAGTTTTCATTATTTGTCATAAGATTTCTATGGGAGTGAACACTTTTTTGAATAAACGGAGTAGTAAAAACTGACCATGCAATGTGAAACATTTCAAACGTGTAAATTTCATTATTCAAAGGGGATATGTTTGCTATGCTCTGTTGTTTCTTATAATTTCACACCGTTGTAAACATCTATTATAAATGGTGAAATTTGGGTTTTTCATACCTGCAAAAACTGGTAAATGATTCAAATCAAAAACTGGAAATTTCAGAGAGTGTAATTTAGATCTGTTGCAGCAGGTCGATGTAAAAAGTTTGGTGGAATTCTGAATAAATGTTGACCAAAATGGTTCTTGAGCTAAAGCATTTTAGAGAGTAAAAACCTAAGTTTGCGTTTATTTTGTCCACTAGTGTAAGAACTATAACACGTAAAAACATTTGATCAATTTTTTCCGATGTTTTATATAAGATAAGCAACAACTTAGTCGACATCTTGAAGTTTATTTATATCGCTAAACTGCGTGTCACAATTTATTCAATAAATTTCTGGATTCCATTTGAAGCTGCTGCTTATTTACCGCAAAATCACCCATTAAACTAAAGATTTAATTATAATTTGTCACTTAGGTTCTTGACACTTAGTTTCTCAATTTGTCCGCAAAGTTGCAAAATATGGCTGTTAGGTGTTGCTCTTCTACTAAAAGAAAAATTTATATTAAACGAATTTCAAACCACGTCCATTAAATATTCAGAACGTTTTAGTGCACAAAACTATCCAGTATCGAAAAATTATTTGATTCTTTTAGCAGAAAGTTGACCAGTAGAAACAATTTTATTTCCATTTTTTCTTTTTTTTGCATATGATTTGACTCTTTTCATTTTTTTCGAAATAGGAAATCCTGCGACGCAAAACCTACAATGAGGAATATGAAGAGATCCCGCGTTGCGCACAAAGTTTTATCAGGCTAAGCTTTTACATGATAATTTCTAGAATGATATTTTGCTTTAATATGAAAAAAATTTGGCTTTTCAAGATTTCAGATCTCTCGTGTTGATACGAAGTTTTAGATTCTAACTCTAAACGTCGAGACTTCGTAATTTGATTAGCATTATTTTAGAAGTAGTTTATAACATAACTTTAGAACATAACTTTTCTATTTGAGTATCAATTGAAAAAGTTTCCTTGCCTAAAATTGGAAAATCAATGGAAATTAACCGGCTCTCGTTTTGACAGCTTTCTAATATACGTTGAAAAACGTTTTAACGCTTTTGCCAAGTTCCATTGTTCGATTTTTTTGATCGAAAAAAATCTATATTAAACGGAAAACGTTTTTACTGGTTCTAAACCATCATATCATAAATGAAGATATCAAACCTATAATACCAAACCAAAATACCTCTATACGAATGAACACCTAATCAATCAATCCGGAAGAGTAGATAAACAAAACGATTCATGAGAAACGTAGGCAACAACTCACGAAATATTTATCACAGTAAAGATCGATTTAATAGATTATAAGTTTTTTTAAAAAAAGACGAGGAAGAGCTGACTTTGGTTACTTTAAATTATCTCGGGCAATGGTTTTCTGCAGTTTTATGTTTAAATTGGTTCCTTTACCTGAATATACTGAGAAACAAAGATTAAGAGGACAATATAAGTCCCAAAATTTTGGTTTCAGCCCCTCGGATTGTCTGAAGAGAATGAGTGTGCGATTAATGAATAACTAATCGGTTGGCACTTCAGAGAGCCAGATAGCAAAAATTGGGCAGAGAATTTCTGAAAATGGCTTAGAGAAACTGCCTGTAAAAAATGCCTGCCTTAAGATCTCAATCTAACGACAAATGTTTGTTGAAAAAGATTACAGTGGTAAAATTATGACTGAAACACAAAAAAATGTATGTTGCCGTAAAAATTTGGGCATTGAAACAACTTCCTCTACAGTAGAGTTAAAACTCCACAAGATCAATCTCTGTTTCCTTGTTTTCTCTTTAATTTAGAGAAGAAAAAAGTTATTTTTTGTATAATTGGTAAAAATTTTCAGTTGATTGTATGAAAAAAAACTTGCCAAAATGATAATCGGCGTAGATATAAATTAGTTTTTGAGGTGTTAAATTTTGGGTTTTTTGTAAATGCTCGTCTGAAAGATAGTCCTTTTGAAACAACGGTACTTTTTTTTTGTAGTTTTTACCAAATTTCCGGATCGATGAAGAGTTTTCATATTTAATTTTATAAGGTTTTTTACTTTAATTTATCTTCAAAAAAAGACTGTAAGAGACACCGATCATTCGGAAATCGAAATTAATTCGTTCAAAAACACCTGCAAAGTATCACTATCAAGAATAAAATCACGAAAGCAGCTGGCATCCCGTAGATATATTTGCAAGCGTATCTATGAGACAGTTTATAATTGCTTTGTGTATTAATGAAGATACTTAGGCCTAATTAGAACCAACCCTTTCCACTACCGCGAATTTGACACGATGCGTAATGTTACCGCTAGTTGGAACCACAATGTCGACAAAAGAGCATGAAAAAACTGTTTTAAAAATCTTTGGCAGCACGTGGGTTGGTGCACTGTGGTTTCGTTATATTGTTCAAAAACTACATTCGCCACTTTTTTAGGCTACAACTTCTCTCTTACTCAGCAGGCAGCTGATCAACCCTGAGCTGATAAACATCCCTAAAACTAAAATTAAAAGCAGCTCTGGCGAATTAAACTGAAATTTTTTAGGGGTGTTCGCTCCTCCAGTGCGTTTGTATCATTATGACAGAAAAGTTCCGAAAGATGTTTTACATTCCGCAACATAGAAATTGACAAACCTCAGCTTTCCTATCTGGTTCAGAATTGCGTTCATCCGATGTTTCAATGTTCTTGGTGTTCATGAAAATATGAAAGAATTTTTATAACTAAAGATAATTTTTTTTCAGCCAATGTCTCTAATTTAAAAACAAATCGAACTCATTGATCGCCTAATTGTTGTGATAAATCTATTAAATAGCTTCAGGTCAAATGAATTTTATTAGAGAAAGTCGTATTTCTTGCTCAAACAGATGCCCAAGTTCAACGAATCAATACACTGGCACACAAAAGTGAATCTCATCAAAATTTAAGCAGTAACCAATTGTGAGGATTCCGTTTAACAAAACAATTATTGCAGAGTATAGTGAAGCGGATACATCAAAAAGACGAACAAGTTGAGCAACTTCAGCAAGAAACGATCTTCTGCTGGACGGAAACGATAAATACGAGAAGAAGTTTTGCAGTCTTCAGCGCTATTCATCATATGTGTTCTTGACTTCTTACGGGTTGTAAAATGCATGGGAGTATCCGGTTCATACAAATATCGAGCTGGTAAAAATGTTATAAATTTTTCCGATGCAAGCTTGCAATTTCGCTTCGTGTCATTAGTTACCATGAAAAACAGGTTAACGTAGGATAAAAACAATTATAGCGAAATTTTTGTATAATCATCAGAGGGAAACCTTTTGGGAAATAAGAAGAGTTTTTGCAAGAATTCAAATTGGCCTATCAATTTTTGGGCTCTTTTTCCTTCCCCCCCCCCCCCCACCTCACACGAGCTTCAATATATTAGTGTAACGAGTGGTTTTACGAGGTTGATTATGAAGACCAAATATGTTTGTCGTGGCCTTATTAGTCTGTATGTAAATTTTCATAACAATCGGACAATGTGATCAACAAATTTGCATGTAAAAATTTGCAGGTGGGGGGAAAGTAAAAAGAGCCAATTTTTGTTATGGGTGACTAGGAGAACACGATTGTAGCATTTTGAATTATTGTAAAAAGGGGAAAAAGTTTTGTAAAGACCACTAAAAACAAGTCATTATTTTTTTAATGAAAAGAGGACAGAAAAAAGACGCCTGTTAATTCTCGTTTTCTCGTTATGATGTGGATTTATAAGAAAGAAACAGTATACTGCCAGTTGATCGGTCCACTATTATTCTCAATTATATAACTATTCAAATTGACCGAGTGCAAAACTTACTGGGGAAGTAGCCCAAGGTGAACTAAATGACCGAAAACCAGAAAACTTTGAAAAAATGGAAGCACAAGGTGGGCTTATTAAAATGTGAATAACAGCAAAATCACCACCAGCAATAAAAAAAAACTAGACAAAGAGCTTAATTGTTTTCAAACACATGTTTTTATAGTTTTGTTTTTTATGGAGAACCAGGTAAAACGAGACAGCTCAACACCTTCAAATCTTGAGTGGAACTTGTTTTTGAAGTTGCAATCACAAAAAAACTAAAAAGCCAACAAGACGATTTGAATTTTTTGTCGACAACTTCAGTGATCTGCCGTTAGCTATTTGCCTCTGTGAAACTTGGCTCGGAGAAAACGAACCGTTATGGATTCAGAGAAATGGCAAAACTTTTACCAGATAACAAATGCTTTGCAGGATCCAATGTAGAGCACTGCAAGAGGTTTATCTGCAAAAAGAATTTAGAGAAGTTTCTTGTTAAGGAAAAATTGATTTCAAAATTTTGCGTTATAATCCAAACACTCCAAGCAGCATGGTTTCCAGAATTTTTTAACAATTGTATTTTTTATCATATGATTTGAAACATTTAAAAATTGAAACGAGTACTTATGGTGACTTCAATATTGATATATAACCTCAATCAAAATGGTCACCTGGCCAAGTCATTCAATATCATACCCTTTTAAAATGCTATGATTTTGGTATAATGAATTTGGAGCCTGCTCGTGAAATGGCGTATACTTCTTTATGCGACAAGTTATGCCAAAATGTATGCAGTTAAAAACTGTAATAGTGAACACTATTCATTTTTCATTGGTTTATTTTGAATCAACAAAAAGATTTTGAAATCTGAAAGGTGTACACGTAACATGGCACCTCTAAAAACTTATCAAACTTTTTTGAACAGTTATTTTTTTTTAATTTGGGATCAGTTCGGGATAGAAACACAGATTGAAATTTTGTCAAAGCTTAATTTAAATTTTACTGATTGGTTTTGTCCTAAAAAGCAAAATTTTTTTGACAAACTGAAACATTATAGGTCTATTTTACGCATAAAAAATATCGAGCTACAAAAAAATTTAGAACGTCAAAAATATTTGAAACATCCGAGCGACATCAAAAAGTTAGAGTTTTGTGAGTTTCGTATTTTTTTTTTGACATCGGAATTTAGAAAATCAATTAGATGTACAATCCGTCTCAAAAACCAGCGCCAAATAGGCGCTAAATTGATTTTTCAACAAGAATCAATTGTGTAGAAGAAACTTTAAATTAACCTAGTACTAGATGCGGAAAAACATGAGAATTTTCTTGCTAGTATTGGTAAAACAATGACTTTCTGAATTCAGGAAACTTCCGCTGCCATAAAATTTTTTCCTACTTTTGAAAAACGCTTTGTTTTTGCACTATTTGACTAATGGTAGGTTAATAGAACAATAGATAATTTAATGAGCAAAAATTCTGTTAGCCAAGACATTTAAAAGTAAAATGAAAAAAATGTCCATACCAGTAATCAAACAGCAAATTGCACATTTTTAACAGTTCTTTAAGAATATAAAATTTTCAAAATCAACTGATTAAAAAGGCGAAAGTAGTTGATTTGTCAAAATCAAGGGATAAACTTGATCCAAATAACTGTAGACCGATCATTCTAATGGCTACAAAAAGCAAGGTTTTAAAAAAAACATTTTCAAAAGGACGATTGAGTTCATTCGAAACAAATTTTTTGTCAAACTAACAATTTAGCTTCAGAAAAAAAACATTCTTTCACTAATGCCATTTTGATTAAAATTGACCAAATGAATGAAGTTATCGGCAAAAAAAATTTGGTGGGTGTAGCCCTTATTTTGTTTTAAAAAACTTCAACAAGGTTTATCATAAATCAGATAACATCAGATGCATTAGATAACCGTGTATCTTGTTTAGAAACTGTCAACTGCACAGTACAGTAGGGGTCATTATTGGGCTCATTACTTTTCCTGTTTTATGTTAACCAACTTCTTAATTAGTGACTCAATCGCTAGTTACTGTCATTGAGGACGTTAAAATTACACTAGCAACAACCAAATAAGTTGCAAGACGTTTAAATTTCAATTTCGGATTTGATACAATTTGCGCAAAAAACTAATGCAAAGCTGAAAAAATATCCATTCAAATTTCCAAATGCTACTAAATGAGTTTCGCCAATAGAAAATCGTTAATAGAACTGAATTTTGCATTGCAAAAGTTCAGGAATGCAATGATTATACTGGCAGTTTCATTGATAAAAAACCGAGTTCTTATTGAAAAAAAATTTTCCCTGATAAAAATTGATCTTTCGAATCATATTGATCCTGCAAGCAAAAAATTAGAAGAATTGAAACGTGTATTCTATCGAGCGATCTTAAACATCTCCCATTTTTTAAATAATTTTTTATTTAAAATTATATAATTCTGAGTAATGGAGTTTTGTATTTGTCTAAAACGTCTCCTAGCAGAATTCACTCAATGTAAAAAAAATTTTCAAAGAAAAGTTCGATGCAACACAATTGTATTTTCAGAAAAACAACATTGATTCTGCTCGAATTTTTTCAAGGAGGTGGTTTTACAATATTTTGGAAAATCAGTTTGTTTTATTTGATTTTGATTCTATCAAAGTGAGGCGAGAAACTCGACCCCAAGATTAAAATCCTCTGAATCTGCCAGCGTATACTTTGAATCTAGAAAAAAAAATCGTTGCTTAATTCGCTCTTTAAAGCGTTCATTTTTCTGGCAATTAATGAGCTACTGCCTGAATAAACATTTGAAAATACAATTTGCTACTCGCGATCTGTGCTTAAAATGCTGATAAGAGAACATCTTGAAAGATAACGAAACTTTATTGCAACTTTTGTTCAAAAACTTGCACTTTCTGTTTGGATTTTTTTCTTCTAAATAACCATTAGTTTTCCTAGGGTCTTACATCAAGATCAAATGTGCTCGTCGTAATGACCTTGTGTGGCGTATATCGATGTATATCGATGTTTGCTATACTACAAAAATTGATTAGAATCATGTAACCTTTTTTTCAAAAAATTGTTCCTATTTGTTAAATCTTGTCAGTTGAATACATCTGATTTCAGTACAAAAAAATTGGGTCAAAGGTAGAAAGAAGTCGGCGGAGCAGCGACTGGCATTTGTGCCGCTTAGTAAGCCCAATTAAAATAATTACTCATTTTGAGTTTTCGTGGCTAGCTGATTATGCAATTATCCGAATGCTAAGCACCATGCATGCAAAATTGTCGATACCCCAAAAAAGTTAATTCAATTATGCCCACAAATCTTGCCACAAACTTGAACAAACATTTTCATCGTCGTTTGATTCGACGAGATAGTTTGCTTTGGGTATTGATTTGACAAAGATAGAAAGAGACATTATCTTGCGCAGTCGATTGTTTTTTTTTTGATCAAATCTGTCTAGGATCTGTCTAGGACTTTTATAATTGGCTTTGTTGGTCAGAAACATTCAGTATGAGTGCTGAAAAATTGCCAGTCATTCTTCCGCAGTTGGTTACATAGCTCACAGTCATTGCTAGTGGGCAAACATGCTATTAGGCTTAACGCAAGCATCAAGCTTACCCGAATTTGACAATCTGATCCCATTCTTACAACCTTTGTTATTTTCTGTAAGCTGACTCGCCATATGCTGTAAATGCATCGTCTCGATTCGAGGGGTTGATCGTTGGAGTAGAACGAGGCTGAGGCTTACATATCTTACAACCAGTGGCGTGCTGATTTTAAGATTCTTCTGAAAAAACTATACGGACACTATTTCGTCAAAAAATTTCTGCGGCGCAGGCAATTTTAAAAAAAACAGGTCAAAAAAGGCGCTTTCAGGCACTTTTTTTGAAAAAATTGACCTAAAAATTGCGTTTTTTCGGCCGCGCTCCCCCCCTCAAAATTATTCATATTGACACTTTTAAAAAATTTTAAGGTTGGTCTGCAAAAAATAGATGAAAAATTATACCAAAAGTATAAAGACTATTTTAAAGGTATTCAAGACTATTTGAAAAAATTTGAATGTTTTCTCCACTCAGGGTTTTTTTTGTAATATTCTTTGTAATATCAAAATTTTATGATTATAAGATGCAAGTCACGCGCTACTATCTAGTATTAAAATTTTAGCTAAATGATTGTTAAAGAAAAAATACCTTTTTCTATTCAATAAGTTAAAAATACTAAATTATTTTCTAGACTTCGGCAAATTTTACCAATAACATCTTCTGCAGGAGTTCAGCTTGATATAAAGACATAGAAGCAGTTTTTTCAAACATCAAACAAAAACAAGTCGGGCTTAAGAAACTTTGATTCGCCTTTCGAAAACACTTTTTTTATTGTTTCAAGAAAATTGAAGCAGGCCAATTTTTAAGGGTTCTGTGTCTCTGAAAGATGAAAAGTCTGTAGCTGGGATAAAACTTTACACTTTGAATTTTTTCTTTAATCTAAAACTACATAAATTGCATCAGCCTTTAGCTTAGATTTGATAGACTTCGTCAAAAATTTGTTGTTATCTAAGTTTCCGCGAATGATTTTTCCTTGATTACTGCGAATGATCATAATATTCATGCGATTTTGTTAAAGCTGCAAAACAACGAAAAAACTTAAAAAAGCAGCAATTTTTGTCGACTCTTTCCCAATATGCCAGCGAATTAGGAAGCTATGGGGCTGGGGGTGGGGGGTGTCAAATTCGAATCCCCTTCAAATCCTCCTCGGGGGTTCGACCTCCTGCCGACTTAAAAGGTCCCCCTTTGTACTAATATGACATATCAATATTTGGCTGACTGACCCTAAGACGCCTTCTTCTGAAGACGCCTTCGGCGCCATAACATACTAATTTTGAGGGGCATCGCGCGCCGAAAAAACGCAGTTTTTTAGTCAAAAGTGCCTAAAAACGCCATTTTGACCTTTTTTTCAAAATTCTAATTTCAAAGATTATATTTTTTCTTTGGCGGTTTTATCTTGAAAGAACCATAATTCATTATCACAAGAAAAACTGATTTTTTTTTTCAAATCAACATAAAATTGATATGCTGTCTTTGCTTTTAACAGATTCATCCTTTTACTATCAAGATAAAAGTAAGTAAAAGTAATTCAGATCACTCGATTTTGCGACTTTTTGTGACTGAGACAAAGATATTTTTGTTCTTCGGGACGGGTTTTATCTTTTGAAACATTGAAAAATAGTCAAAAAATCTCGAGTAGGTCATCGAATGAAAGTTATAACTTTTTTCCTCCTCAGCTAAAAGAATTGACAATGTCATAGAATTCTACGTTTCAATGGGTGTTTTTTTCCGACCATGGTAAATGGGGAGGAACTTTGTATTCCTGTGTGTTTTAGTTTTTTTAATTTTTATTTTCTACGCAGAATCAGCTGCCGCAAATAATCATCGGAGAGAATTGAAAGATGTATCATTTTATAACCCTTCAGTCGTATTT
Organism: Symsagittifera roscoffensis; assembly: GCF_963678635.1. Lineage (NCBI taxonomy): Eukaryota > Metazoa > Xenacoelomorpha > Acoela > Convolutidae > Symsagittifera > Symsagittifera roscoffensis. The sequence goes on along the minus strand of NC_087067.1, from coordinate 30,926,344 downwards.
CGAACGAAATTTAAAAATTTTGAAAAAATTTTCCAATGTCAAGAAGTTTTTGGTTTTCATCTTAATCGAGCGAATAAAGCGTGTGAGCAGGTTTGCAAAAACTTATTTAAATGGCTGAAAAGCTCACAATAGCTTAAACTAAGCCAAAAGAAAATTTAGTTTAGCTCGACTATAAACAATTTTTTTTGATATTTTAGCGTCTTTTTGGAATCAAAAACTTCTCAAAGATTCAAAACTAAAAAAAATTGAAACAATAAAATTGTGATTTTTGTTTGTTTTTTTATTTCGTCTAGTCATTTTTCCACAAAAACAGTTCTTCGACTTGCTTAATTTACTATGAGTGACGAATATAATTAATCTCTAGTTTTCTGATCAGATCTTTTCATCACATTACACAAAACGACACGAAATTGAAAAAAAAATGTGTTTTTGTAAAGACTATATTCCGAATACTCTGTGCCACTTGCACACTAAGCAGCTTTCCGTCTTTCATTTCTAAACTAGTTTCGCACAACTGGCTTGCAAAGAAATAGCAAAAATAATCCATCATGTGGTGATACACGTAGAATTATTTAGACTGATGAAATTAATCAACATAATCTGCGGGTCAAAAAAAGAGAAATTTTTTTATTGTGATTGAATTTATCATTTTGAAAAATAAGCAAACTAAATATTTTTCAACTTGAAATATTCTAACTGAAAATTAAAAATAGGCAGTCCAATGATATTTCACGCAGCATGATCTAGGCTGATGACAATCAACAAAAAATGAAACTATCCAAAAAAAGGATTTTTCGTTTATAAAAAATCAATTGGCAATCAATTCAACCTAATCAGGTTAGTGATTCTGTTTTTAAAATATTAAGTTTGGGTTTAGGGCAAAAACTTATTAAAAACCGAAGCACTACTTTTTCAACGAAAGTATTGCACAACGAAAAAAAAACTCAAAAAGTAAAAAACAAAAATCTTTTTCGCAATTGATATGGTTTTGGCGCCAGAAACCGGTTGATTTTTTTGGGGTTGTTTTGACTAGAAATGAAAGCAAACTTAAAAAAAACCCGTTATGGTAAAAAATTTTCAAAACTTTAGCTGCAATACTGATGTATAGGATCAGAATAAGCAAAACACTTTGCTGGTTTTGGATTGTCGCGCATATGAAACGCCCAGTATATCAAAATTATATAGGTCAATATTCTTCACGCTGTTCCAAGGTGGTTTTGCTTTTGTTTCGATCATTGAAAATGGGATGAACTTTGTATTCGGCTTTGTTTTACTTTTTTCTTTTTTGTGTTCCATGCAAAATTAGGTTTCATAAAGAAATCATCGGGACTGAGTTGAGTGATACGTCATTATAAATTGCTTTCAATTGTGATTTGAACAAAAAATTTTAAAATTTCTGAACAATTTTCTTTTGTCGATAAAAACCGGTGCAAAACTTTTGATCTTACGTCTAATTTCGAGCGGTTAAAGCGAGCGATCAGGCTTATTTATGCTTAGTTTAAGGCGCGTACAATAGTCTTTTTATGCTTAATTTTAGCTGCTTTACTTGAATAAAATTAGTTTTTGATTTTTTTAACGCCATTTTGGTAATCAAAAACTGTTGTTCAATTTCCAATTTTTATACCATGATTTTCAAATTTGCCTACTTTTTTTCAGATCCTTTTATCGACAATCTACTCAGAAAAAAAAACGACACTAATTTGAAATTAAATTTTTCTGTGTTTTTTAAAGTTGGTCGGAATATTATGTGCCACTTGCCCAATAATCGGCTATCCTTATTCATTTTTTAACTTGTTATTTTGTGCACTATATAAAAAGAAAGTCAATTTTTGTTGCTATTATAGAAAGAACCATTCTGGGTTTATAATTGTAAGCTGCAAATACCATCTACAACGTTATTTCCGCATCGAGCAAGCAAATGAACTATTTAAGCTTCTATCGATTTCTGCAACTGTTAAAAGTTGAATGTATTTTACCCAAGCAAGACGAAAAAACTTGAAAGGAACTAGCTTGGTCGAAACTTAAGGACTGGTTTATTGAAGGCGTGGAAATAGCCAGTTTATAGTGACTAATTTTATAGGTGATCTTGCTGTAGAACCATCCGCGTAAGCAACAAGAAGAATGGGCTTAAAATGATTCTTAGGGAAGCTGATGCGCTTGACTTACACTTAAGGCTGCAGAATAAACGAAAGATAAAAGACGTGAAAGCGTTATTTAGTCGGACGTCGAAAAATGGTTGCACCTGTTAAGAAGATACTGGCATTACTCACGGGGCTTATTTCTAAAATTTACCTACTTTTTGCTAAAAGTCACCATGACCTTTTTTGTCTGTATCTTCAAACCGATATGACATTTTTTGACACAAAACAAAGTAACTCTGTCAATTTTTGTCTGTCATTTTTCTGCGACAAAAAGAGTAAACCAAGCTTCTTAATCTTCCCATAGAACCTATTTGAACCCATAAATTCAAATTCCTTCTGTTGCTTTCGTGAATTTTTCCACAAAAAGAACTAAATTACAAATAGTTATAATATAAGCCTTCAAAACAAGATTTTTGAAATTGGATCCAGATAGCTCCTTCAAACTTTTTTCACCTAGTTGTCCCGAAAGTTTCAACCCAATTTCTCTATCAGCTGCATCGGAAACGACAAAAAAGCATGAAGAAATTTTTCATTCATTTGTTCGTTGAATTAAAATTTACAACGGCTTTTTCCCATGGTTGACTGTCCAACTTGGCTCTCCCAAATCAAACCTTTGTAAATTTTTGTATAACTATATCTATTCGAATAGCTATCAACCATTTTTCAAAGTTTGAACAATGTAACAAAATTAAAGTTCATATGTCGTCGAATATATTGTTTTGCATTTAAACGAAAAACAAGAAATTTTTATTACTTTTAAAAACATCTCGCACTTTAATCTTCTACGCAAGATCTCCGATTGAAAAGCAATGTATGTTTTCAATTCATACGGTAAGTTTTCAAACCAAAATTTTTATCAAATTGTAAAGTTGTTGATAAGAATTAATGAAAAACTCATCATCATCTTTTTTGACAACAAGTAATAATTGAATGACACAGCATTTAATGTGACAGCTTTTATGACAACTTAATCAAAATGAGCAGTGTATCCTAGTTTTTTAGCGTGTATCGTAAGCAGTGTATCCTAACAAAAAACGAATCAGTGTTATCCGCTTAGATTAGGAAGTTGTCTGCAAAAAATTATTTCAAAATTCTTTTTCCCACTCTTTTTTATTAAGGAATATCAAAAGGAAGACACTTTTTAAATGATTATGTATATCATTTTTTTCGGAAAAACAAAGCTTAAAACAAAACAATCAACCAATCGAAACGCTTTACACCTTTATGCTATCTGATCACTGAATATATAGCATGTTGAGGACTAGTAGTTCGTACCTGGTATATTGAACAATATATCTGATTTTCTTGTCCTATTCAAGTTTACTGAAATAAAAGATTAAAAAATCAAATTTATAAGCCAACTCACTAAGTTCAAGAAAAGCGATTTTCGTATCCAATTTCAAATTTCGCAGAGATCGCTAACCTCTGCTGTGGTCGGTTATTTTTCGGCGGTCAGTTTTTTTTCTATTGAGGCTCTTTTCTTTGCGTATTTTTTACGAGCTGTTTTTGCTCAGTGTTGTTTTTTATAGTTTTCTATTTGTTTTGAAATCAATTTAAATTGATCGTAAATTGTTTTCTGCGGCGGTCAGTTTTTTTCTATTGAGGCTTTTTTCATTGCGTATTTTGTTACGAGCTGTTTTTGCTCAATGTAGTTTTTTATAATTTTATATTTGATTTAAAATTGATTTAAATTGATCGTAAATCTTAGCTACAAAAATTGATCCAAATCGATTTAAATCGATTTGAATCAACTTTTTTCAATCGTAATTTGTTTTTTTAAGGGAATTAAAACGGATTTAAATCGATTTCATGTTTCAAATTTTTGTTACATTTATTCATTGCCTATCATTTTTCGTTTTACAACCATAGCGTATTGTACGTATTGTAGCATAAAAAAAACCAGATAAAAAACCAAAATATCGATAAAACTCTATGATTTCCTTGCAAATTTTCCAGCTTAAAATCTGATGTATGTTTAAAATAATAAAAAATTTCCGCATGTTATTTTGCCGTGCTAGCAAAAATATTGGTTTTAGTGAGTCTGAAAATTCATCGTAATAAATTTAAATTGATTCTTAAGACACTTAGTCCTAGTTTTTAAGAAAAATTGATTTAGAACGATTTAAATTGGATTTAAGTGAGTTTCGGATAGATTTAAGTGAGATTCGGATGAATTTAAGTGAGTTCCGGGTGAATTTTAGTGAGTTCCGGGTGGATTTTAGTGAGTCGGAGAATCCATCCAAATCGATTTCAATCGATTTTTTTGAGATTTAAATTGATCTAAAATTTTCAAAAAAGATCCATTTGAAGCAATCTAAAATCCATTTAAGTTCGTAAAATGTACATTTTCAATCGATTTGGATCAATTTAAATCGATCTAAGATCAATATAAATCGATCCCAAACTATTTTGTCAGTGCGGGTGCGTAAAAGGGTGAAAATTTTGCAAGTAGGTTTGATTTATTACTTTCTTTTTGCATGTGTTCCATACCAGATAAGCAACAGCTTTAATTGCATCTCGAAACGTATTTTTCCTTTACGTTTTTGTTTTGCCAGTTATCGGCACTGCGTGTCTTGGTTTTTAACAAAATTTATCGGTGCAAAATATAGCTGTTGCTGATCTACTAGATAGCTTGAAGTCGTTTCTTGAAGAGTATGTTTTTAATCTTTCACACATGTTCTTTCACAAGGCATGAATGAAAAACAAAATTTTAGAACGCTTGACTGGAAAAAAAGTAATTTGCATAGTTTCGCGCCCTTTCACAATTTTCCGGGCTCTTTTTAAAACGATTTAAAACGATTTAAATTGGATTTAAGTGAGTTTCGGATAGATTTAAGTGAGATTCGGATGAATTTAAGTGAGTTCCGGGTGGATTTTAGTGAGTTCCGGGTGGATTTTAGTGAGTCGGAGAATCCATCCAAATCGATTTCAATCGATTTTTTAGAGATTTAAATTGATCTAAAATTTTCAAAAAAGATCGATTTAAAGCAATCTAAAATCCATTTAAGTTCGTAAAATGTACATTTTGAATCGATTTGGATCAATTTAAAATCGATCTAAGATCAATATAAATCGATCCCAAACTATTTTTGTCAGTGCGGGTTTGTAAAAGGGTGAAAATTTTGCAAGTAATTTTAATTTATTACTTTCTTTTTGTATTTGTTCCATACCAGATAAGCAACAGCTTTAATTGCATCTCGAAACGTATTTTTCCTATACGTTTTTGTTTTGCCAGTTATCGGCACTGCGTGTCTCGGTTTTTAACAAAATTTATCGGTGCAAAATATAGCTGTTGCTGATCTACTAGATAGCTTGAAGTCGTTTCTTGAAGAGTATGTTTTTAATCTTTCACACATGTTCTTTCACGACAAGGCATGAATGAAAAACAAAATTTTAGAACGCTTGACTGGAAAAAAGTCATTTGCATAGTTTCGCGCCCTTTCACAATTTTCCGGGCTCTTTTTTTGAAAGAAGCCCGATTATAACAATTGAAAGAGCAAAAACAAACAGGAAGAGCAGAAGCATACTCTTCAACAGTTAGAACATAGTTGAGGATGGCCTCGGGCAAAAGAGCCTCCATTGGGCACTTCGTGCCCTCAAGTCGGGCTCTTTTCCCCTCGGGCAACTTTCAACTATGTTCTAACTACTACGAAATCGCTTTCTCCCGCGATGTTGTATAAAAAATGAGATTGCTATGACTTCATATGACTTCATATTACAGAAAGTTTTAGTTGATCCGACTTACAAACAAGAAAAGAAAAGTGTCAAAAAAGTTGAAAGCGCCATTATCGAAATCAATAAAATTATGATTATATTGTTTCATAATGCTGCTTCAAATTTTTCCTATACGTTTTTGTTTTGTTCTAGGTTATTATCAAAAAAATTTCAATGTAAATTGAAATTAGTATAAGGATTTAGTGAAAAAAAATTTGAAAAAAATGAGCTTAAATACAATTTTTTTAATATTTATGGCAGTTTAGTCACATGGAATAAATACAATTAAATTTAATGCTTTTGAGAAATAGAATTGAAAATCATTTACCCATACATTTATCAATAATGAGCGCTAGTGTACTTGTCTGACGAAAACAAAAAAGGCAGAGTTAGTGTCTTATGACTTTTTTAATGGGCTTTGTTATTTCTCAATGATACATTTCGGACTTTGGGATTTCTTAAATCATAAAATTTGTTTCATTCTTTTCCTCATCTTGTGGTAGCCCTCAAAAAGCAGCACGATTTTTTCTGACAATTGAATTTTTTGTTAAATTTTTCAAATGTTTTAGTTTTTGACCAAAGTTGTGACATTTAATGTCACGTTCCAAGCAACCTGGTCCTCTCCCAGTATACTTTTTGTAACAAATTTCATTTTTATGTAATCAAGAACTGCTTAAATTAAAGCCTATTTAGTCCCATTTTTATTGATTCACAGTTCTACAAAGTCTTAAAACAATGAGGCCCGTTCTTTTCGGTGACAAGATCCAATTTTGTCAAAATCCTATCCGACGTGTATCAGAGGGGTTTTTCTCACGATATAGCTGGATAAAAAAGTAACATAGCTATATAAACCAAAAAGCTTTCTTGAATGATGTATTTTTCATCTTCATCCCTTGGGTATCGGTATCCCTCCAAATTTAAAAGTGGTTTTTAAGAAAGGCATTATGTAACCCAAAGAACTGGTTTCACTCACAAAACTACTCAGTTTTCAAACTATCATTCGAAGCTCTATTTTACGATGTGAACGTTTGATGCTGCGCCACATACAGTGATGTCAACGTGCGATGTGTACAAACTTTTTGACGACGCTCCGTAGATTTTTTTTTCAGATTAAGAATTTTCAAAGTTTTAACCTTCTTATACCAGTAAATACATACATATTTGTGTTTTTTCTTCATCGCAATTGGACATCGCTGTATGTGTCTACTGGTGTGAGAAAGTTAAAAATCGTCAAATCTCACATCTGAAAAAATTATTGGATTTAAAATTAGTTAATGGTGATTTTTTATCTAATAAGCAATTTTCTTTGTGGTCAAACCTGTTGTTTTTACATGAAAAATGAAAACTTCCATAATCAAAAACCTTCTTTAGAGAGAAAAAAATCACATAAAATCAAAAAAGTTCAGTAGCGTTATTTATTCTATCCAGTTTACAACTGATTCTCTCGATAAACTTCCGGCGTCACGTACTGAAACTTTAATACTACTATATATTTTTCTTAGTTTTAAACACTAGTGCACAAAACTAAGCACAAATTGAGGTTTTTACTCTCTTAAATACTCTCTTTTCGATATTCATTTTGGACATCATTTCCTTCGAATTGCAAAAAAAATTACATTGACCGAGAGCAAATGATCAAAGCTACCTTCTATGAAGCTATCAATATTTAGTTTCAAAAATTTACCATTGTAACCCGGTCTGAAAAAACCTGTTTTCTTCATCAGCGCTGAATTTTGCATTGTATTGAGTTCTTTCTTCAAAAAACATTCTCAGCGAGAAAATTGAAAAACCAGTGTGAAAAACTTTACTAAACTCGGCGGTTTCTTACTTTTCCTCGCGAACTGAAAAATTTAGCGCAGATGCAGAAAACCAGCAATTTTCCTCGCTGGTTCCTTAGACCCGGATTACTTTGGTGAATTATTGAAACTAAATATTGATAGCTTCAAAGAGGGTAGCTCTGATTGTTTGCTCTCGATCAATGCAAAAATGTTACTGACTTTTGAAGTAAAATTTGTCCAAAATAGACATCAAGAACCGACATTTTAGACAATAAAATCTTGAATTTAAGTTAATTTTGTCTACTAGTGTTGCCATATTACTTTTTTATCCAAGGGTGTTGAACAAGTTTGTATTCTTACATTTTTTCTTTAACAGTGATGAGTTTTTATAACGTTTGTCAAATAATTTGTTAAAATAGAGTAGATCACATTCATCAGTGGTTTTTTTTCAAACATTAATTTTTAGCGCCGAAACTAGCATTAAAATAACAAAACTTTTACTCAGTAGACATTTAATTCAATCTGTTGAAGTTTTGAAGTTGAATTACTTGAAAATAAACACAAGCATTTTTTGACAGTTAGCACCTTTTTAACTCGGTTCCCACCATTTGATCGTATAAAAAAACTCAACTCCATACAATTTCAGTCGCTACTTTTTATTGCTTTGGCCCTACAAGTTTAAACTAATTCTATAAATAAACACCACTTTAATCCAAAATGAAAATGAAACATACTTCAAAGGGGACTTCGGTAAACATCAAAAGATAAAGCAAGAAAAGTTTAGCTATTTAAAGCGAGAGAGTTTCGTGCTACATATGTTTAGGAGCAAAAACTCGGACAGACAAATAAACTTAAGAGTAGTTGACCTACTTTAAAAAAAGAAATACATGCACAACCTAATTTTTCAGTCCAAAATTGTGTCTCAAGGTTGTCTGAAAAACAAAATTGCATGCAAAAGTCTGTCAAAGTTTTACAATTATGTCTGACCTGGTTTTTGCAGCTCTATAATTTGCGTAAATTTTGAATAGAAAAGACTTTGCCAAAAATTCTTTGAATAGAAAAGACTTTGTCAAAGTTTTACAATTATGTCTGACCTGGTTTTTGCAGCTCTATAATTTGCGTAAATTTTGAATAGAAAAGACTTTGCCAAAAATTCTCATCGTGAAAAAAATTCGAACCCAAATTCAGCAATTTTTCAACAAACTTCAATGGCCCGCAATTATTTAAACGTTCTTTGACTAAAAATGGCGTGATTTTCCATACATTTTAAGCAGGTACAAAAACTTAAAAATTTGCGTAATTTTTCAGTCCAAAATTGTGTCTCAAGGTTGTCTGAAAAACAAAATTGCATGCAAAAGTCTGTCAAAGTTTTACAATTATGTCTGACCTGGTTTTTGCAGCTCTATAATTTGCGTAAATTTTGAATAGAAAAGACTTTGCCAAAAATTCTTTGAATAGAAAAGACTTTGTCAAAGTTTTACAATTATGTCTGACCTGGTTTTTGCAGCTCTATAATTTGCGTAAATTTTGAATAGAAAAGACTTTGCCAAAAATTCTGATCGTGAAAAAAATTCGAACCCAAATTCAGCAATTTTTCAACAAACTTCAATGGCCCGCAATTATTTAAACGTTCTTTGACTAAAAATGGCGTGATTTTCCAAACATTTTAAGCAGGTACAAAAACTTAGAAATTTGCGTAATTTTTCAGTCCAAAATTGTGTCTCAAGGTTGTCTGAAAAACAAAATTGCATGCAAAAGTCTGTCAAAGTTTTACAATTATGTCTGACCTGGTTTTTGCAGCTCTATAACTTGCGTAAATTTTGAATAGAAAAGACTTTGCCAAAAATTCTTTGAATAGAAAAGACTTTGTCAAAGTTTTACAATTATGTCTGACCTGGTTTTTGCAGCTCCATAATTTGCGTAAATTTTGAATAGAAAAGACTTTGCCAAAAATTCTGATCGTGAAAAAAATTCGAACCCAAATTCAGCAATTTTTCAACAAACTTCAATGGCCCGCAATTATTTAAACGTTCTTTGACTAAAAATGGCGTGATTTTCCAAACATTTTAAGCAGGTACAAAAACTTAGAAATTTGCGTAATTTTTCAGTCCAAAATTGTGTCTCAAGGTTGTCTGAAAAACAAAATTGCATGCAAAAGTCTGTCAAAGTTTTACAATTATGTCTGACCTGGTTTTTGCAGCTCTATAATTTGCGTAAATTTTGAATAGAAAAGACTTTGCCAAAAATTCTTTGAATAGAAAAGACTTTGTCAAAGTTTTACAATTATTTCTGACCTGGTTTTTGCAGCTCTATAATTTGCGTAAATTTTGAATAGAAAAGACTTTGCCAAAAATTCTGATCGTGAAAAAAATTCGAACCCAAATTCAGCAATTTTTCAACAAACTCAATGGCCCGCAATTATTTAAACGTTCTTTGACTAAAAATGGCGTGATTTTCCAAACATTTTAAGCAGGTACAAAAACTTAAAAAAGGCTCTTCGACTGAAAAAAAAACCATTCAATTGTAGAATCACTTTTGAGCTCGAACTTATCACTCGATTGCTTTGTTCAGCTTTTTTTGAATATTTGCACCTTTTTGAAAATTCCTTGAAAAACTTGAAACATTCTTCTGAAAAAAAGTGTTTTTTTTTGTCATTTCAAACTTTGCAGAAAGTTAATGCTTTCAAATATTTCCATTAAATGATGACATGGTTTGTGAAGGTCTCTTCAACAATTTTTCTTGTAAAAACTAAAGTTTAACTTGTACCTTGCATTTTTTCAAAGAAGCTTTTTCAAAAAAAAACACTGTGCAAATTCGGGTAAAAAGTTTGCATTAAATTAACCAAAGTTTCTCTCCAATATCTATATTAATTAAAACATTGTTGCATCAGCTGATTTACTTGAAGAGAGACTTTTTGTTCGCATCATTCTCTGAAATACCCTGTCTAAATGCATTTCTTCCTTCTTTCAGTGTCTAAACTATATCTTGCTAAGAAAGAGACAAAAAAGCTCATATTTTATCTGATATGTGGCTGTTAATAAGACTTGACAGTGGCTCTTACCGATGAGTTTGCTTTTATAAAAAAAAGAGCACTTAAAACTTTAAGCACTTAAAAAAACATGCAGTGAAAAAATATGGCAGAATGACTTGAAACTCAGGATTTTAAGCAGTGCTCAATAGAGTTGGAACCGGGCGCGGGCCGGGCTCAGGCCTAATTTTCAGGACCAACAACCGGGCCGGCTCCCCAGCCTGACTTCAAAAGAGTGCACACCTTTCACACTTCTTTTCACACCTTTTGAAACTTCACTTCACACCTGTTGAGACATCCGTTCACAACTTTTGCGGCAAAAGTCAGCCAAATCGAACGGTTAGGATAGGCTTCAGCCAATGGACTTATTAAATTTTGATTTTTTTTAAAATTTCACATTTGAATTTTAATTTAATTTTTGTTGGAAAGTTATTCTTTTCACTAAAAACAAGCCCGGCCCGGGCCTGGGCTTGAAATTTTTGTTCTACAACCGCGCCGGGCCCGGGCCTCACTTGCAGGCCCGGCTCCAACTCTGGTGCTCAGACTTCAAAATAACCCCTGTAATTTCGAAATTCTATGGAAATAATTTTCAAAATGTTTTTTAAGTTGGGTCAAAACAGCTGGTCATAAAATGTTTGCGTGAAAATGTTTCAGCTAAAACTCTTTGCATTTATAGGTTATGGTGTCTTTGCTCTTCATCTTCCTGAAAGATTTGATAGAAGTTGTACGATGCTTCAATGAAGGCAATTCATTTAGTCAGCCACTTCGAGGTAAATTATTTAAGAGTTTCTGTCCGTTTTCCTTTAACTAAAATGAAGAAATTTTTTATTAAAGTATGAGTGGAATCCCATTCACCAAACACATCACAAAGTAACTTAGAAAATCATAACTTCTAAATCCATAAATAATGTTTTTTTTTCCTCCAGTTGCCAGTTCTGTCATGTAGATTTTAATTTCAGTGATTGGTGTAGCTCCTTAATCCGTGTACCGATCTTAATCTTACTCATATTTCTCCTTGTGTCAATAGATCTAGTGTATACCGGTTTATGTGAGTTAGTTGCCAGAAGGAGAACAACTGTATTCTAAGTTTTATTCAAACTGTTCTAGTGCTGAAACTACAAGTAGTTTCAGCACTTACAAATAAGTGTAAATATTGGAGATGGAATATGATTGGTTAGCTATAAATATTTTATAGTGATATTACATCATAAATACAATTGGTCTATAACTGCTAGTTTAAAACTGGTTCCACCCATCCGTGGTTTAGAGAGTTTTTAGTTTTTGTTTGTTTGATTTAGTGAAGGACGGGTGATGTAGTTTCTTTTCGAAATTGCGAGCATTGACTTCTTGGAGAAAGGAGAAGTGGGGCTGTTTGTGTTTGATGGAGCAAGATTGTTATGTTCGCGTTTCTAGATGGGTCTCGTTGATCGTGGTAGTCTTGGGTGATTGTGCCAAGACTTCTGATCGATGCAATGATGTATCGATTTCGTTGAGTTTAGAGCGAGACTACGTGTATGGTGAAGTTTGACTTTTCCGTGTGAAGTGCCAAGTGACTAGGATTGGTACGTGTAGTCAACATCGAGATGGCCATTGGTCTGGTTCAATGGTTTTCCTTTGCTGCGATGTTGAGTCCATACTTTAAATCCTTTGAGGGTAGTGACTTACGGCAGCAAATCGAATAGATTTGCCATTCCGAAGTTGGAATATGATTGGGTTGTCGTCTCCTTTACTACTTGTACCTTAGACTCTAAGAAATCTATACATTTTTTATTTATGGTTTCAATATATAATTTATTTTTGATAATTAATTTTTGCTTATGATTTGTTATTAATGTTATCGCAAAAGCGTTTTACTTCAGTTCTGCTATTTTTTAGAGTCGCTCACACTAGAGCAACTCTTGGCAAAAATAGAGTGTGAGTCACAAAGCGTGTTGTAGTGCGGTGGGTTAGGCAGGCTATAGAGCATGCTCAGGACGTCCCTCTGGTTGATGAGGCCGGGAGTGGGGTAAATTTTATGATCTCTTTGGGCAGAGTCTCTTTTTGTGTTCAACTTTTTGTTTCGTTTTTTTTTACTTGTTTTTCTCTTTTTTGTTTTTGTGTCCTTTTCTCAAAAATTGAATATTTTGGTTTGAGGTTGTCTTTCGACTTTTTTTGTGTTTCACTTGATTGTGGTAAAACTTGAAAGTGGGCTTCGAAAGAATAATTTATCCAGTTTTAATCTGGTTTTAATCTAGTTTGGGTACCGTGTGTTTTTTTTTTCTTAGTCATGCAATTAGTTTGTGGTTTTGTGACGTTAGTAAGCTGCGTTGGTTATTTGTGTTTACTTTATAATTCCTTAGAACCGTGTTAAAGGAAAGTTTGAAACGTGTGAAAACTGGTTGGAGTTGTTATCAGTGAAAGTTAAAACTTAAAATTCATTATTTAAACATTTCTTTGTGGGCGAGTTGCGCAATTTTGGAGAGACTGTGTGATTTATGGGCGAGTGAATGATTCAAATTTATAAAAGAAGCGTCTTGTATAAAGGTTAGTATTTTTTTAATTTATCTGAAACTTTTTCTGAATTTGCTGCATTTTGATTGTACTGCTCTTGGTGAATTTAATTTATCAATTCACTGCTTTCTAAGAAGGAAATTTTTGCTTTGGAGGATTTTTTATGTATTTACTGCTATTTAGAAGTACATTTTACTGCTTTCATTTATACTGCAGTTTGTTAAAAAGAGTTTTAAATTTCTATAAAAAAGTTTTCGTTTTTTACTTGATTTTATTTGTTTTAGATGATTCTGTAATGAAATCTAAAAAGAAAGATGAAACTTTTACGAAGAGTGGTTGGTTGTGTTTAGGAATTTATTAGTGAAAGATATTTAATTATACTTACTAATCGTCGGCAAAAAATATATTTGGGAAAATTTTGTGAATAGTCTCCGATAATGTTAGGAGTTTAGCAAGTAAGCGGGTGATATATTTAGTTTGCAGTAGAGGCCATAGGAAATCAAGTGCTTTGATGATCTTCTGCTCTTCACTACTTGCTGAGAATCCGAGCGGAGTGTTTTGCATTAGATTATAAAGTTTATGGTTTTGGTTAGTGTTTTGAATATATTCCAGCATTGGACTTCAACGGGCTGTATATATTCGTGAGGGACAATTAGTGGATTCATCAATGTTGAAAGTTCGTGTAAGTCGCGTTCTTTTGGTGTTAAAAAATTTGCAAAAAAACGGTTAAATTTATTGAAATAGGGGTCGTAGGCTTTTGTGTCGCGAAGTGGTGTAGATATAACATGATCAAAATTTTTATTCATGCAGTTGATGGTAAATTTATATTGAGATCATAAGAATAATTTTTCAGTTAGTTGGGGAATAGCGTTAGTATCGTCTTCTAAAAAGGTATCTTCCATAGATTGTTCAATCGCATGATCAGAATGGTTAATGGTAAATCGGTTTGATTTTGTGCAGTGAATCGATTTATTGTTTGGGTTAGTCCGATGGTTGTGAGTTGCTTTTCATGAAGTGCTGTGGTTAGGTGATGTAATCGAGTGTGACACAATTCATTGTCGTCTGGGTTTTTATATAATGGGAGTCATAATGGGTTAATGAAATCATAGCAAGAGGTCCCTGAAAGTGTGGGAAACAAAGCATGATCAATAACGTAAGTTCGTTGATCGTTGTTCGTATTTGTTTGATAGTAAATGTACTGTGGAAAAAATGGTAAGCACACTTGTAAGAAATCTTTTGTTTTAGTATGAAGTGGGTGAACTGAAAATGTTCAAGAAGGTTAGAAGGCAAATGGGCATTGGGATGTTTACGTTAAAATACTCGGTGGGCTCCAATTTCTTCAGTAGTGGATGCTGGGTCTGAGGATCCGGAGGATATCATGGTTTGTGATAGATGATAAGTTGTTAGTGTGTTAGGGTTTTGAATTTGTTGCTGTAGGCTTATAAAACTATCTAATTCTTTCTCGAGTTCTCCATCAACGAGGCTAGAGGGGTCAGGTGCGTCGCTGGTCATTAGGGAGAAAATTGGGGTTGCATCAGTGTATGAAGAAAGGGCTGAGGAAGTTTCATCAGGAATTTGGGTAATGAGTGGTTGAAAAGGGGTTGGGAAAAAGTGGATGGGCTAGGCTCGATGTCTGCTAATATAACTGGGATTTCAATATCACAGTTATTAAACTGTGAAATTGTGTGAAAAACTGTGTTTGTGGAAGTGTCATCTGATTCCATGCTTGCTGAATTATTAGTATATGATGGTACCATTGGGCGTGAATTCAGATAGTGATATGATTGGAGAGTGACGTTGGAGATTGGATGGGTATGAAAGGGAACGGGTGAATTCAATCTGGCGGCTCATCGTGGGCAAAAAGATGGTTGTTCTGAGAACGGAAATTAGTGGAATGTGGCTGTTCTATAATTTGTTCAATTGTTTCTTCTACATTTGATTGCTGGGCTTTTATGAGAGTAACTGGACTTTATCGATAACAACTATGACTTGTAGAGATGTGCTCTGTTAGGGCTATATTCCTGCGATTTCTTGGTACTAAAGATAATGGATGGTTATTATGTAAACTGTGTAATTGTGGTGAAGTAGGTGTTGTATTTTTATTGTCTTGTGAATTATCAAATGCATTAGCTGTGGTTGTTAGTTTTTTGTTATATTGATTTACTTGAGCATCTAAAAGGACTTTGTTAATTGAGATTGAAAACATTCCAAAAATCCTGTGAAAAGTATGCGTGCTACACTTGCTTGTTGGTTTACTTGTGTGTATATTGTGCAAAGAGAAAATCAAAACGTATTGCGTAAAGGGTGTGTATAGCGCAAAAAGAAAATAATGAAAAAAGAAAACCAAAAAAGTTAAACATTGCATATAATAAAGTCAATCTTTCTAAGGTTTAGTAGGGCCATCCTAGAAAGACGAGTACTTCATTTTTCAAATTTACAAAAGTAAAAACATTGATGGGTGATATATCTTGTGAACTGTTTTTTTTCACCGCTTAAATAAATGTAATTTTTTTATATTTTTAAATTATCCACTGTAGTCTAGTGTATAAATGTCTGGAAATCCTGCGGTTTCTGCAAATTTTCTTAAGTTTTGGTCAATGGGTTGTCTTTGTATTGTATCCATTTTTGTAAGGAGTTCTTGAAATTGTTGTGTACGGATGTGATGTTGTATATCTGATCTAGAGTGTATACCTATTGACTGTATATCTATATTTGGGTTTCTAGCAAAAGCTCTGATACTTTCTGGTGAAAATTTTTAAATGGTGGCATAAGTGTTGGATATGGTGTGAGTAGATAAAATTTTTCTCCATCGGGATTTAATTGTACAATACTGTGGTTTTTTTCAGATCCACATGGGACAGCTGTATACCAAAAAATTGTTCTTCTAGAAAGTGTGTCAACGAAATGTGATTTAATTTTATAGAATATGGGAATTCTTTTGAAGTTGTTGCCGTAGGGTAATAAAATTGTCTAATTCATTCTCGAGTTCTCCATCAACGGGGCAAGAGGGGTCAGGTGGGTCGCTGGTCGTTGGAGAGAAAATTGGAGTGCATCAGTGTATGAAGAAGGGGCTGAGGAATTTTCATCGCGAATTGGGGTATGGAGTGGTTGAAGGGGGGGGGGTTGGGAAAAAGTAGATGGGCTAGGCTCAAAGTCTGCTAATTCATCTGGGTTTTCATTATCAGAGTTGTTAAATTGTGAAACTGTGTGAAAAACTGTGTTTGTGGAAGTGTCATCTGAATCCATGCCTGGTGAATTATTAGTATATGATGGTACAAGATAGGGAGTGAATTCAGAAAGTGATATGATTGGAGAGTGACGTTGGAGATTGGATGGGTATGAAAGGGAACGGTTGGATCCAATCTGGCGGCTCATCGTGGGCAAAAGGTGGTTGTTCTGAGAACGGAAATTAGTGGTATGTGGCTAATCTAAAATTTGTTCATGCGTTTCTTCTACATTTGGTTGCTGGGCTATTATGAGAGTAACTGGACTTTGTGGATAACTATGACTTGTAGAGATGTGCTCTGTTAGGGCTATATTCCTGTATTTTCATGGTACTAAAGATAAGGGATGGTTATTATGTAAAGTGTGTAATTGTGGTGCAGTAGGTGTTGTTTTTTATTGTCTTGTGAATTATCATATGCATTAAATTTGGTTGATAGTTTTTGTTATTTTGATGTATTTGAGCATCTGAAAGGATTATGTTAATTGAGCTTGGAAATATTCCAAAAATTCTGCGAAAACTATTCGTATTACACTTGCTTGTTTGCTTACTTGTGTGTGTGTATTGTGCAAAGAGAAAATCAAAACGTATTGCGTAAAGGGTGTGTTTAGCGCAAAAAGAAAATCATGAAAAAAACCAAAAAAGTTAAACATTGCATATAATATAGTCAACCTTTCTAAGACTTAGTAGAGCCATCCTAGAAAGGTGAGTAGTTCATTTTTCAAATTTACAAAAGTAAAAATATTGATGGGTGATATATCGTGTGGACGGTTTTTTTTACTGTTTAAAGAAATGTAATCTTTTATATTTTTAAAGTATCCACTGTAGTCTTGCGTATAAATGTCTGAAAATCCTGCGGTTTCTGCAAGTTTTCTTAAATTTTGGTCAAGGGGTTGTCTTTGTATTGTATCCATTTTTGTAAGAAATTCTTGAAATTGATGTGTACGGATGTGATGTTGTATATCTGATCTAGAGTATATACCTATTGATTGTATATCTATATTTGGGCTTCTAAAGTTCTGATATTTTCTGGTGAAAATTTCTTTAATGGTGGCATAAGTGTAGGATATGGTGTGAGAAGATAATATTTATCTTCATCGGGATTGAATTGTAAAAGATTGTGGCTATTTTTAGATCCACATGAGACAGCTGTATACCAAAAAGATATTCTTCTAGAAAGTGTGTCAACGAAATGTGCTTTATTTTTGTAGAATATGGGAATTCTTTCGTTTTCAAATACATATAATGGTGATGCTTTTTTTACATAACATATTTCTTCGAAGTCGATAAAATTTGATCTATTTGCTGACAAAAATAGTCCTGCATAAGGTTTTTTTTTATACTGCAAGTGCAAGTGATTGTAAAAAGTGTGTTTGTTCAAGTTCACATAAGTGATGGATTGTTCTAGTTCTGATAGTGACATTTCTTGAAGAATTCTACTTATATTCTTATTTCTTATCTTAATGAATGTCTTAGTGAATTGCATCAAAATACGTATTGCTCATAAATGATAGTTCTTGTAAGCGTGTACTGCTTTTGTCTAGTGGTCAAAGTTTTCTACCAGTTCTTCCGGTGTTTTTCAGAAATGTCACTATTTGAAATGCGATGTGTTGTATTTGGATTAATTAACGTGTCAGTTTGTTTTCTAAATTATTGATAAAATTGAAACGTTGATTGATTTGTCGGATTTTTTCAGGGCTTACTTTATCATAAGGGATGGATTCAAAAAAGTATTTTTGATGAAATTTTATCATTCTGGCGTGTATTCTTGCAACTTGAAATGTGGTTCATGTGTCTTCGGGGAACCAAACAATAGTTTCTTGTGTTCTTGTTGTTAGACCGCAATATCGTTCATCATTTTACATTTAATCGTATTCTTTGATAAATTATAGTGTCGAATTTTAATTCTCTTGTTATTTGTACTTTTTCTAATTGGATTTTCCAATAAAAAACATATTTTCTTGATATCGTTTGTTTTTTATGTCAGCTTTGCAATAAGAAGGGTTGTTTTTTCCAATGTGTGATATTCAATTTTCATCATGGAGATCATAAACAAATCGTCCATGTGCGCCGTGGAACGGTTATTTGTCATTTATTTTAAATGACCTTAGTATCTTTCGAATTCCGCTTGATGTGCAGAGTCAGGAAAAACCTGAACATTTACCAATTTTTGGTTTGTGTCCTTTATTTGTGGTTAATTTCAATCGATTAAATTCGTTTTTACAACCTGCAGGGCTAAGATGTAAGAGTCTTTCTATATTACTTAGATACAAAGATTCGTGATCATATCTATTTTTGTTTCCATTTGAGACTTGGGAACAAAGTACTTTTTCTCTGAGAATGTTGCTGTAATCTTGTATCCTGTTAATGTTCTAGCTCGGGTTTTCAAATGAAATCTGGCTACTATATTTAGTTTTTTTTCTATTTCTTGTGGCTCGGATACTCACTGAGTTACTTGTTTTATGGCGTATTTAAGTTGTGTTGTTTTTTGTTCATTTTCTTGACAATCATAGTGTGTGACTCGTAAATCTTGGGTCCTGTTCGAGGAGAAGCGTTCTTATGATTTGTTGGTTCTGAAAAAGTAAAAGGGCGTAGGGTTTGAAGGATACGAATTATTAAAAATACATGTGTAGGATAGTCCTGAATATGGATTACAGAATGTGATGTATCCAAGTGTCTTTTTTGTATATCTATGGTATTTATACATATATTCTGTTGTGATAAATGCGTGAAGAAAAGATTGAGCTGTTATAATTGGTGGAGCTAAGGGAAGAGGGTGATGTACTAAATTTTTTAATTTTACTCTTATTTCAAATTTAAGTGTCAGGTTTTCTTGTGTAAGGATTTGTTTGTTGTGTTCCTGTATGTCATCGTGAATATCGTGTCGAGATTTTAATTTGTTCAGTGCCCAATTATGTAGTCTGTTACTGTCGAAATATTGACCAAATGATGAAGAGGGTGCTACGAATGTGCTCCAATTTAATCGTAGGGGTATATTATTGGTTAAATGTTCTTTATATCAATCGTTTAAATTTGTAGGGAAATTTGGAGGAATTGATGTTGTTGGGGTCTGACTTTTTAAAGGGGTTGAAGGAAGTGAGAGGGTTTCTGGTAATGACAAAGATGTATCTGATGAGATTTCTATAGGGTCGTCTACCAAGTTTGGTTCACCTTGAGTGAAAGCTTGTGTCATCCAATGTGGGAGTCGTTGTGTTGAAGTTGGGGGTTAAAAGGATTTTCACGAATTTGTTAGGATGTGGGGGTTGATCCTAAGTAATTAGATGGTATATTCGGATTATTTCGTTTTGAGGTAGATTATACTGGTGGGGGGTACTTTGAATTGTACTACTGGAAAGATCTAGAGGATTTGGGATTGGTGATGAGGGTATATTAAAGTGAACTTCGGGTGTTGTAAAATTTCTATTTCGTCTTGGATATATGATTTGTTTATCTTTTGTGGATGTATTTTGGTTTTGGCTTGGATGTCTTGTTCTAATAAGGTCTTGCTGAAGAGAAGGGTATAAATTATATATTGGTACTTATTGTGGTTCGCTTAGTGGTGCGTGGCGAACTACAGGTTCTAAAGGTTCTGATCATAGTGAATGTCTTTCCTCAAACGTATATGGGTTTTCTTGAAATGAAATGTTTGTTGATGATTGAGGGTGTTTTGTCTGAGTGGATGTTGGTGTTGTTGGAGATTCCTGGAATTCCGTAGTCGGTGGCGACTGTTGTGTGGTTGTTGATTAGCAATTTTGAAAAGTTCGTTAAATTTTTTACCTATGAAGAAAACTTATGTTGATTATAATATTCTTCTATGAAAATATTTAAAAGTATCGATGCTAATGCAAAAGATGTTTTTGCTTTCTTATACATTTGCATACTGTCAGAATTAGAAATCTTAAAATTGTTTAAAATATCAGTAAAAGAAGAAAAATGTCTTTTTTGTTCAATAGATGTCTTAACATTTAAATAGTTGTTAAAATATCTTACCTGAGGAGTTGATCAAGAATTTTGCAAAGTTGAGATAGGTGTTGTGTAGTGAATAGAATATTACGAAAAAACTGCAAAAGATTATGATGAGAAAGAGAAACAGTTCGAAAG
Organism: Symsagittifera roscoffensis; assembly: GCF_963678635.1. NCBI lineage: Eukaryota > Metazoa > Xenacoelomorpha > Acoela > Convolutidae > Symsagittifera > Symsagittifera roscoffensis. The sequence goes on along the minus strand of NC_087067.1, from coordinate 30,905,869 downwards.
TATCTATAAAAAAAATTTAAAGATTTGAAAAAAGATTGATAGGATTGAAAAAGGTTTCGAAGTTATGATTTTGACAAGTTTGGATGATTTGGAAAGAAGCATTTGAGAAATGATTCGTTCTTGCTGAATTATCTTTTATTTTTTGAGGCTAAATTTGAGTGTGGTCGGATTGTTTATTGATTTTTGACAAGTGGGTTGTAAATAGGCATTTTTGGTGAAAAAAAGTCTGAAGGTCTAAGAATGAGCTTTCTAGTTTTGTTTTTTATTAATGTGATGATTGGGGGTATCCAGGAGTTATTCGTACATATTTTTCCTTAGGGAAATTTGGAGTGTAAATTGGTAAAATATTGTTGATTTTTGTACAAGTTGATATGGGAGGGTTGTAAAGTTTAGATTTTGTTGATTCCGGTTGTCAAATGTAAGCTTGTTGCTTATTTTTGACCTGGAGGTCTTTTAATTATAGTTACAGATATGTTTGAAGTTTGCAAAGTGTCGGTTAAAGAAGTGGTGTCAGAATGAGGTGAGGTTTGGATAGTTTCTGATTGGCTAAAGTTGAACTAATTGTTCAAGAGACTTAGCATGAATTTTTATAAAAGAGAAGAAAAAAATGTTATATCTCCAAAGGTTTAAAACGATTAAGTAATTAGAAAGGGGTTCTTTAAAGTTTTAGATTGTGGAATGAAGGTTTTGTAATCTTTTTGTGGTTTATTTTGAAGTCGCGATGATTGTCGTTGTTCAGATTTTTCTTTCATTTCTTGTGGTAAAAATTTTTTCTTTATTTTTGGTTTTTCCTTTGTTTTTGAGGTATTTCTTTATTGCATATTTCTTGGGATTTTTGTCGGGTATTTTATTTTTTTTTGTGGTGAAAAATTTGTAGATAGTGTGAATGGTGAGTTTATTTGGGAGTGAACATACTGTCTTTGTAATAGTTTTTTGGCTATTTTTTGATCAACTTCATTGTGTTTTTTATCTCTGTTTAAAATCTATTTGGTAACTGTGCCGGAGGCTAATTTTAAGGTTTGTGGGCGATGAAAATGATCTTCATCGTGTTTATGTAATTGATTCTTTTTTCTTTTGTAGGTTGGCAATAACCTTGTGCGTGTTTTAAGGAAATTGCTGTGAACACTATTGGTTTCAGTGGTTTCAGTGGTTTGTGATAGTCCTAAGCTTGTTATTTGTGAATTGTAGGCCAGGTTGAATAATTTTTATCTGTTGACTATTCAGTATATCTTGTATCGATTCCATTTATGATACATCTGAGACATTCTTGAAGTAAACTCTTCATTCCTTCGACTAAAGCATTAGTCCAAGGGGCATGATATATTCGTGGTTTGTATTTAATGTTATATAGATGACATAATGTGATTATTTCAATATTTTTGAACTCAATGCCATTATCTGTGACAAGGATTTCTGGTAACCCAAATTTTGCTGTACAGTGTTCATAAAATGTTGTATATGCATTAGACGTATTACAATGAGGTACTGGGTTGATTGCTACGTAGAGTATAAATGCGTCAAATATGACCATTAATAATGAATTTCCTTCTGAAGAGGGTGATAATGGTACTTTTGTATCAAATGAGATTATGTGGTGAAGATATCAACTTTGTTCTTTAAAATCTTGTTTTTCTGCTATTTGTTTTTGATGTGGGTATGGTATATTTATATGGAATGGTATGCAATCGTTGCATAATACTTTGACCAAATCGGTGTATTTGGAGTGTGAAAATTTTGAATAAATTTTGAGTATGTTTTTTCTGATCCTGCATGTCCTTTAGTGTTTAGGGAATGTGAAATGCTAAATGCTAGGAGTATCATACTTAGTGGTAAACAGGGTACTTTTAGATCAGATGTTTGGTATTCTGAAATATATGTGTTTTCAATTATGGATGTATTTTTGAATTTTCTAAAGTATCTTAGAAGTGTTTTGTCTCCTAGAATTGTGATATCTGCTTTTATGGGTTTTGTTTTATAAGTGTGCCAAGACTTTACTTTTCTAATGACTGTTTACATTATCAGTTAGATTTTCCTTTTCTATTAAGGGGAACAGATCAGTCCTCTATATTTTTTGTCTGAGTGGTTTATGTTGTGTATTGTCTTTGATCTATGTTGAATATGGTATCGGTTTAAATGTAGAGTTTCTTAGTAGATCTACTTCATAGTAATTATTTTGACAATCTAAATATAATGGAAAGCGTTGTAAGTTCTTTTTTTGTGCGTGATCAACATCAGTTCTTACTGCTTATTTGCATTCTAATCGTGGTGATGTTTCATCTTTTGCATGAAAAAACTTAATTTTTTATGGTATTTTTACTGTTGTTTTTCTTGTTAATAATTCAAGTGGTATGTTTCTACTGAGTGTGTCTGGTAATGCAAGATTTTTTCCTGCTGTCCAAACTATATGTAGGTTTGCAAATTTTTTTAAAATTAATTGAAATCTATAAACTCTATGGTTTGGATTTGATTTCTGTGTAAAGAAAAAACTATAGGTTTATGGTCTGTAAATAGAAATTTTGAATGTTTTGATCCAAGTATTAAAAATTCGTGCTCTGTGAGAGTGAATTTTGTAGCTGTGCATTCTCTCATAAGTGTAGAGAGTCTAAGTTTAGTTTGTGTAAATAGTCTTGAGTTTGTTGAAATGAGATTCGTTTTATTTATTCCACTGTGTGATTGTAATAATTCTGCGTCGATGCCAAAATTTGAGGCGTAGGACATAGCATAAAATGTTTGGTCTGGATCTGGGATAGTATTTGTTCAGTGAGAAGTGTTTTTATTTCTTCAAATCGTTTCTGATGTTCTGTTGTCCATTCAAAATTATTTCGCTGTCAGAGAATGTTATAAAATGGTCTTAAATATAGTTGCATTTTGTAGACGATTTAGTTAAAAAGTTAAGCATTCCATGAATTTCTTAGATTTTCTTTTTATTTGATGGAGGTTCAAGTTTTATGGTTACGTCTATGCGGGATTTTAATAGGGCTATTGTATTTCCTTCAAAATTATATCTAAGGTTTTACACGGGTGAGAAAATGATGTGATTTGTGCGGGGCTGCTTTCATGTTTCCTTTAGGTATTATTTGAAGATTTTTATCTAAGACAATAAACATTTCGGTTTTTGCTCTGTGATTGCATGAAAACAACGTCTAAACATGTTATGACATTTTTAATGAAAATGAGTGGTCGTTGTGGACTTTACTTGCTCGTTGTTTTTTGAAAATTGTGTCAGGTTTCAGAGGAAAGTGTAGTGGTAAATTTATTTTTTCAACATCAAATTTAGATGTGGCGTAAGCCATTGGGTATTTTAATAGCAGTTCGGCTAGTTGCTCAATTTTTCTGTGTAATTTGAGAGTTTTGAAAATTAAACCTTGTAAGGAATTTTTGTTGTACAGTTGTGTGTTTTGATATCTGAATGTTGGTTTAAAAAAAGGTGTTTTTGTGAAATAGTCTGTGTTTCGTTTTTTATCACTTATTATAATATTTATTGATAAATTTTCATTAAAAAATGTTGATTGACCTATATCTAATAGTTTTAAAATATTACTCACTCTATATGATATTTCTATTGTGGGAAAAATTGTTGCATTGATTTCACAATAACCTAAAAGTCCTAGAGGTAATAGTTTTTATATGGAGAATTATTGTATACATGTAATAAAATTATGTCTGAATTTGTATCATTCGTGTATTTGATGGATGAGATTATTACTCGGAAAAATTTATGAATTCGCCTGAATTCAAAGTCTGACATATAATATAGTCGTTGTTTGTTCTGTTTCATGTTATATTGATGGACTTTGCTGACTGAATTGTTATATACATATCCTGCTAATGGTTTCAGATGTTTTCCTCCTTGTTATATATAGGGTAGAATTTGGAGAAAAATGGTGTTTGTTTGTTTAGTCTTTGAACAAGTGTAAGTGATGAAGTTTTCATTCTTGTATTTATGTCTTTTATTTGTATATTGCTGTTTAAAATATTAATTATGGGAATATATTTAGTAATAAATGGTATTCCAACGATATTGTGTTTTATATCTGTGATATGAAATGCTTGTTTGAAAGGTTTATTTGAAAGTTTATTCTGTTGCATTGTTTTAGTGGGAACAAGGAACAATTGAATTTTTCCAAAACTAGCTAACCTTGATCCTTGTGCTGTAGCTAATTTGCTTGAGGTTTTAAAGGAAATAATTTTGGATGTAAAGTCTGTATTTCATTCAATGTGGGAATATTTATTATGTTTGGTTCTGCTCCTGAGTCTATTAAAAAATCAATTTCGAGTCTGGTGATTGAAAATCTTTATTTTTTTCGACTTTTTAAGAGGAGTGGGATTGTCCAAACTTTTTCTTTGTGTATTTGTATTTTATTTGATGTATTCTGATTATATTGTTTGTCTCAAACTTCCTTTAAGTTCTTGTTTAGTATAGTCTGTTATTTTCTGAATGTTATCAGGGTTTTGGAAATGGTGATTATTGTTTTCGTAAAAATTCGATTCTATTGGTGTTTCGTATTCATTTTCAATCTGAAGCATGTTCATTGAAAGCGTATTTTATGTTTCACTCTCATCGTCTGTGGACTCGCAAATTACGTGATTTAGCTGTAAATTTGTGTTCTCTGTGTTATAAATACCGCGAATGTCTGATTGAGTTTCTTCAACTGATTTTACTTGGTTAATTTGCCTTTGATGTTTAGAAGTACTACTTCTATAGTTTTGTTGTGAATTTTGATATGTGTATTATTTCTGTGAGGTGATTAAGAAAAGTTTCTTTGTCGATTTTGATAATTTTAATTTCTATTCTGGGAATTGTCACGTGATCTATTGTGATAATTGTTATAGTTCGATCTATTGTTTGAATAGTTTCATGGTCTGTTATTTCGATATTGTCTGTTCCTATTGTTTGAATAATTTCTGGTTCTAATATATAAGGAATTTCTAGAACGGTCATTTGAATAATGTCTATTTGATTTCAAGTCAAGAGTTTGAGTTTGAACGATTTCTGTTAGTTACGATGAGTAGTTACTTCTGTTTGAGTTTGATCTTGAATAGTTGTTTCGATATCGATTGTTCTGACTGTTTGATCGACTACATCTCTTTTTTGAGAAATTTCGTGAATGTCTTTGATCTGGAGATCTTCCGCGAGAGTTATATCTGTAGAGTGATTGTTGTCTAGAGGTTTTATAGTTATCGGGGAGTGGATTTCCGGGACTTTTGTTACTGTCATTAGCATGAATTTTTAGAAAAGAGAAGAAAAAAAATTTATATCTCTAAAGGTTTAAAATGATTAAGTAATTAAAAAGGGGTTTTTGGAATTTAAATTTGTTTAAAGTTTTAGATTGTGAAATAAAGGTTTTATAATCTTTTCGTGGTTGATTTTGAAGTCGCGATGATTGTCGTTGTTCAGATTTTTCTTTCATTTCTTGTGCTAAATTTTTTTCTTTTTATTTTCGGTTTTCCCTTTGTTAGATGTGGCGTAAGCCATTGGGTATTTTAATAGCAGTTCGGCTAGTTGCTCAATTTTTCTGTGTAATTTGAGAGTTTTGAAAATTAAACCTTGTAAGGAATTTTTGTTGTACAGTTGTGTGTTTTGATATCTGAAATGTTGGTTTAAAAAAACGTGTTTTTGTGAAATAGGCTGTGTTTCGTTTTTTATCACTTATTATAATATTTATTGATAAATTTTCATTAAAAAATGTTGATTGACCTATATCTAATAGTTTTAAAATATTACTCACTCTATATGCTATTTCTATTGTGGGAAAAATTGTTGCATTGATTTCACAATAACCTAAAAGTCCTAGAGGTAATAGTTTTTATATGGAGAATTATTGTATACATGTAATAAAATTATGTCTGATTTTGTATCATTCGTGTATTTGATGGATGAGATTATTACTCGGAAAAATTTATGAATTGGCCTGAATTCAAAGTCTGACATATAATATAGTCGTTGTTTGTTCTGTTTCATGTTATATTGATGGTCTTTGCTGACTGAATTGTTATATACATATCCTGCTAATGGTTTCAGATGTTTTCCTCCTTGTTATATATAGGGTAGAATTTGGAGAAAAATGGTGTTTGTTTATTTAGTCTTTGAACAAGTGTAAGTGATGAAGTTTTCATTCTTGTATTTATGTCTTTTATTTGTATATTGCTGTTTAAAATATTAATTATGGGAATATATTTAGTAATAAATGGTATTCCAACGATATTGTGTTTTATATCTGTGATATGAAATGCTTGTTTGAAAGGTTTATTTGAAAGTTTATTCTGTTGCATTGTTTTAGTTGGAACAAGGAACAATTGAATTTTTCCAAAACTAGCTAACCTTGATCCTTGTGCTGTAGCTAATTTGCTTGAGGTTTTAAATTGTAATAATTTTGGATGTAAAGTCTGTATTTCATTCAATGTGGGAATATTTATTATGTTTGGTTCTGCTCCTGAGTCTATTAAAAAATCAATTTAATCTATTTGATTTCAAGTCAAGAGTTTGAGTTTGAACGATTTCTGTTAGTTACGATGAGTAGTTACTTCTGTTTGAGTTTGATCTTGAATAGTTGTTTCGATATTGATTGTTCTGACTGTTTGATCGACTACATCTCTTTTTTGAGAAATTTCGTGAATTTCTTTGATCTGGAGATCTTCCGCGAGAGTTATATCTGTAGAGTGATTGTTGTCTAGAGGTTTTATAGTTATCGGGGAGTGGATTTCCGGGACTTTTGTTACTGTCATTAGCATGAATTTTTAGAAAAGAGAAGAAAAAAATTTTATATCTCTAAAGGTTTAAAATGATTAAGTAATTAAAAAGGGGTTTTTGGAATATAAATTTGTTTAAAGTTTTAGGTGAAATAAAGGTTTTATAATCTTTTCGTGGTTGATTTTGAAGTCGCGATGATTGTCGTTGTTCAGACTTTTCTTTCATTTCTTGTGCTAAATTTTTTTCTTTTTATTTTCGGTTTTCCCTTTGTTTTTGAGATATTTGCTTATTGCATCTTTCTTGGGATTTTTGTCGGGTATTTTTTTAATTTTTTTTTTGGTGAAAAATTTAGTCAATTGTTTGTTTTTGGGTATTGCCTGAGTTGTCGAGTCCAAGGGGCATGAGATGTTCGTGGTTTGTATTTAATGTTATACAAATGTCATAATGTGATTATTTCAATAATTCTGAACTCAGTGCCATTATCTGTGACAAGGATTTCTGGTAACCCAAATTTTGCTGTACAGTGTTTATAAAATGTTGTATATGCATTAGAGGTATTACAATGAGGTACTGGGTTGATTGCTACGTTGTGTATAAATGCGTCAAATATGACTATTTTATATGAGTTTCCTTCTGAAGCGGGTGATACTGGTACTTTTGTATCGCATGAGATTCTGTGGTTAAGATGTCAACTTAGTTCTTTAAAATCTTGTTTTTTTGCTATTTGTTTTTGATGTGGGTATGGTTTATTTAATTGGCATGGTATGCAATCGTTGCATAATACTTTGACCAAATCGGTGTATTTGTAGTGTGAAACGTTTAAAAAAAGTTTGAGTATGTTTTTTTCTGATCCTGCATGTCCTTTAGTGTTTAGGGAATGTGAAATCTGAAATGCTAGGAGTATCATATTTAGTGGTAAGCAGGGTACTTTTAGATCAAATGTTTGGTATTCTAAAATATATGTGTTTTCAATTATGGATGTATTTTTGAATTTTTTAAATTTTCTCAGAAGTGTTTTGTCTCCTAGAATTGTGATATCAGCTTTTATGGGTTTTGTTTTATAATTTTGCCAAGACTTTAATTTTCTAATGACTGTTTATATTATCAGTTAGATTTTTTTTTCTATTAAGGGGAACAGATCAGTCTTTTAAAATTTTTGTCTGAGTGGTTTATGTTGTGTATTGTCTTTGATCTATGTTTACACGGGTGAGAAAATTATGTGATTTATCCGGGGCTGCTGTCATGTTTTCTTTAGGTATTATTTGAAGATTTTTAGCTAAGACAATAAACATTTCGGTTTTTGCTCTGTGATTGCATGAAAACAACGTCTAAACATGTTATGACATTTTTAATGAAAATGAGTGGTCGTTGTGGACTTTACTTGCTGGTTATTTTTTGAAAACTGCGTCAGGTTTCAGAGGAAAGTGTAGTGGTGAATTTTTTTTTTCAACATCAAATTTAGATGTGGCGTAAGCCATTGGGTACTTTAATAGCAGTTCGGCTAGTTGCTCAAAATTTCTGTGTAATTTGAGAGTTTTGAAAATTGAACCTTGTGAGGAAATTTTGTTGTACAGTTGTGTATTTTGATATCTGAAATGTTGGTTTAAAACAAGGTATTTTTGTGAACTAGTCTGTGTTTCATTTTTTATCACTTATTATATTATTTATTGATAAATTTTCATTAAAAAATGTTGATTGACATATATCTAATAGTTTTAAAATATTACTCACTCTATATGCTATTTCTATTGTGGGAAAAATTGTTGCATTAATTTCACAATAACCTAAAAGTCCTAGAGGTAATGTTTTTTATATGGAGAATTATTGTATACATGTAATAAAATTATGTCTGAATTTGTATTATTCGTGTATCTGATGGATGAGATTATTACTCAGAAAAATTTATGAATTGGCCCGAATTCAAGGTCTGACATATATAGTTGTTGTTTGTTCTGTTTCATGTTATATTGATGGACTTGGCTTACTGAAATGTTATATACATGTCCTGCTAATGGTTTCAGGTGTTTTCCTCCTTAGTTATATATAGGGTAGAATTTGGAGAAAATAGGTGATTGTTTATTTAGTCTTTGAAAAAGTGTAAGTGATGAAGTTTTCATTCTTGTATTTATGTCTTTTATATGTATATTGCTGTTTAAAATATTAATTATGGGAATATATTTAGTAATAAATGGTATTCCAACGATATTGTGTTTTATATCTGTGATATGAAATGCTTGTTTGAAAGGTTTATTTGAAAGTTTATTCTGTTGCATTGTTTTAGTGGGAACAAGGAACAATTGAATTTTTCCAAAACTAGCTAACCTTGATCCTTGTGCTGTAGCTAATTAGCTTGAGGTTTTAAAGGGTAATAATTTTGAGTGTAAAGTCTGTATTTCATTCAATGTGGGAATATTTATTATGGTTGGTTCTGCTCCTGAGTCTATTAAAAAATCAATTTCGAGGTCTGGTGATTGAAAATCTTTTTTTTTCGACTTTCTAAGAGGAGTGGGATTGTCCAAATTTTTTCTTTGTGTATTTGTATTTTATTTGATGTATTCTGATTATATTGTTTGTGCTCAAACTTCCTTTAAGTTCTTGTTCAGTATAGTCTGTTATTTTCTGAATGTTATCAGGGTTTTGGAAATGGTGATTATTGTTTTCGTAAAAATTCGATTCTACTGGTGTTTCGTGTTCGTTTTCAATCTGAAGCATGTTCATTGAAAGCGTATTTTCTGTTTCGTTCTCATCGTCTGTGGACTCGCAAATTACGTGATTTAGCTGTAAATCTGTGTTCTCTATCTTATAAATACCGCGAATGTCTGATTGAGTTTCTTCAACTGATTTTACTTGATTAATTTGCCTTTGATGTTTATAAGTACTACTTCTATAGTTTTGTTGTGAATTTTGATATGTGTATTATTTCTGTGAGGTGATTAAGAAAAGTTTCACTGTCAATTTTGATAATTTTAATTTCTATTCTGGGAAGTGTCACGCGATCTATTGTGATAATTGTTATAGTTTGATCTTTTGTTTGAATAGTTTCGTGGTCTGTTCTTTCGATATTGTTTGTTCCTATTGTTTGAATAATTTCTGGTTTTATTATATAAGGAATTTCTAGAACGGTCATTTGAATAATGTCTATTTTATTTCAATTCAAGAGTTAAGGTTTGAACCATTTCTGTTATAATTTGAGTAGTTACTTCTGTTTGAGTTTGATCTTGAATAGTTGTTTCGATATTGATTGTTCTGACTGTTTGATCGACTACATCTCTTTTGTGAGAAATTTCGTGAATGTCTTTGATCTGGAGATCTTCCGGGATAGTTATATCTGTAGGGTGATTGTTGTCTAGAGGTTTTATAGTTATCGGGGAGTGGATTTCCTGGACTATTGTTACTGTGAATGTTTTTTTATTGGTAAATTGATTTGTTTGGTTCTCTATGTTTTGTGGTTTGTTCTGATTATTTTGTTGTTTTTGTCTACATTCAGCAACGCTATGTCCATATCTACGGTATTAGTCACACCATTTTTTGAATGATGGTTTGCCTTTAAAAATTGTTTTTTTTCCGTAGATATTTAATATTTGAGTGATTTTTTCAGCTAATTCAGTGTTAGAGTCATGAAGATTATTTATTTGTGAAGTAGTAGTTTGAATGTTGTTTACATAATTTAAATTTAAGTTTTCTGTTTCTATCAGTTTTATGGTGATTTTAGCTTGTTCTAGTTTATCTACTAGCTTTCTGAAGTCTATATCGGGTTCTCGAATCGAAGACGGATGTGAAGCTCTCCTTCTTATCGCTATTTTCCGTAGTTGTGGTGTTAGAGTCATCATTAAAATTTCTGTCTTTTTTGTGTTCTTATAATCAAGCGTAATAAGGGAATATGCTTTTCTTACTAATGTTTCAATTCCTACTGCAAGTTGTTTAATTGTTTGCTTGGGATTCTACGAATTTCATTGCATAAGACACTTTGGCGTTGTTTGTTTCTTTCAGAGTCGATAATTTTTGAAAAATCTTGCGTAAATCTTTTCCAATCTGATTTAATATATATCGGTAAAAGTCAAAACAAATTTGGGCTGCGCCATCAAGTGTGGATTGGATTAGAGCTGTGGGTCTATGTATCCAATTTGATGAAGTGATGTTTTTACTGGTTCAGGTCCTATATTTAAAATCAAATTGGCTGTGACTGCATTAAAATAATCTTCTACTGAGTATCCAGGATCTGCTCCTGTGAAAATCATTAGTGGCCTATTTGAAAATATAGAGGAGCCACCCATGAGGTATGGAGTTATTGTCATTTGTAGTGATTCTGCGGCTTTTGGTGTTTGAGAAAAATTTGTAAGTTGAGTTTTTGTTATTTCGTGTTGTTGTAGATAAAATGGTAATCAGATTTCATTTTGAAATTGAGTTGAATGGTAATTTTGTGCACTTACTGTATTTTGTGATCGAAAGTTTTTATTGTATGACGTTGGGTTATGTCATGTTTGTCTTGTTTGTTCGTTTCGTGTATATGGTTCAAAAAGATCAAGTTGATAGAAAGAATCTGATAGTATTCTTCATCTTCTGAGTAATGTGGTTGATTCCTAATATGATTTTAGTTTGTCATGTTTTTTCGTTTTATTGAAAAATTGGATAGTTTTCGCTACGGTCTAGTGTAGCTCGTGGTTGATCATTAACTGGTTGAGAAGTTTGTTGTGGAACTTTTTGATTTTCTGATTGTGATTGATTTTGACTAGTCATATTGCGGGGGGGGGGGGGTTTATTGTTTTGGATTTTGCAAAAAAAAATTATAGTTATGATCTGAGAAGGTATTTCTATTTGACGTCTTTTGTTTATTTGTTTGTCTTGATAACGTTACTAGTTCAAATGTTTGATAAACCATTTGTGAATATTTTGGAATAACGGAAGGTTTTACTATGAATTGTATAGTTGTTTGTGGAAATGCTGCCGCTTTATTTCTTGGAGTTGTAAGTGTAGGGTGAGTAGGGGAAATGCTTTGTTGCGTTGTTGTTGACCTTGTTTCAATTATTTCTTCATTTACGAAAATTGATGCAGTTTGGATATCTTGTTGTGTAAGATTTCTTGTTCCGTTTAAACTTTCTTGATTAAAAAATGTAGAAATTAAACTATTGTTTCCTGTTCTGTCAGTGAATAATGAAATGTAGTTTAAGTGGAATTATCCTAACATAATCTCTTTTGATGGAAACTGTGGTAATTGCTTGACTTGATATATCAGTTGGTATATTAAAAAATAACGGATGAGACCTTTCAGGGTGGCAAACATAATCTGTTTCATCTGCCAGTTCAGTTTCGTCGTCTGAACTTTGTGGTCGAAAACTTTTTCTTGCTAGTGATATAAGATCAATGTTATGGACGAAATAATCAATTAAAAACCATGCTAGTATCTTTTGCAGATTGTGTTTAATGTTATTTTTCTTTAAAATTTTGAGAGAAAAAATATTTTTTGTCTTACCGCTGTAAGTCGGGATGTTTGAGTTGGTGAGTCATCCTGTGTTTTTCTTAATTCTATTATGGATAGATAGCTATAAATGATTTGTATTTTTCTTACATAATCTGTAAAAACTTTTGAGAATTCTATATCTATATCGTCAGTTTGTAGTTGGTGTTCTATGTGATTTGGTTTTGTTAATGGGAATTCGATTGTAAATACACCATAATATGATGTCATATTACATTTATCTTTGAGATAGTGGTCAAGGATTTGTCGTTTTATCTTTTCTTCAGTAATTTCTTTGTGTACATGGGCTATTTCATTTCTTGAATAGGTTTAGAATTAAGTTGCAACAAAATTGTACTTGTCCTCGGGAGGGATCATTTTGTAGTTATCTGAAAAATGAGATTATCGAGTTATCGTTGAATTTTTCGTTGTACTCGATCATGCTTTATAATGTAAAATTGTTAGTGTGTAACAATCAATACGTCTTATTGTTCGATTCCAATTATATAGACGTATTGGTTTGTTGAATAATGACTTTTTTATTTTGCGTTTTTCTTTTATCGATGATGGTGTTGGGGCTTCTGAGTCAGAAAAATATGATTAGTCGTCTATCGATATTTTTAATTATTGAGTTATTTGAATCTTGAAGTTCCTGTATTGTGTTTGTTTCTGATTCAGAGACTGCGTTTCTTTGTTTTGAAAATCGTCTTTTTATAATTTGTTTTTGTTCTGTTATGAATGTCTTTTTTCTTGTTTGACTTTTTGATCTAATATATCCTGTTGTTGTCTATGTGGTGTGATTATAAGGTCGTATTTTTTGCTTTTACTTAAACAATTAAGTAATTCAATTGTTTGTTTGCTACCTAGATTATCTCTTCAAATAAGGTTTCAGGATGATGGGTGCAATATTTGAAGGTAAGAGTTTTTAGTTTTCCTAAACTGTTAGTCCTTACGGTTTTTGTGGGTTTATCTTAACTTGTGGTATAAATTATCGTGGTTGACGGGTTGGAGAGAGAGAATATCATTTCGTGAGAATGATTTTTTCTCTCGTGAATAAGTTTTAATCTATGAGTTTCCTACTTAATCTTACTTAGGGGTTGTGATTTTTTGATTGAAGGATGTAGAAAAGTAAGTCAATCCACAAGGTTCAGGTATAATTAGAACACAAGTAGATCGTTAGATAATATTTTATGACTTACTAATTTGTTAAGGGTTTCAGCCTGGGTCATCCAAGAGGAGGGGCTCAAGTGAAGGATGAGTAACCGAAGTTCTTCACTGTTTCGCTTAGTTTAAATGGTTACTTTTTTCGAAATTTTTATTAGTTCTGGGTCGTTGATAAGGGTTGGGTAGTGGACCGACGTTTGAGGGCGTTAGACACTTTAAAAAAATGGGAAGGGGAGAACAAAATTGTTCTATTTGATCCAAGGAAAACCTTGATCATCACTAATAAAAAAATTTAATTTTAGATTTTAATTTCAATTGAAAGTTCTAAGGAAAGCCTCGATAATCTGTTTATTAAATAAAAGTAGAGTATTGAAAACAAGGATAAGCCTTAATAATTTTTAATTTAAAAGTTTGAGATGAAGAAAATATAGAACTAAGGTTTTGATGAGATTAGTTTCTTGAATTATTGCTGTTATGTTTTAGGCGATGAAGCTGGGATTAGAAAATATAGTTTATTTATGAAACTAAGAATATTTTTTGTTCTAACTAATTTTTTTTTTATTTAACAAAATAGTTGCTAAAAATTTTGTTTTACTGCAGATTTTGGAGGGAACGACTTGTGTTCTTTTTATCAGCCGTTTTTGTATAGATAGTAGGTTTAGCACCAATAAGGTTGTTGAAGGACTGCTTCAAACTTCATGTCAGTAATTGAAAGTTTAAGTTTACTGCATAAAGAATTTTGAATACAAATGTTTGTACCGGTTCCCGTCTTACTATCATGTAGCAGAGTGGTCCGATTCCTGATTGTCTCTCGCGCCACAATCTTCGCCTTCTTTCAATACCAAGTATTTATGGTATTGTTTGAAAATTTGTCGTAACTTTATTGAGACGTAGAGACAGTTCTATTAAATTATCTATTCCGTCTAGCATTTTTGCAATTTTGGAACTGTCTAATTCTAAAATCTATTTTTTCTAAATCTGAGCTAGTTAAGGTCATGTTCGAGACTTTTGGTCCACCAGATAAGTTATGTACTAATGACTGTACTCATAGAGTAATTTCAGATAAGGTACACCGTCTGCTCGTCACGCTATCTTATTTTCGGCCGGATAGATTCGTGCAACTTCCTAGTCTAATACCGATCTTAATCATACTCCTAGTCTCAATAGATCTAGTGTATACCGGTTTATGTGAGTTAGTTGCCAGAAGGAGAACAACTGTATTTAAAGTTTTATTCAATTTGTTCTGGTGCTGAAAAAACAAGTAGTTTCAGCACTTACAAATAAGTGTTAATGTCAGAGATGGAATATGAATGGTTAGTTAAAAATATTTTTAGTGATATTCCATCTTAAAAATGATTGGTCTATAAATGCTAGTTTAGAACTGGTTCCAATAGGAACTTAAAGATCACTTTCCAAATTATGAATCAATCACGTTTCTTTTTGAAACAAAAGAAGTGAGGGCTCTTTTCCACTCCCCTCCCCCATCTTTCAAGTTTTCTATTCGTTTAGTTTGACAATTTTTAAATAATTCTTGACAACTGAAATTGAAAAATTGTTTAACAATTTTTAAATAATTTTTAACAACTGAAATGGAGGAAAAAAGAAAAGATCAGAAATGAAATAAACTTGAAATTACGTCAAAGGCAAACCGCAAATTATCTAACCTTGAGCGGGAACAATTTTCAGGAGGTTTTCGCGAGGAAAAAACTAGCAAAACCATCGTGACTTTTAAAACGTCTTCCCTAAGTTCACTGACGCTTGAAAAAAAAGGTTTTCTTCCTTTGTTCTGCAAGTTCTATGAGTCTTTCAAAGTGATATTTTCCAAATTATGATTTCTTCTGTTTTGTGAATATGTTTTGTAATTCTCCAAATTATGTTTTGTGAATATGTCCAGTTGGCGTTTAACAGGCCTCCAATGATTATAAAACATCATTTTTAAACGAATCAGAGTTCTATATTCATACATTAACTGTAAACAATTCAAACTTCCCTATAAGTACGACATTTTGTTGAAACAATTTTGTCTAGAAAAGATATAAATCGATATTAATAGCTGTGTTTGTTTTTGGGCAGTGTGTGAATTTGTTTTTTTTTGCACTGGTTCACTAAATTACCAAAAAAAAACAAATCATGATTGTAGGGTGTCAGTTCGGATGTCTTCCGTTGGAGATTCTTTAAAAAGTTCTAGATTGTTTTGGAGCTGGTTGTTGGAAAGAAAACAGTTTTCTATATGAAACCTGCGTGACTCAGTGACTAAAACTAACATCCCTGGTAATTAGGAAGATTAAAAAACTTACAGAAGCACTACTAACTAACTGACGATCTGCCCAAAGCAACAACCGTTACCAAGATCCGTTTGTATTTATTCAAGATTAAATGGTGTCACAAATTCCCTACCTATAGAGATGTGTTGGCTCATCAATTACAGTTTATTTTACCCGTCAAAACTAACACTTTTTAAAAAACGTCAATTTTCCGTTGAACTACGGCGAGAGCAACCAATTAGACAGATTAGAGATTGAAACAACCACAGTCTTGAGAAGCTCATGATGAAAAACATTGTAACCATTCACAAAAATTTTCAATCAGTTGTAAAATTCTCAATAGTGATCCGTTCATATGTTAAAAAATATCATCTCCGGTTTTCACTTATCGTACGCAAACCTTTATCCAATATCAGCGCCGTCACCGTGTCACCATTGTGTGATAAAGTTTTAAACAACAAATCCAACCCCCTCCCCCCTATCCTATCACAAAACTCGTACAACAGCGACCTCCATAACACTGCCGTAATCATCCATACAGCATCACTGGTCAATTCATGGAACAAATCTCGGAACATTTTGGATGGACTCACAATTCATAGCAAACCAAGCAAGAATCGTACAGCACCGACAGACCTCACATTAAGCACCCACCAAAAATGGCAAAACTGCAATGAAAAATAATAACTTCCAGAACAAGCTGGCCCCGCAAACACATCAACAAAAATTTCAAATTGATTTGATTTGCTTAAATTTCTCAACCAATGGATAAAAAACTACCTTAAACAGACACAATATAGTGAATGACCCCGAGTAAATTAATCTCACTTCAATAGTCCTCATCTGTTGAAATTCAAATCTCCAAGCGCAATGATTGCAGATTACTTACCTAACCCTGCGTTTACTTAGAAAACACTTTTTTAAAGAAAACAAGCAATAAAAGCACTAGGTATCCTTCAATTTAACGCTTACAATTTAAAAAAAATTCATTTCAACACTCAACCTGTCATTGCAAACAAAAAAACATTACCCTTTCGGAAATATTGTTCGCCAAAAAACAACATTCTGAATCTGAGCTTGGCATTGTAATTATTTTATTTAGCTTATGTTCTAAAGACACCTAGAAAGCACAATAATGATTGTTTTAGCACCACATCCTAGAAGATTGACAACTTCTGAGACACTCGTTCATTTTACTACAGAAGGTAAACTTTATTTTGGTTAATTTGCTTTGGGTTAATTTCTTAATGCACCGTTTTTACATATGTTGCAAATTCAATTCAAAAAAGATATCTTTTTATATCGAAACACAATTTTTGTAGAATTTGAGGCAGTCATAGTGATTGCATTATAGAATTTTAGTAGTATCTGTTGCAGCAAAACATAATTTCAAGTATTTCTTCATTAATGTGAGATGTGTCGTGATAAACATTGGTGAGACTGTTTTCAATTTAATGTTTCAGACGATTACGATTATTCAAACGCAATACCGACGCCAACTCCCCACTTTATATATCCCGATATAAAGTTCACCCAAGGTAACAAAGAAATCTTCGATGTTAAAAGTTGCGGTTACAAATATGTTACATTTGACGTTTAATAACAAATTCAAAATTTGTTTTACATTTGAATTTTCATGTTAATTTTTTTCTTACCTCTAGTTTTTCATGTTATTACTGCTCCATAGAACTTAAAAGGCAGTCAGAACCTTCAGGGCCTCGGCCTGATACGAGCAGTTTTGTTCAGGTTTAGTATTATATTTAACTGGATTCATTCCAATTTTAAATATAAAAGCATGAGAAATTTGATATTTAGATACAGAATGTATAGCACCACCACATTTGTTCTGATTAAAATTTTAAGTGTTTCTATTTTGAGCTAACAAAAGTTTTCAAATAAACAAGATCTGAAACCAATTTCCACAAATTTCATCTCGGAAAACCATTGATTTTTAAAGTTCTTCAGACCGGCTTTCTTATTTATCGATCATCAAAAAAAATATTCTTAATCTGAATTAAAATTTTAATTATCTCATTTAAAGTTTTTTCTAAATACGTCTAGTTAGCATAATTACAATGCTTTCAGCACCACGTCCTGGATTGTCGACAACTTCTGAGACACTCGATCGTTCTAGTACAGAAGGTAAAATTATATTTTGGTTAACTTGCTTTGGGTTAAACTCTTAATGCTCCGTTTTTACATAAGATGCAAATTCATTTCAGAAAAAGATATCTTTTCATGTCAAAGCACTATTGTTTTAGAATTTGAGGCAGTCATATTGATCGCATTATAGACTTTTAATAGTATCTGATTGCAGCAAAACATAATTTCAAGTACTTATTTCATTAATATGAGATGTGTCGTGATAAACATTGGTGAAACTGTTTTCAATTCAATGTTTCAGACGATTACGATTATTCAAACGCAATACCGACGCCAACTCCCCACTTTATATATCCCGATATAAAGTTCACCCAAGGTAACAAAGAAGTCTCCGATGTTAAAAGTTGCGGTTACAAATATGTTACATTTGACGTTTAGTAACATATTCAACAATTTTTTTTACATTTAAATTTTCATGTTAATTTTTTTCTTACCTCTAGTTTTTCATGTTATTATTGCTCCATAGAACTTAAGAGGCAGTCAGAACCTTCAGGGCCTCGGCCTAATACGAGCAGTTTTGTTCAAGTTTAGTAACATATTTAACTGGATTCATTCCAATTTTAAATATAAAAGCAAGAGCATGAGAAATTTGAGATTTAGATAAAGAATATATAGCACCACCGCAGCTGTTCTGGTTAAAAATTTAAGTGTTACTATTTTAAGCTAACAAGAGTTTTCAAATAAACTTGGTTTGAAACCAAGTTCCACAAACTTAATCTCGGAAAACCATTATTTTTAAAGTTCTTCAGACCGGCTTTCTTAATTATCGATCATCAAAAAACATATTCTTAATATGAATTGAAAATTTAATTATCTCATTTAGAGTTTTTTCTAAATACGTCTAGTTAGCATAATTACAATGCTTTCAGCACCACGTCCTGGATTGTCGACAACTTCTGAGACACTCGATCGTTCTAGTACAGAAGGTAAAATTATATTTTGGGTAACTTGCTTTGGGTTAAACTCTTAATGCTCCGTTTTTACATAAGCTGCAAATTCAATTCAGAAAAAGATATCTTTTTATGTCAAAGCACTATTGTTTTAGAATTTGAGGCAGTCATATTGATCGCATTATAGACTTTTAATAGTATCTGATTGCAGCAAAACATAATTTCAAGTACTTATTTCATTAATGTGAGATGTGTCGTGATAAACATTGGTGAAACTGTTTTCAATTCAATGTTTCAGACGATTACGATTATTCAAACGCAATACCGACGCCAACTCCCCACTTTATATATCCCGATATAAAGTTCACCCAAGGTAACAAAGAAGTCTCCGATGTTAAAAGTTGCGGTTACAAATATGTTACATTTGACGTTT
Organism: Symsagittifera roscoffensis; assembly: GCF_963678635.1. Taxonomy (NCBI): domain Eukaryota; kingdom Metazoa; phylum Xenacoelomorpha; order Acoela; family Convolutidae; genus Symsagittifera; species Symsagittifera roscoffensis. The sequence goes on along the minus strand of NC_087067.1, from coordinate 30,886,809 downwards.
AGTAACATATTCAACAATTTTTTTTACATTTAAATTTTCATGTTAATTTTTTTCTTACCTCTAGTTTTTCATGTTATTATTGCTCCATAGAACTTAAGAGGCAGTCAGAACCTTCAGGGCCTCGGCCTGATACGAGCAGTTTTGTTCAAGTTTAGCAACATATTTAACTGGATTCATTCCAATTTTAAATAAAAAAGCAAGAGCATGAGAAATTTGAGATTTAGATAAAGAATATATAGCACCACCGCAGCTGTTCTGGTTAAAAATTTAAGTGTTACTATTTTAAGCTAACAAGAGTTTTCAAACAAACTTGGTTTGAAACCAAGTTCCACAAACTTAATCTCGGAAAACCATTATTTTTAAAGTTCTTCAGACCTGCTTTCTTATTTATCGATCATCAAAACATATTCTTAATCTGAATTGAAATTATAATTATCTCAATTAAAATTTTTTCCAAATACGTCTAGTTAGCATAATTACAATGCTTTCAGCACCACGTCCTGGATTGTCCACGACTTCTGAGACACTCGATCATTCTACTACAGAAGGTGAAAATATATTTTGGTTAACTTGCTTTGGGTTAAATTCTCAATGCTCCGTTTTTACAGAAGATGCAAATTCATTTCAGAAAAAGATATCTTTTCATGTCAAAACACTATTGTTGTAGAACTTGAGGCAGTCATATTGATCGCATTATAGACTTTTAGTAGTATCTGTTGCAGCAAAACATAATTTCAAGTATTTCTTCATTAATGTGAGATGTGTCGTGATAAACATTGGTGAAACTGTTTTCAATTCAATGTTTCAGACGATTACGATTATTCAAACGCAATACCGACGCCAACTCCCCACTTTATATATCCCGATATAAAGTTCACCCAAGGTAACAAAGAATTCTTCGATGTGATAAAGTTACGATTACAATTATGTTACATTTGACGTTTAGTAACATATATTTAACTAAATTTATTCCAAATTTGAATATAAAAGCAATTGTCTGGCCTTGTAATTGTCTCAAATAGCATATATTCAGCATAAATAATTTTCTTTTAGCACCGCGTCCTGAAAAATCGACATCTTCTGAGACACTGGATCATAAAACTACAATTGGTAAATAATCATTTTGCTCAACTTTGCTTGGTTTTCTACATAAGATTCAGTTTGCTACATTATGTTGCGCGTCTATTTCAAAAAATATACGCCAAGCCTCGATTTATACTTCCAGATAGAAAGTCTGACAGAACTCTTTGGCTTCTAGTTTATTTGACGTTGGGCTAGAAATATTTGACGTTTAGTTACATTTTTATGAGGACTTGCTCCAACTTTAAACCTTCCGAATGACACTCCAAGTTTGCACAAAACTGCTTCAGCTTTTGAAACCAATTTCAAAATATTTTTTATTGCTGTGAGTAATTTCAATTCGCAAAACAATTTTGGCAGTTTTAGTTCCAGCGACTTCTATAACTATGAAAAAAATTGACTCTCTACCGTGGAAAAAGACTCTTCGATGCCTGAATATCTGGCGGCTTTTTTTTTTCAAATCTGTTTATTTTGAATCTAAACTTTGGCTCTGAGATAAAACATGGATCTGAGATGTTTTCAAATCCATTTGGTGGTTTTGTAAACAATCATTAACCATGTGAATTATAGTTTAATAGTTTATTAAGCTGTCGTTATTTTTAAAATACTTTTAAAATACTTGAGGACTAGTTTCAGGTTTTTGCAGTGACTTAAAAAAAAACAAAAAAAAATCAATTTTCCACATACGCTTTTATGGCCGTTGATCGAAGATAACACAAAATTCCCTCAATATAAGCAAAGAAGTGTTCGTGGCGTAACTAGAAAAAACAAATTTCTAAAAATTATTTGGCATTCTACTTCTAATTAGTCTTTAACCTAACTTGGTTTTTTTTTCAAACTAAACCTTTAAACAATTGTTTTATGAGATAACTAAGCTTTTTCATTATTCTTTAGCCCCTCTTAGTACTGAGAAGTCAACAACTACTGAGGCACGCGATCAATTTAGTACAAGTAAGTGTTTTTCTTGGTCAGTTTCAGCTTTTTAGGTTTTCTAATGCTTAGTTCGCAGCAACCTTGAGCTGAAATATATATTTTTTTCTGCAGTTGCAGTTAAGTGTGTTATTGGCGCTAAGTACCTATGTTATTGATATTGTTAGTTATGTATAGTCAATGCCAAAGGTGCTGCTTTTAGAGGAGTATCTGTTGTTGATTTCAGTTCGCAATTTTCATGTATGGAACTAAGCCAGTTGATCTGAGCTACCAACAAAGAACAAAACTCTAAAAATTAATTTTTGAATTCAACATTTGAACATCATTGTTTTAATTCTAATCAACCGAGTTGTTTCTCTTGGTTATAATATGGCGCAACCAGCAGGAATTTTGTCGCAAGACAATGGGAACGACATGGGAACCTGTGTATTCTGGACCACAGCAAATGCAGACCGACCATCGATTTTCAAGGTATGGTTTGATCAGTTCTTAATGGCAGTAACAGTAAAAGAAAATGTAAATCCGGAGATCATTTTGGAAGATCCGAAACTTGTCATAGAGGAACCAGAGCCGAGGCTTGAAAGACTTCGAGCAGGAGAGGATATTGTTGCGACAGCAGCTCGCGAAACACGAGATAGATTAGCCAAAGACCGTGTGGCGGCAGAAAACGCAGAAAGCAGAAGGATGATCAAATATAGGTCATCACATCTATTGCAATGGAGTACAAAACCGCCTGGCATCGAGATTATTTCTCGCTCTGGAGACCGAGGGGGAAAACTATTTGTACAGAAAAATCCTTACGAAGAAATTTCCAAGCTGGTGTTCAAGGAACTGGTAGCGTTAGCAAAATTTACATTTAAAAAATCACAGAGTATTATCTACGAACGATACAAATTATTCAACAGATCGCAGGAGACGAGAGAAACCTTGAGACGTTCCATGCCGCACTGACTGTTCTGGCAGCTAAATCAGAGATAGGTGCGTTAGAGGATGAATTGGTGAGAAACTTATTTATCTCTAAAATGAGGAGCCTCTTACTCCAAGATAAACTTACGTTTAAAACATCAAATCCAGATGGGGTAATAAAACGGACATTAAAATTCGAACAAAGTAAGGAAACAACCCAGGCATTTTAAAAAGGAATACGAAAACTGCATCAGGAAAATCTTAATCTGGATCACAAATCAAAGTCAAACAGGAACCAATTATGGCAGTGCGAAATAAAGGACAATCGAAGAGAGTGACCCCAAAGTACAACGTAAAAAAACCATGCAAAAAATGTGGGAAACCGTTTACCGACGGACACCTAAAAATTGCCAAGCAAAAGGACAACAAAGCAAAAACTGTGATATACCGAAACGTTTTGCACGGATGTGTAGATCTTAGCAAGTGAACGAAATCACTGAAGCGACAGAGAGCTCGGAGGAAGAATGCAATTTGACACAAAATTTCGAATTATGTGAACACTTTGAAATAATGTCATTAGAGCTGGATGCCAACCGAATAAAAAGTATTGATAGATACATACAGAAGAGATTAGAAAACAAAGAAAGCTGTCAAAACTGTCAATCTACCACCAATTCGAAGATTCAAAAAATTGACATACGGAGAGTAGAGAGATCCAAAATCTGAGAAATTGAAATCACTAAAAGAATTATTGCGAATTGATAATCAGATCGTTAACATGACCGTAGTACCGGAAGCCCAAAGTCCTTTTTAAATTGGTCAAAAGCAAAACAAATTCTTGAATCTTCGCGCAAAGAAAAATTTGTCCAAGCAGAACATTTAAGCCTGCCGGCGCAATTCGTTGATAACATTAACCATCCTATTGTAACACTTGGGGCTTGAGGATAGTAAGTTAAGGATGCCATATTTCGAGTATCGAAGCGACTTATACGATGCATTTTGGGGCGCGAACTTCAGAATAGAGTGACGATCAATACTACCCAAAAAAAGCTCAAAAAAAGGTCTAGGTTTGACGTGCTACTGTGCGAGCAGTCGGAAGGTTGAAAAAACAAACTTAATTCGAAGTGTAAAGATCGTTTTGATCGTCAAGGACGATCGGTAAACCACGTGGTTAACGCAAACTTCATTTACCCATTGTGACCCATTCAAGAAAAGAGAAGAAAAACACCGATACACATTCAGGACAAAATTGCATAAGAAATTAACAAATTTTCGTCAGAATGCCACATTCAGCGTTTAGATAAATGCACAAGTGATTATTTCATCGCGCCCATCGTAATTACAATAAAAAAGAATTACAATAAAAAAAGTCAATTTGTTACTGCAAAGGCAGTAGGAACGTTATATTTTACGGTGCTTGATTTGAAATACGCCTAGAGTTAGCTAAAACTGACCACGTAAACTGCTAAACAGTGCAAGCAGTGCAACTTTAACATAGTGTGTGGTCATGCGATCGGTACAAATAGATATCTCTCCGGATTTTATGGTCTGGCTGATATGCCAGCAGAATTTCAAAAAGCAATGGATGGTACTTTTAACAACGCAAAGAATACATTTTGTTTTTTGGATGACACACTAATAGTATTCAACGGAGGAGAGAGATTGGATTCCAATCTCATTTGCTTCACGTTATTTGAATAGTCAAAAAAATATTCCACAATTGAACTGGAGTTGCTGGCAGTTGTTTGGTTGGTTGAACGATTCAAACATTACCTATTAGGGAAAGAGTTCGTAATAGTAACCAATCATAAAGCACTGACGTCGGCCTTAGAGGGAAACCGGTCAAATAAAACTTACAAATCGAGATTATCATGTTGGGTAGATAGGTTCTACCATCACAAGTTAAACAATACTCATTCCAGGTAAGGACATGGGCATTGATGATTACTTATCGAGAGAACCGAGTGGTGACCCGTGGTCGGAGTCTATTTTAGATCAAAAATTTGTAGCTACATCAATTGAATTTTTTCAAAAGGCGCTCGACTGTTCATACAGTAGGCTTAGTGATACAGAAACGCTCAACCGGAACAAAAAGTTTCTAGAATATTCTAAGCATCAAAATGAATCAGATAATATGAAGTCAGGCACGGTTGCTAAAGCAACCAAAACGGTCAAAATCGAGCAACGCTCGACCGGAACAACAACGTTCTAATTTCACGATTTTCAAGTTTTCAAGACATAATACCACAAAACATGTTACTCAATTTCTCCAATACAATTCAGACGGTTAACCTTATAAAAAGCAAAAATTCAGTCGGATCGAGATGGAGAGATGAAAAACGAAAATTAAAATAGTCAGAATCGAAGATAACAGGAGAACAGATAATAGAGAAAAATTCACGGAGGAGGAAGTGACAGAAACGACGTTTCACCGGACATGCAAAATCAGAAGGGGAGCTCTAGACAAATCGGGCTCTGAAAGTATGGAAGAGGACAATGCAATTGCTCGAGCAGTAACGTGGTGCGAAGAAGAAGCAGAACGGGAAACTTAATGTCATTCTGCAACATAGTCAATCTTGATACGAAACAGTATCCAGGAAGTATTGTAGAGCTTAAAGCGGCGACACAAACGATCACTAGCAGCCCTAAGGTCAGTAGCAATCCCAGTGAGTCGCCGTCAAAAGCAACCATTGAGGTGAATTAACACCAGAGGACAATGATTGTAGCCCAGAGGTCAGTGTCGTCCAACTCTCAAGGAGAATCAAACACGACTCTAGGAAGGAAGATCTCCCGAAGAACGAACAGCTAGGAGACGTGGGTATCTTCAGTCTGTCAAAATTGTTTGACCAGAACTTTTTGGCTGAATTCATATCCAAAGACATTTGGACGGATTGTTTAAGACGGGTCATAGAGCTAATGGTCTTATACACGAACCCGCTCTGGAATCAGCTTTCAGTTGTCGACGACTACGTATTAGCGGACAATAGACTAGCAGTTACAGGCCATCTCAGATCGGTCATAATGAAGAAGATCCACCGAAGCCAACCGGGAGAGGGCATGCTTGATGTCTAAAACTTTCTGTGGTGGCACATCATATCATTTGAGGCACACTTCGGCAGGCTTCCAAAATCCTATTTTAATATATTACGAGATAAGTTCTTACTAAAATCTGAACGTTTAGATAATCAATATCTAGAGAGGTCAACTGACCGCGAGCCAATTGAAGAAACGAATTGATTAATCTCGGCAATTTCTGAAAAATGTACGGAAGAGCCAGAATAGTAGAGAGGTCAGTCCGTAGTTTAAGCAGCAAATTAGATCAGGACGGGACAGGGCGATTACCCTTAAGGCGTTACTTGAGGAAAACGCGAAAACGAATGCTGAGAGGCGAGAGTTGGCAAAGAACGATCTTCAGCAGCTAGTGAACGACACGAGCACGAACGACCCAGAATTTAGGAAGGAGTTACTATGTTCATGGGAACGCGGTTTCGTAGAAGATAAACCTATGGCGCCCAGCAAGAATCTACCCGCGAACCTGTTACACAGGGATGATATCATCAAAAGCAGAGCAGCACTAACAAATCCTCTAAAGGGGACAGTGGTGGCGGAGACATCGACAACCGTAGCAACTGCAGCTGGCTCGATATATCGAAAGAGTGATTTAGCGAAATCGACAATACCAATCAAAAGATTGCTGAACACCGGATTGAAAGTGAATCAGAAAAAAACGAAGACTCCTCTAGATAACAGGAGAACAGATAATAGAGAAAAATTCACGGAGGAGGAAGTGACAGAAACGACGTTTCACCGGACATGCAAAATCAGAAGGGGAGCTCTAGACAAATCGGGCTCTGAAAGTATGGAAGAGGACAATGCAATTGCTCGAGCAGTAACGTGGTGCGAAGAAGAAGCAGAACGGGAAACTTAATGTCATTCTGCAACATAGTCAATCTTGATACGAAACAGTATCCAGGAAGTATTGTAGAGCTTAAAGCGGCGACACAAACGATCACTAGCAGCCCTAAGGTCAGTAGCAATCCCAGTGAGTCGCCGTCAAAAGCAACCATTGAGGTGAATTAACACCAGAGGACAATGATTGTAGCCCAGAGGTCAGTGTCGTCCAACTCTCAAGGAGAATCAAACACGACTCTAGGAAGGAAGATCTCCCGAAGAACGAACAGCTAGGAGACGTGGGTATCTTCAGTCTGTCAAAATTGTTTGACCAGAACTTTTTGGCTGAATTCATATCCAAAGACATTTGGACGGATTGTTTAAGACGGGTCATAGAGCTAATGGTCTTAAACACGAACCCGCTCTGGAATCAGCTTTCAGTTGTCGACGACTACGTATTAGCGGACAATAGACTAGCAGTTACAGGCCATCTCAGATCGGTCATAATGAAGAAGATCCACCAAAGCCAACCGGGAGAGGGCATGCTTGATGTCTAAAACTTTCTGTGGTGGCACATCATATCATTTGAGGCACACTTCGGCAGGCTTCCAAAATCCTATTTTAATATATTACGAGATAAGTTCTTACTAAAATCTGAACGTTTAGATAATCAATATCTAGAGAGGTCAACTGACCGCGAGCCAATTGAAGAAACGAATTGATTAATCTCGGCAATTTCTGAAAAATGTACGGAAGAGCCAGAATAGTAGAGTGGTCAGTCCGTAGTTTAAGCAGCAAATTAGATCAGGACGGGACAGGGCGATTACCCTTAAGGCGTTACTTGAGGAAAACGCGAAAACGAATGCTGAGAGGCGAGAGTTGGCAAAGAACGATCTTCAGCAGCTAGTGAACGACACGAGCACGAACGACCCAGAATTTAGGAAGGAGTTACTATGTTCATGGGAACGCGGTTTCGTAGAAGATAAACCTATGGCGCCCAGCAAGAATCTACCCGCGAACCTGTTACACAGGGATGATATCATCAAAAGCAGAGCAGCACTAACAAATCCTCTAAAGGGGACAGTGGTGGCGGAGACATCGACAACCGTAGCAACTGCAGCTGGCTCGATATATCGAAAGAGTGATTTAGCGAAATCGACAATACCAATCAAAAGATTGCTGAACACCGGATTGAAAGTGAATCAGAAAAAAACGAAGACTCCTCTAGATAACAGGAGAACAGATAATAGAGAAAAATTCACGGAGGAGGAAGTGACAGAAACGACGTTTCACCGGACATGCAAAATCAGAAGGGGAGCTCTAGACAAATCGGGCTCTGAAAGTATGGAAGAGGACAATGCAATTGCTCGAGCAGTAACGTGGTGCGAAGAAGAAGCAGAACGGGAAACTTAATGTCATTCTGCAACATAGTCAATCTTGATACGAAACAGTATCCAGGAAGTATTGTAGAGCTTAAAGCGGCGACACAAACGATCACTAGCAGCCCTAAGGTCAGTAGCAATCCCAGTGAGTCGCCGTCAAAAGCAACCATTGAGGTGAATTAACACCAGAGGACAATGATTGTAGCCCAGAGGTCAGTGTCGTCCAACTCTCAAGGAGAATCAAACACGACTCTAGGAAGGAAGATCTCCCGAAGAACGAACAGCTAGGAGACGTGGGTATCTTCAGTCTGTCAAAATTGTTTGACCAGAACTTTTTGGCTGAATTCATATCCAAAGACATTTGGACGGATTGTTTAAGACGGGTCATAGAGCTAATGGTCTTAAACACGAACCCGCTCTGGAATCAGCTTTCAGTTGTCGACGACTACGTATTAGCGGACAATAGACTAGCAGTTACAGGCCATCTCAGATCGGTCATAATGAAGAAGATCCACCGAAGCCAACCGGGAGAGGGCATGCTTGATGTCTAAAACTTTCTGTGGTGGCACATCATATCATTTGAGGCACACTTCGGCAGGCTTCCAAAATCCTATTTTAATATATTACGAGATAAGTTCTTACTAAAATCTGAACGTTTAGATAATCAATATCTAGAGAGGTCAACTGACCGCGAGCCAATTGAAGAAACGAATTGATTAATCTCGGCAATTTCTGAAAAATGTACGGAAGAGCCAGAATAGTAGAGTGGTCAGTCCGTAGTTTAAGCAGCAAATTAGATCAGGACGGGACAGGGCGATTACCCTTAAGGCGTTACTTGAGGAAAACGCGAAAACGAATGCTGAGAGGCGAGAGTTGGCAAAGAACGATCTCCAGCAGCTAGTGAACGACACGAGCACGAACGACCCAGAATTTAGGAAGGAGTTACTATGTTCATGGGAACGCGGTTTCGTAGAAGATAAACCTATGGCGCCCAGCAAGAATCTACCCGCGAACCTGTTACACAGGGATGATATCATCAAAAGCAGAGCAGCACTAACAAATCCTCTAAAGGGGACAGTGGTGGCGGAGACATCGACAACCGTAGCAACTGCAGCTGGCTCGATATATCGAAAGAGTGATTTAGCGAAATCGACAATACCAATCAAAAGATTGCTGAACACCGGATTGAAAGTGAATCAGAAAAAAACGAAGACTCCTCTAGAGGAGCCGAAAAGGAAACATCAGAGACAAGAAATATAGCCACCACTAAAAATTGAATCAGAGAAAGAAATTCAAATGCTGTCAGAGAGCAGGCAAAAGAACTTTTTCAAAATAGCGACACAGTGGTGACATCAAAAAATACCCCATTAGGAGGTGGTTTAAATTTAGCGGTCAGAAGAGGAAAACCCAATCAGAGTGCTCCGGCGTCGATAAGACCAAAATCTCAGGAGGAGGTTGTCATGAAACAAAAGGTCAGGAAACAGATGGCACAGGAAAAGAAAAAGGCTGCAGAAGCAGTAGAAAATTCAGTATTGACTAAAACAGCGGAGACAGCGAAGACACACAAAGTTAAGCAGCCAAGCAGTTCGTCCTCACCAAAAAAGAACATTCCTAAATTAAAGAAGTTAAAGAAGATCCCCTAACACGATTTCCAACCAATTCTAGCAACTTAACTTGGCCCAACGAGGCATTAGCGGACCAAATTCTAAAAAAAAGAATACAGAAGACAGCTGAGGAAATTTTGAACGCTAAAGAGACTATGTCGGAGGAACATACAACGGGGAATCGGCTTTCCACCAGGATTTTTGGACGAGTCAAGTGTAGACGACCCGACGGAGTCAAAGGTTCGCCGCAGCAAGAGATCCAATAAAAACCAGGGGCCGAAACGATTGGGCAGCCCAATAAAGCATTCATTAAAAGAATTAGGTACTAATGAGGACATCGGGGATCTAAACCCACAAGCTCTGGAGGCCTATAGACAGATGTTAGCTAATCGTAAAACAGAGACGGACAAACCACTGGAGACAAGACTAGGACTTTTGGAGAAGAATCTTTTTCGGCGGAAATTTGGATTTGCGCACTCGACATCTCTAGATTGGGACGCAAAGTGGAAAGTGCATCTAAACTTGAAACGTTAAAACTGAAACTCATTTATGCACCGACCTCTAAAACTGAGTACAGAAACTCTTATTATGCTAGCATTTTTTTACTAAAGTTTTTTTTACTTATATAGTAAATTTTCTTGGTCCTCAGGGGAATGTAGTACTGCGGTTTTCGCAACCTTGAGCTGAAATATAGTTAGTTACTGCAGTTGCAGTTAAGTGTGTTATTGGCGCTATGTAATTATGTTATTGATATTGTTACGTATGTATAGTCAAGGTCAAAGGTGCTGCTTTTAGAAGATTATCTGTTGTTGATTTCAGTTCGCCATATTCATGTATGGAGTTAAGCCAGTTGATCTGAGCTACCAACAAAGAACAAAAGAACTAAAAACTAACTTTTGAATTCAACAGTTGAATACCCTTGTTTTACTTCTAAACATACGAGTTGTTGTTTCTCTTGGTTACCACATGGGGTAAGCTTTTTTTGTTATGAATGACTTTTTTTCAACACTTCGTGCATTTCAATGAAAAACGAAACAAAAGTTTTGTTTTTTGAATAGATTAGATTCAGAAAAAAAAAATCTTTTGTTCTGATGATTGCTCAACACCAGTTAGCTTTATTCAACCACAAACTATTTTTACTACTTATCTCAATTGGTTTAAAGTTTTTGTGTTATTTTTTTAAAGAACAATTGATACTTTTAATGAAACTTTTGAAGCAAGTTGTTTACTTATTTTAAAACCAGACTATGTTAAACCTGCAGGAGAGAATTTCGTTATGATTCAGAGAACTTTCTAGTTTTTTAAAGCCTTTCAAGTTAAAGGCAAATTTCATGGGAATATTCCATTTAACTTCAGTAATTTAACTACTGTAATTTAATATTCCAGAATATGGGAATATTTTCGACGACAGCGACTCTTTCGACTCTTTAAAAGGTGCCCTGTTGTGATCTATTAGGGCAAATTATCACTTTGAAATTTTTTTGTAATAGACTAGCTGTCAAAGATAGTTTTTCTTCAGGCAAAACGAAGGGGAAAATGGTTTCAGACAGAAATTGACGTACCACCAGTGTCAACAAATGATCTCATTTGAGATTTTTTCAAAGAAACACAAATTTTGTTAAGTAGCACATGTTAAGTTTAGAACGTTTGTTGCGTGCCTTTCAAAAGCGACAAACTATCTTCAAATAATTTAAAGGTCTTTAATAGTTAAAAAAAATGATATTTTAAGGTAAAGTTAACACGAAACTTTTTTTCAATTCCATTAGTTTTTTAGAAAAAAAGTATTGTTACCCTCAGAAGATAACAACTAGGCGTGGCAGTTAGTTGCTTAAAACCACAATTGAATGATCAACAATTTATTTTGGAGTTGAGTTATAAACTGTCGAATTACAGGACAAATAGGCTTTTTTCGCACAGGCTGTTGTTGGTCAGCAATTACCCCCAGTTTAGCCTCAACTGGGGGTTGCATCAACTGCTATAATCATTCTGAGGTTTCATTTGGAAAAATAACACAATTCGTTTCAATCACTTTCAAATGATTTTGCAAAAAACGTTCTGCAGTTTTCAACAATCATGATCTGAACAGAAATTGTAGAAACTTTTTTACCAGAAATAAATTTTCTTGCAGCATTTTTAGTTAAAATTCTTTACCATTATGCATTTTAAAAAATGTTTCTGGTTTTGAGATCATTTTCATAGTTACAATATAGATTTAAAATGATCATCAAAACAAATGTGAAAACAAAATCGATATGAGTCAAAAAATCAAAAATCAATCACCCATCCCGGTCAACTTTAAGGTGTCCCAGAAGACATGAATTGCATCAGAGTTCTTGAGGAGTTTTTGCCTGTACCCTTTCCTCAAGGAAAATCTATGACTGCAGAAAAAACTCAGTTATAGTTAAATTTCAATCATCAAAACTTCAACAAACTTCTCCACTGCTTCACTAATTACCATTTGCAAACTCTCTGTTGGCTAGGTTTTAACTTTTTATCCCTCGGCTGAAAAAGCAGGAAAATCTAATAATAGCACCGCGTGACGACAGTTCGCCAGTTAAGGAAAATTAATTGGCTGAAAAAATGGAGCAAAAAAAACGAAGAAATAGTACACAGATCGCCTCATTAAACCACAATAAGCTATTCCTTTCACTTTCACTCGAATCTAATCAGCAAGCACATCGTCATCGCAGGCCAAAAGACAAAATTTCAATTTCCCTCATCTCGAATCTAAAAAAGCAAACTTCTGCAGTAATTAGAACAAAAATTATAGGGAATTTGACTGTTCTTTTTCAACGAGAGAGTCGAATGTACCCTAAAATCTGAACAAACATCTTACCCGGCGTAGAGCGTATCAAGACCAATTATCCCTCCTTTTCTTTAACAAAACTTAAAAACTCAACTGAAAATGGAATCTATGCACCAAAGTAAAAGCAACAATTTGTCGCATAAAACACCAATCAACGCCTCTGTGTTGAGGCAGTTTTAATTCAAGCGGTAGAGATTACCACCAAAATGATATAACTACTGACATACAATTATCTGCTCATACATGCAAACATGCAACTGAACGCAGCTTATTCTTTTTGATGTATGATAGCGCTGCCCGCATTGGAGTTCCATGAATAAAAATCGATTATAATTGAGTTTCCTTGTCAGTGTCCACAAAAGTGAAAACAAATCGATTATAATCAATTAAAAATGGATTCTAATTCTACTTTTTTTCGAGGCAACAAAATCCTTTTTTCATCCATTATAATAGATTTTTTTTCACTTTTGTGGACACTGACAATGAAACTAAATTATAATCGATTTTTTTTCACTTTACTGAGATGCGAGTTTCAACACACATAAAGTCTTTTCTACGTTTTAAACTAAAGTTGGTTACGTTGGTTACTTGTTGTTCAATTTAATTTTTTTCTGCCTAATTTTGATATTTTTGCCACTTTTTTATGTTAATCAAAAACTGAATTTTGTTCCTTTCAACAATTTTGTTAAATTATTAGAAACTTTGGGGGGGAGGGGATAAAGTTAGAGATGGACTAATCCCCCTTCGTTTACCACCCCCTAGCGTTTGCCAATTTAATACAACCCCCCCGGGGGGGGGGGGGTTTGAGGTAGAACAGGGGGGTGGGTTCATGTGGGAAGAGGGTTGTTCAGTCAGGTGGTGGTGGGGGGGGGGGGTTTGTTCATTGGGTTTTGTGTGTGGGGGGGGGGGGGGTGGTTCAGGGGGTTCTGTGGGGGGGGGGGCGAGGGAGGGGGGTGTCATGTGGGGGGGGGGGGTGTTCAGTGGTGGGGTGTTCAGTGAGGGGGGTTTCAGAAAGGTGTGAGGGGAGGGTAGCAAAGGGGCAAACGTTAGGGGGGAGCTTAACGGAATCTTTTTGCAATCTGAGTTGAGGTTTCCGCATAACTCACATGATAATTGCAAAATATCTTGCAAAATTTTGCACGACGCGCGAAACAAAAAAAAGTGGAAAAAATCCATTTTTTGTGATTTTCTACTTATTAAAAAACTCATTATAATGGATTTCAAATGAATTATAATGCATTTTGTTTTGGCAAACAAAATGGAATTAAATCCATTTTTAGTCCAATTTTGTTGTCTGAACATAACATGGGAAACGATTATATTTACAATTTACAACATTGTAGACCACAAAAATCAATTATAATTCATTTGTTTTCACTTTTCTTAAATGCGGATGGAATGAGTCTTCCCGATTTTACAAAAAAAGTTGTTTCTTATATCCATGGAGACAAAAAAATACGGCAACTTTTACAAGGAAAATAGTGGCTGTTCTTGGAGAAAATTAGAAATATATCTTCCAAACATCAATTTAACAGTCAACCTGCAAAATGCCAACGTCAATACATGGCAAGATAATCCTTTGCATTGTCTAGATTCGGTAAATGGATGTACAACCCTTTCATTAGTTTCTTCAGCACAACCCAAATTTTACATTCTAAATCTTCTAACTAAAACTAAATTCAAAGCAAAAAGGTACATAATCTGAATGACCCTCTTTCTATGGGTCTAATTGAAATGGACTCTGAAAGGCAGTTTAATCCAAAAACAACTACGTCTACAATCAATAAAACAGCTCAAAATTACATTCATGAAACTTCCAACCTGTAATTTTGCAGCTAAAAGTTTAGAGAGCCAAACGAAGCCTATCCAGGAACTGAAATTGGCTTTATTCTCTCTAGAAGCTTCTATGTTTTCCGAACTGCCGAATCCGTCTTTTAAATAAACTAATGTGAGCTAGAATGCACATATTTTTAAAGACTTTAAGGCTCTCTCTTGAAAGCTTGCCATTGGCCTGGTTTACTTCGAATAAAGACAACTTATTTTTTCTAGAGACCTAATGCAATGTTGCCTGGCTTTACCAGTGTTCTGAACATCATTTTCCATGACAATCATTGGACAAGGGCATACTGGCACAAGGGCAGGGCATTTACAAAAATTAGAGGAGTGCTCGGACAAACTTTTCGTTTCACCAAATGTTATCACAGTAAACAAGGACGGTTCGGTAAAGCTTGCTTTGGAATCAGGTGAATTAAATAAGCAAGTCCATAAAAATAAGTACCAGATGCCCAATATTGAAGAGCTAATGGACCTTGTGGGACAAACGATAAGTGAATGGAAGCAGATGGACGTGTTTTTTACAAATATGGATCTGACATATGCGTACGGCCAATTGCCTCTAAACGCGGATACTAGTCAACATTGCAATTTTTCACTAGTAAGAGGTCTATCTGCTGGGACGTATCGGTTTAAAACGGGATTCTACTGGTTAACGGACGCGATACAACCCGAAATCTCGTGTGCGCACGCATCTATCAATGACATTCTAGTCGTATCAAAAGGTGGTACGAAATCCAGCATATCGCTCTAGTAGAGAAAATCTTGAAAAAACTAGACAAAGAAATTATGGAGCTAAAATTGGAGAAATATAACTTCGCGAGAAACAAATGTGAACGGTTGGGCCATCGGATCTTAAATTCCGCCATCACGCCGTTGGTGCAGAAAACAGACCCCATCGATAAATTGGCGCCCCCAAAATCGTTGTCACAACTAACATAGTCTTCTTAAATATTCACGGGCACTCGCGGAACACTCAGCATCATTGCGGCCGCTATTAAGCCAGAAAAAAAATTCGTATGGACTAGCAAATGTCAGTTAGCCTTCGAAATTTTAAAGAAGCAAGTGGCGAATATCGTGGAATTAAAACATCTCGACGTGCACAAGGGTTTTCGAATCGTGTGTGATGCTAGCCATAATGGCCTAGAGGCTATGCTCGAAAAGCTCGGATCCGAAGGATGGCGGCCAATCTCGTTTGCGTCACGATTTTCAAACGCCGCGCAGAAAAAAAAATACTAATGAACAGGAAACCCGAGCAGTTGTCTGAAGCTCAGAACAGTTTAGAAACTACATATTTGGTAGGTAATTTAGAGTCGTGACAGACCACAATGCCTTAGTAACTTTGTATTTGTTGAATGGGAATAACAAAAAGAGTAAAACTATGTTTAGCCGTTTAACATGATGGATTGATAGAATAATTCTTTTTGACTTTAAATTTGAACACATGCCTGGGGCCAAAATTGGTCTGGCCGATTACTTGTCAAGGCTTCCAGTAAGGGAGGCATCACGGGTGAGTCTTTATGATCATACGTTTACGGTAGCTGAACTAAGGTTAATTAATAATTCCTTTGTTTTTAAATCAGTGACAACCACCGGAGTGGCAAACGCCAAGTCAAGACTATCGAATGTCTCAGACAATAAAAGCCAAATATACAAATACGGTTGCACAAGTCCGACGGATGAGAACGGAAAATCATGCGATCTCTCAGCAACCAATCGTAACGCAGCGATGTGCATATCGGAGAGCAACAATCGAGAAGACGCCAAAATAGTCAAATCAATTACCGAATGTCATTTCAGTGAGAGTAACATTA
Organism: Symsagittifera roscoffensis; assembly: GCF_963678635.1. NCBI lineage: Eukaryota > Metazoa > Xenacoelomorpha > Acoela > Convolutidae > Symsagittifera > Symsagittifera roscoffensis. The sequence continues at coordinate 30,870,563 of NC_087067.1, read as the reverse complement.
TTTCCATTCCTTCGAAGCAAATCTATAATTTACCAAAGGTGAGCATAAACTTGAAAAAATTTTTAAAAAATTTTGTTACGATATTCAGAAATTACTAGTGAAAGCAGCAGTGAATTAGAAGTAGTGGACGCCAGATTGGAGGCGGTAACTTCCAGAAAAAGGGATAAGAAGTGCAACACTGTCGTTTCAATTCCATCGGCATTCTGGGGGGGGGGAGCGAATGTGGTTATGTCTCTCATTCCGCGAGACTGCAAGATCGCCAGGAAGCACAATGCATTGCCCCGAACTCTTTAATATAAAACTCGTGGAAGCAAACTAAAAGGGCGTGCTCCCAAATGCGTGCCATAAAGGAACTGGTGGAGGCTAAACACCCGGACCTCGAGAAGAAAAATGCGCACACTGGGAGCGTGATTGGGACAGCACACAATCGATTTCCAGGTTCGTGAAAACTGTCTCTGAATGGACGAACGACTCGTCATCCCCATTCCACTCAGAAAAGCGGTCGTTAACCGTATTCATTGTTTCCATCGAGGACGAGCAAACATGTTTGACGCGGCAAGCGACGTGTGGTTCCCGTACCTCCATCGGAGCTTAGTGGCTGCCGCCGATGAGTGCAAGGATTGTACCGCCGCAGCTAAAAGTCTTAAACCTACGTGACATTGGAAAAATTTACGCACCTAAGGAGCCGAATGAATGTCTACAATTAGACTTTACGAGCACTATTAAACACTTAAATGAATCAAACAAATACGTCCTCGTCGCAGTGGACTGTTTTTCGCGGTGGCCGTCGGCTATATTTTACAGTAAAAATAAGAGTGATGAAGTCCTAAAAATTCTGAAAAACTATGGAATGCCAAGAAAATTTTTTATGGATGAAGGGTCTAGTTTGACTTCAACAGCCATAAAATTGTTCTGTAATTCCGAAAGAACACAAATTAGCTATACACCATTTAATGATCACCGAGCTACCAGCTGCGTAGAACGTACAATCGGTAGTTTGAAAAGTTTTGTCTTAACCTATGCGAAAGAAAAAGAACACGGAAATCTTGAATCGATGACAGAACGCGCGCTTAGTGTCCTAAGATTTGCACCCAACGCTACACTCAAAATTACGTCGTTCGAGGCACATCACGCCCGGTAGGAGACCAATAGGGTTCTCTTAAACCTTACGAAGAAACCATCGTACAAAGTCTTAACTAGGAGAAGGTGTTGAAGCAAAAATCTCATGTTTAGATTCAGATGACCAACGGGCTAGCAAAATGCCCCACTCAACACTAACCAATTGGAGTGAAAAGTCCGACGCAGAATGTGATGTTGAACATGTTAATCATCCTAGAAGGTTGGGGAATGACCTGCTAAGTCAGCGTATCTGGCGACTGTGACGGTTGCTCTTAGGAAACTCAGCAACCAGAACCAAAGGTTTGGATAAAGAGTCCCAGTAAGAGAACTGGGATGACGACAACAATTCGGACTCTAATTCTGAGTATGAGCCACTTCAGCCGTCGAAAATGGCTGGAGCACGAGATGAAACGGAACCCGTTCCGAGTTCCAGTGGTGCGCTACGCACACCGAAGCTAGTCACCAGTGAAGAAGACTTTGTCCGACGGAGAACGGCAAAACACGGAGCGCGAAATGAAAGACGCGGCGGAAAAGATGGGGAAGGCAAAGAGTGTGCCCAGTGTAGGCGAAGGATGAAGCGGCGGTTAAGGGTTCTAAGAAAAAGGCGGGATGACCGAAGGCGCAGAGATTGGTCTCTTATTCTAGTCAGGACTTGCAAGATTCGGACGGTACGAGGTCGAGAATGAGCACGAGGAAACGTACGGCGGTGTCGAAATTTGGGGGAGTCATGATGGACAGCATTTTCAAGGAAAGGCAAATAAGGGGGAAGGAGTGAGAGAACGGGACATGAATTAAAGGATTGCCATTGGAAATCGAAAGAAGATTTCTAAACCAAAACTCTAAAACTTCATATGTATGTCCAGGAAAAGGGTGGTCAGCGAGTTTAATAACTCATTTTAATTTCTGTTTGTGTAATTTTAAATTACCATTTAAAATTAGTCAAGTTGAGGGAATGTCATATATATACATTTCGTAAGATGACTATATTGTTTATTGAGTTTAAGTACTGGAGTCAATTGATTAAGTACCTGCCAGCTGATGGTGTGTGTGCGTGTGGTATCTAAAACAGTTGTTGTTGTTAATGCTAACGATTAAGATGGAGGATTTATTGATTCGGGATTTACAGTATAGAAATCACATTTTTCTCAGAACTGAGAAAAGCCGACGCCTCAGTAATTCTTGCGAGCAAACTAGCGTTGTTGATTCCATTATTTGATTCGGCTGATTTTGATGTTGATTCGGCCGATCTACCAGCACGTGCCGGCGATTCTGATTTTGATTCGGCCAATCTACCAGAACGCGACGACAAAAACTGGAAACTTGTTGATGGTGTTGATGACGATTTGATGTTGATGATGATGAAGTAGAAAGAAAGATGGAGTAGAAAGATTTTGAAGTAGAAAGAAAGCCAGCAATTGCTAACAGAAAGGGTCCAAACCTTTTCAAACCGAATGAATTTTTCTCGTTAACTTCAGCATTTTTGAGGAATCAGTCGAGATGCAATTTTTTACACCTCTGCTCAAAACACTGAACTCGAATAACATTAAGCAGATGTATCTCAAATCGATGCTCAAGAAGGTGTTTTTTGTCAAAAATGTTAAAAAAAGTAAACAGTATAAGAGTACATTTGATCAAGAAAATAAATAGATGCATCTCGACTGGATTCTAAAAAAAATATCGTTTGTCGAAATTAAGCATAAGAGGAAGAACTTAAACACAGGAGTACTTAGATGCATCTCGACTGGATACTAAATATGTCTAATTTCTCAAAAAAAATTACCTCGGTTTGACAAGATTCGGACCACTTTAAAATGGGGTTTTTCGACTTTTTTTTAAGCCCGAGTTTTGGAGAAATCAATTTACTCAAAAAATTAATTAGAGAAGTGCGCGCTATGATTCGCAAGTTTCTTTATCGTGAAATTCACGATATATGCTTTTGTATTTACAACAAAAGAAACGCAAACAAGCAAAATCACCGACCGCTTCTTACATTTTGGCAACGTAACGCTCACGGCGTCACCTAATATAAATTTCAATTCAAAAACTTTTCTTTCACTCAGAATGAAATGAAGAAAAAACCTGAACTGATGAAGGGAAAAATTTGTACAAGTCCCTCCATTAGCGAAACCTGAAAGTCAGAATGGATAAACAATTGGTAGATTGTGATTAAGATCACAACCATAATTACCCACCAGTATCTATCTATAAAATGAGACTTAGAGCTTTTCAAAGGCATCGACAGTGCCAAAGACTGACTCTGCGGCTACGACTTCAACTACAGAAACGACATACACATCGTCTACATCAAACATTTTTCGGCTCGCTTCAATTCCTAATCAAAAATATAACGGTAACTTTAAAATATCATTAGGGGCAAATAATTTTTGTATTTAGAAAAAAGGCTCGTTCGATCTTTTTAATTTTTTCGAAAGCTGACTCATTCAATGACATTATCTTTAGTTTGCCTAGAACAACACAAAATCGAACATTTGAAAACAAAATTGAGTATTCAGACTGCACGAGAACAATCAATGAATTCTCAAAAGCCAGAATTCGATCATGATCTTGGATATGCTCAATTTATAATCATAAAAACTCCGAAAAGACCCATATCAAACCATCGAACGTGCTTACATACATACTTAGTAAATCACCGGCAAAAAAATCACAATTTATTCTAAATTTCCAATATAGAATGGTTTGAACAGTGTCGTTTAGAACAATTTAGTCGCCCTCTGTAATCATCGATATTCTTTTTTACATTTCTGCACGGGTACACGAACGACTCTCTACAACTCTTTAATAAAAACCAGTCCTGAAACGTAAGAAAAAGAACTATTTGAGTTTTACCTCTTGGCCAACTATACAATTAAAATCATCGAAGAGTTTCGATTTTTTCAATATCAATTTTCGTTTTAGTAAAAACATGTATTGTGAAAAAAGTTTGCTAGTTGTCTTAACTCTTTTTGGTTTGGTTTTGGTGTGAAAATTCAAGCACTGATGAAAAATGTCTTTCTTCGATCGAGATTTTTCTGTCTTTCTTCAACTGAAATGGAAAACATGATGTATTTAATTTTGGTTCATCCAAATTTTTTTTTTAAAATCGTTTTCAAGTTTTGTTAATTGACATATAACTTGCTGGCATCTATTTGAAAATTACGTTACTGCAGTATCCTAAAAATCGCTTTGGTAAGGCTTATGTTAGCGGATAAATATTTAATACAAAATTATTTATGTTCTCTTTTGGTTGGATTTGCATAATGTACATGATGATTTGCTTGATGATATTATTACACTGAAATGATTAATTATGGCTCTGAGTTCAAACTATTGCGTATGTGTTGTCAACAACCGAGATACATATCATGTAAATGGTTTTCGATTTTTTTATAGTCGCTTATCAAAAAAAAACCTGAAATGAAGTGATGCTTGTTCAATAAATCGTTGGTAATCTGTTAATTATCTATAGTTTTTTTATGGTATAATCATCTTTTGTAAAACCTTTGCTTTGAAGAATATCTTTTGCTGGAATATAACTGTCAACAAACGGTGTGCGTTATGAAAATTTGATCTCTGTGCGCTTGCTAACTGTGATATTGAGCTTTGCATTTCTATTGATGGGTTTAGTTGCTGAAAACCATTCCATTTTGTTTATTTATAATTTTTAGTTCTGCTCTTGTGCCTAATAAAACATTTATTTCTAAATATGGTCGTTGTGTAATTGTCTTTTTAATTGCAGGTTTTCAAATAAGAAAGGTACTATCCCAGTTTTTGATATTTTTATCTCATTGCTCTTTTTGTTGTCTCAAAATTTTTTTAGTTTCGATAGTTGTTTGTAGATTTTTTTCACTGTGTTTCCATTGTGTTATTAGAGTGTGTGTTCCTGCCTGTGCGCGGAAGTATAGCATGTATTAAGGTTACAGTATGTATAAAGGAAGCGGAGGTGGCGCGACAAAACATCGCGACTCATATTTGGTATGTCCAGACTTTAGCGGCCCACGGAGCGACTCATGTCCAGACTTTCCAGACTCAAACTCTCGGCGCGACTATACAATTTGGTTCTAAATCCGGATGCGGCGCGACACTTAAAGTCTGGACATGAGCCTGGGACCTCGACCCGGGTAAGTTTCTAAATTCGTTTGGGTATTTATGTGGTTGCGATCAACTTCTATCGTAATATCGTTGTGATTGCGATCTGTTCCCTACGTTGTTACTTTATTGTTTTGATGGCTCACCTGATCTGTTATTACTGGCGATCTGATAATTTTTTCAGGTTTTGACTCTTTACACCTTTTTTTTCAGGTTTTGACACCTTGTTTTTTTCAGGTTTTGACTCTTTACTTTTTGACGGGTTATTTTGTTAGTCTTGTTGCTTGTCTTGTCACCCTGCTATGCTATGTTTGTATTTTCGACAACTTGGGCATCACTTTAGAAAAAAATGGTTTGCCTTAAAAGTTTGAAGTTTCTTTTAAGACGTTGAGTTTTTTGATCACATCTGATTAATCTCAATGTGAATCATTTATGTTGTATATTTAATAGTCACGATTTTGCGAAATATGTCTTTACATAATCTAATTTAAAACTTTCTGTTCCGTCCAATTTCATTGTGCTTTCTGCTTGTTCTGGTTTTCTACTAGTTTTTTAAACTCCGGCTGTTCTTCTGTTTTTGAAGAGGGTGTGACGCTCGTTTTTTGTTGCTATTTCTCTTAACTGTGGGGTATAATCATCATGAAAACTTCTGTCAATTTTGTGTTTCTATAGTTTAAACTTCATCGAATGCAAATTCTTGGGTTAGAAGCAATGTTATTCTGTCTTCGTTGTGTGAATGTTGCTGACGCAAAACCCTTTTCTGGGTGAATTTGGATTGTTTCGATCTATTACGGTGGGGTTTTTAGCATTATAGATGTTCAGCCAGTTTTTTTTGACGTTGAGTGTAAAAAAACTGGGTATTTGTTTATAGTATCGTCAGTGAATCATAAAAAAAGAATTGGAACTTTCGTAAATACGGATTCTTTTTAGTGATGCGCTTGATTTTGCTGTAGGAAAACTGAAAACTATTCCATGATGTCAATGTCAGTTCCAAACATTATCTGGTTACTTTTCAAAAATTGTTGATTCTGTATATTTTATTGGAAAATTTGTTCTGAAATTCTGATTTTTTTTATAATATGTGCGAAATAGCTTATAATAAACCAGGCTAAAGTATAGTTGTTCTGTGACATGGGAGACTTCAAGGGTGCGTTCGTTATAAAACCTCTGTAAATAGTGTAACAAACTTACTGACTGGTGGCGAGGGGTTAAAAATAGTTTTGTCATCTTAAATCTGTGATGTTCAAAATATTTCCAAAAACATTGTCAATAAAAAATGAATACGCTTTGAAAGCTTTAAAGTGCTGCATGTTTTAATATAACTGATAGATACTCTGAACAACTTTTTAAACTCTGTTGCTATTTCATTCGTTTCATGTTTTATCCTGTTTCTTGTATTTGATTATCTGGACTTGAGTATTTGATTTTTATTGTTATATATAACTTCTAATTGACACCATAGTACAACGTAGTGATATTTCGTCTTTTTGTTTGATTTCAGGAAAAAAAATCGCTTTGGCTTGTTTGTCTGAAAACAATTGCTTAAAATTTCTTGATATTCATTGGTATTTGTCATTGGGGTGTAATTAATACTGTATAATTGAATTAGTGTTTAATTTGTTGACAACTGTTTTAGATTGGCGGGTTTTGCTAAATTTTCGGATTCTATTTTTTTTGCGGTTTTTTATTTGGTTTAATTGATTCTTTATCAAAGAACGATAAAATCTTAGTTTGTGTTTTTTCCTACGACTTTTAATGGAATTTGTTTAAAACTTTCACTGAATGAGGTCATTTGTGTGTTGTGCTCCGACCATTAAAATGGTGAGGAACTTTGTATTCGGGTGTCATTTAGTTTTTTTTCAACGCAAAATCGGGAACCACTAAATATCATCGAAAAATGTTGAGTGATATATCAGATTAAGACCCTCTCAGTTCTGGTTCGGAAGACATCAAAAAAATTTGATTTTTTTTGAGTGTCGAGAAAAACCCGTTAAAATTTTTAGTTTGTGGTCTATTTTGAGCAAATAAGGTGATAGAATGAGCGAGCAGTCTTATAGTTTTTATTTATACCTAGAACTTTCGAATGAAATAGCAAAAATTTGTGGAACTTTCGAATGAAATAGTACAAATTTGTGAAAATTCTTTTGAATTTTTAATTTTTTTTTGTTTTTCTAGTCATTTTTCTAAAAAAAAAAAACGGTTTTTCAACTTGCCTATATTAGTATGACTGTCGAAATTCTACTTTTTTGTTTAGAAAATAAGTTTTTTTTGTTTTTCTAAACTTTGGTCGGAACATTCTGTCCTAGCAGCACAGAACCGGCTATCCTTGTTCTTAATTTCGATTTTCCTCTTCGCTGGATCTTGTGAAGAATGTTTTTTTTTCAACTGGTGTTTCAATTAAATAAAGTTATTTTCATTTTTTGTGAAAATTCGAAAAACCGTTAACTTTTCTGTCCCAATGATTTTTCTGATGTAAAAAATTAATTCGCTAATGACTTCCCTTTTTTCTAGTTCATTCTACTTATTTCTTAAATTGTAAGACTTTAATTGTGACTTGCTGAATTATTTTTTCATAGAGGCCTCTGGGTGGCTCGGAACAAGACGGGTCTGATAGAGACCGTGAGTTGGTGAGTTATGATTGTAGGGTCAGGGAATAGTGAATCTGTCTACAGGGCTCAGGTAGAATCAGAACACAAATAGATTAGACACTGATTTGAGCTGATTTTTTAAATTTGGTTTTAGTCAGGGCCAGTCACGAAAAGAAGGTTAAACAAATCGTCACCGGAGAGTCACTAGACACTGTTTCTCTTAATAGCGATTAGTTAGTGAATTAAGAATCCAAGATCAAAACTTGATGCTTCTAATTTTTTAATGATGGGTCATGTCTGAGAGTTGGACTGCGAATCGACACCGTTAGACACTTTTCAAGGTTGATCGAAATGCAATTGTTTATCAAAATGTTTTTTAAAAATTTTAAGTTCCAAGGATAAGCTTTCATAATCTGATTGTTTTATTTTGGAAATATTTTGATTACTGAAGTTAATTTCTGGATGCTAGGTTTAATGTTTAAGCTAGTTTTTGCAGCAACCCAAGCATTGCATTTCTTCAAGGACAAAGATTTTCGTTTGAAGCCAATATAGATAATGAACATGATGAATTCGTGCATTTATTGAAAAAAAAGACAAATGTATGAAGCAAAATGAATTTTCGAAAGTTCATAGAATGTCAACGGATTATAGCATGTTTGTTATTGCTTTTTTGAATACGTCGAAAAAATCCAAAACACTGATTTATTGATGTTATTCCGCTAACGGGTACAAAACTTTCCTTAATCGATTTGTGATTTCACTGATTGAAAATCGAACATTAGTGTTGTTTGCAGGCGTGTAAAATTTACACGAGGATTTAATGTCGCGAACTAGTTTTTTGCAATGTGATTGGAATGTGATTAATAAAATTTGAATCTTTCAATAACTAATGCTGCCTAGTTATTTGCGCTCGTATTTTTTTTGAAGACTATAAAAAATTACTCGTCGGATGTATTGAGACGTAGAATTTGAAGTCTTTGATTTAAATTCGTAATCTAAATTATTTTTAGTTTTAAAGGTCTTTTTTGAGACTCGATGGTCACACCACATGAGTTAATTCTGATTGGTGGATAACTCGATTAGTTTCAAATTGAATACACCGTCTGTTCGTCACAATATCTAATTTTCGGCCAGATAGTTTTCCTGCACTGATCTTAGTTTGCTCTCATTTCCTAAGGCTCAATAGATGCTAAGAAATACTAAAAAAAAACATTTAGTTGGAGATGAACTTAATTTCGTTCATTTTCTATAAAGGTGGGACTGACTATGAACAGTCAAAATTTACAAGGTTAAAAAAGTTATTTATTGATTACGACTGGTTAGCAATAAATACTTTACAATTATATTAAGACAAACGACATGAAAAATGAAGCAATAAATAAACGAGAAACTTCGAAATTGCAGCCGACAGTACTAGTCAACTAGTTTAGACATCAACATTAGATTAGGTTATGGATTTAAAAAATACAAAAAACCAGCTTACCGGGCAGAAGCAGTCTTTTTTCACTAGAGCTCAACGTTTAGAACAGTTAAAAAGGTGTAAGATAGGAATCAAGAACCTGACTTGTTTTTATGGGTCCTTGATGTATACGCTGGTTTGTATTGCCTTGAAACATTTGTAATCAGTACACCAAAACACGTCAATCTATTACAGTTCTAAATTTTCCCGAAAAACAAACATCAAAAAATTAAGCACGCTACTGTCCTCGCCGCACAGCTTCAAATTTAATACAATTTAAAAATGTGTTTTTAGCAGTTTTGTTGTTTCTACAGATCCAGCAACCAGTGAGAGAACAGGAGAAACAGAGGAAAACCCCACAGAGGAAAATACTGTTCACACATCGAGCCAAACATTTACGGATTTGATAAGCTCGTTTTCAACAAGCACATTTATACAATCCTTTTTTACGACACTAGCAACTCTATCGGATGTTGAGGAACTCTTAACGACCACAATCGTTCCCCAAACTTTTTCGATTTCGCCCGAAAGTACAAAACTTGACGAACTGACGTCGAGTACTACATTGGAAACTGAATCGGAAACGTCAGCAGATAATAATAGTCCATCTACTTCGACAGAAACTGACATTTCTGATTCAATTACTGCAACTCTAAGCAATATTACAGTTACAATGGATACTGCTGGAACGAATTCGCAAACAAGTGCAGTGACGAATAGTTTAAATACTATTAACAACAGTGAAAAAACCGATTCAATTTCGATCACACCTTCCACACAAGAAAGTCCCGCCTCATCAGTAGTGTCCTCCAGTCATGGCGAATCAATTGGAGATTTAGAGTCACCAGCCAGTGAAGGCGGATCAGGCTCTGGAGTCAGTGGAAGTCCAGGAAGCAGTGGAAGCGAGAATGGTGATAACTCTGATAGCTCGAATGGTAAGAACAAAAACACCAATATCCAAACCGACGTGCACATCGACGCAAGTAAAAAACATAATTTCAACTTCAACATGCCCCCCACATCAATGATCAGGAAGAGATCGGTAGACAGAAAAGGATTTTACATCTCATGTGACCGCCACTGAAAGCAGTTTACGAGCAGGCGCAACGAGTTTATCAATAGTACTTGTTGTTTCAGTGACCAGAAGTACAGTTCCTGAGACGGCTGAAGAAAAGACGAAAGTCCCAGACGTCACCGAACCAGCAATCACGACTTCGGAAGCTACACCAACAACGAAGGCAAACGGTGATCATCCGACAACACCAGGAACGAAAACACTGGAACCGACAGCACCAGAACCGACAGCACCAGAACCGACAACACAAGAACCGACAACACAAGAACCGACATCAACAGAACCGACATCAACAGAACCGACAGCACCAGAACCGACAGCACCAGAACCGACAACACAAGAACCGACAACACAAGAACCGACATCAACAGAACCGACAGCACCAGAACCGACAACAACCAAAGATGTTTCAAATGCAACACCAACGATGCCTGATGTCACCACGTTAGAGGCCACAACGGCGTTTATTCAATCATCTGGGTCAAGTGGTAGCCTACCAGTAATTCCCGAATCGACAATAGCCGAAGACACTACAACTGTAACACAAAAAATAGCCGAGGGCACAAAAACGACAGCAAGTAGTGCAGCTGCGTACAGTTCAGTTCAAACTCCCTCAGGAGATAGTTCTACAAAAGCAGAGACAATCCCAGACCAAACTTCTGCTGACAAATCATCGACTTTAATAAGTGGTAAATCCGAACTTCCTGAGACAGATTTTGTCACCATAACTCAAATTGGAACGACGAGTAACCCAGAACAAGCTGCGACCACAATTGCATCGCCAAAGATTTCAATAAGTAGCTATTCTACTCTGTCCGCTAAACATGACACGACTCCAGTTGAACCGTCAAACGAAAACAGTTTCTCAACAAGCACAAACAGCAAAATTATAACCAATGATCGCGAAACATCGACTTCTTCTGAACCTGGTGACATCTTCAGCCAAGCTTCGTCTCAAATCACGCCTATTGTCGAGCCAAATGAAACACAAACATCAGTAAAACCAACAAATACCAAAACAGGAGGTGCCATAGAACCGGATACGGTAACTGCCAGTGCTCCAGAAAAATCGAGCACATCTTTAGTAGATGAGACAACGGTTCAATCTCAAAGTATCTCGACAATAGCCGAAACGCATACAGCAGAAATAATTTCACAACCACAATCAACGAATGAAGAGTTATTAACTTCATCAGAACAAAGGAAGTTCACACCTACACTTTCTTTTGAAAACACCGGAACGTCAAACGCAGTGGAAACAACAACCGAATCCAACCAAACTTTTCAAAGTTCGGGTCCCAGTGTAACATTGACAGCAGAAACGATTTCAGAAAACCCAAAACCAGATGGAATGACAACTCGTACAACTGTAACCGCGGAACTCCCAACAGCAAGCTCTCTTGAAAATTCAGAGACATCAGTTGCAGCCGGAACATTGACTCAATCGTTACTTTTATCGTCAACTATCGACTCAACTAAAGAATCAATTACAGCTGATACAACTTTACTAAAGCCGCCAACAACGGTTATTTTTTCGACGTCTGCAGCAACTTCTAGTCTAATCGATGTTTTGACCACATCTGTTGGAGCGAACACGTCTAATCAAGAATCAGAAAACTCGCCGACGTTTGTGACAAACGAATCACCAGCGCATCAAGATACTGTGCCAGAGCATGCGACAACCGAAACAACGCTTTCTCCGTCCAACGATGTTGAGATCCTGACTACGTCACGTGCTTCAACAGCCGGTGGCACATCGTTGCAATTAAATGAGAACTCAACGATTTTCGAGACAACTGAAGCTGAGACTTCGGTTAAAACAAAAGTAACCCAAACGTCAGTGGAAACGGTTAACACGACGATCACTCCTGAAAAAACGAACACCTCCGTTTCAGGGAGTCTATCAATAGCGAACTCGTCAATCTTCGATCCGGCTGAACCAGCAACATCAGAGAACCCTTCGATGCAACAAACGACAGCGGAAACGTTTTACTCGGCATCCACAGAAACAGAGGTTACTTCTGTCGCTGCTCCGGAAAACTTAAGTGCTTCAGTTACAGCGAAATGGTCAACTGAAACAACACAAAACACATCGACCTTTGAGTCAAATGGAACAGCCACGTCCGAAAAACCTTCAAAAAAATCAACTATAAGAAAAACGACACTTTCGATATCTTCAGAAGCTGGGGATAGATCGAGTCAGTCATCACATGGCTTGCTCACTACTGCGCTGGTTGACCACTTAACTTCAGAGCAGATTACAGAGCTACCCCCAACTATCGAAACGGCTTTGTCGCCGACAAAAACCACAGCCGGTAATTCTCTCGTGAGTGTGAGCACTTCCACTGCCAATGATATACACACCACGACGCTTGAGCTGAACAAACAGTCAACATCAGAGCAAATTACAGAGCTACCACCAACCATCGAAACGCCTGGGTCGCCGACAAAAACCACAGCCAATAATTCTCTCGTGAGTGCTAGCACTTCGATTGCCGAAGGTATACAAACCACTACGCTTGACCTTAACAAACAGTCATCATCAGAGCAGATTTCAGAGCTACCCCCAACCATCGAAACAGCTATATCGCTGACAAAAAGCACAGCCGGTAATTCTCTCGTGAGTGCAAGCACTTCAATTGCCGACGGTATACACACCAAGACACTTGAGCTGAATAAACAGTCAACATCAGAGCAGATTTCAGAGCTACCCCCAACCATCGAAACGACTATATCGCCGACAAAAACTACGACCGGTAGTTTTCTCAATATTGCGAGTACTTCCAATGCCGAAAGTATGCACACCACGACGCTTCAGTTGAATAAACAGTCAACATCAGAGCAGATTTCAGAGCGACCCCCAACCATCGAAACGGCTATTTCGCCCACAAAAACCACGGCTGGTAGTTCTTTCAATAGTGCGAGTTTTTCAAATACCGAAGATATACACACCACGAAGCTTGAGCTGAACAAACAGTCAACATCAGAGAACATTACAGAGCTACCACCAACCATCGAAACGCCTGTGTCGCAGACAAAAACCACAGCCAATAATTCTCTCGTGAGTGCAAGCACTCCGATTGGCGACAGTATACACACAACGACACTTGAGTTGAATAAACAGTCAACGTCAGAGCAGATTTCAGAGCTACCACCAACCATCGGAACGGCTCAATCGCCCTCAAAACCCACAGCCACCAGTTCACTCAAAAGTGCGAGTACATCTACTGCCGAAGGTATACAAACCACTACGCTTGACCTAAACAAACAGTCATCATCAGGGAAGATTTCAGAGCTACCCCCAACCATCGAAACAGCTATATCGCTGACAGAAATCACAGCCGGTAATTCTCTCGTGAGTGCAAGCACTTCGATTGCCGACGGTATACACACCAAGACACTTGAGCTGAATAAACAGTCAACATCAGAGCAGATTTCAGAGCTACCACCAACCATCGGAACGGCTCAATCGCCCTCAAAACCCACAGTGGCCAGTTCTCTCAATAGTGCGAGTACTTCTACTGCCGAAGGTATACAAACCACTACGCTTGACCTAAACAAACAGTCATCATCAGAGCAGATTTCAGAGCTACCCCCAACTATCGAAACAGCTACATCGCTGACAAAAACCACGGCCGGTAAATCTCTCGTGAGTGCAAGCACTTCAATTGCCGACGGTATACACACCAAGACACTTGAGCTGAATAAACAGTCAACATCAGAGCAGATTTCAGAGCTACCCCCAACCATCGAAACGGCTACATCGCCGACAAAAACCACGGCTGGTAGTTCTCTCAATAGTGCGAATACTTCTACTGCCGAAAGTATTCACAACACCACGACGCTTGAGTTGAAAAAACAGTCATCAGAGCAGATTTCAGAGCTACCCCCAACTATCGAAACGGCTATATCGCCGACAAAAACTACGGCCGCAAGTTCTCTAGTAAGTGTGAGTACTTCCACTGCCGATAGTATACGCACCACAACGCTTGAGTTTAGTAAACAGTCAATGTCAGAGCAGATTTCAGAGCTACCACCAACCATCGAAACGGCTCAATCGCCCTCAAAACCCAAAGCCACCAGTTCTCTCAAAAGTGCGAGTACATCTACTGCCGAAGGTATACAAACCACTACGCTTGACCTAAACAAACAGTCATCATCAGAGCAGATTTCAGAGCTACCCCCAACCATCGAAACAGCTATATCGCTGACAAAAACCACAGCCGGTAATTCTCTCGTGAGTGCAAGCACTTCAATTGCCGACGGTATACACACCAAGACACTTGAGCTGAATAAACAGTCAACATCAGAGCAGATTTCAGAGCTACCCCCAACCATCGAAACGGCTACATCGCCGACAAAAACCACGGCTGGTAGTTCTCTCAATAGTGCGAATACTTCTACTGCCGAAAGTATTCACAACACCACGACGCTTGAGTTGAAAAAACAGTCATCAGAGCAGATTTCAGAGCTACCCCCAACTATCGAAACGGCTATATCGCCGACAAAAACTACGGCCGCAAGTTCTCTAGTAAGTGTGAGTACTTCCACTGCCGATAGTATACGCACCACAACGCTTGAGTTTAGTAAACAGTCAATGTCAGAGCAGATTTCAGAGCTACCACCAACCATCGAAACGGCTCAATCGCCCTCAAAACCCAAAGCCACCAGTTCTCTCAAAAGTGCGAGTACATCTACTGCCGAAGGTATACAAACCACTACGCTTGACCTAAACAAACAGTCATCATCAGAGCAGATTTCAGAGCTACCCCCAACCATCGAAACAGCTATATCGCTGACAAAAACCACAGCCGGTAATTCTCTCGTGAGTGCAAGCACTTCAATTGCCGACGGTATACACACCAAGACACTTGAGCTGAATAAACAGTCAACATCAGAGCAGATTTCAGAGCTACCACCAACCATCGGAACGGCTCAATCGCCCTCAAAACCCACAGTGGCCAGTTCTCTCAATAGTGCGAGTACTTCTACTGCCGAAGGTATACAAACCACTACGCTTGACCTAAACAAACAGTCATCATCAGAGCAGATTTCAGAGCTACCCCCAACTATCGAAACAGCTATATCACTGACAAAAACCACAGCCGGTAATTCTCTCGTGAGTGCAAGCACTTCAATTGCCGACGGTATACACACCAAGACACTTGAGCTGAATAAACAGTCAACATCAGAGCAGATTTCAGAGCTACCCCCAACCATCGAAACGGCTACATCGCCGACAAAAACCACGGCTGGTAGTTCTCTCAATAGTGCGAGTACTTCTACTGCCGAAAGTATTCACAACACCACGACGCTTGAGTTGAAAAAACAGTCATCAGAGCAGATTTCAGAGCTACCCCCATTTATCGAAACGGCTATATCGCCGACAAAAACTACGGCTGCAAGTTCTCTAGTAAGTGTGAGTACTTCCACTGCCGATAGTATACGCACCACAACGCTTGAGTTTAGTAAACAGTCAACGTCAGAGCAGATTTCAGAGCTACCACCAACCATCGGAACGGCTCAATCGCCCTCAAAACCCACAGCCACCAGTTCTCTCAAAAGTGCGAGTACATCTACTGCCGAAGGTATACAAACCACTACGCTTGACCTAAACAAACAGTCATCATCAGAGCAGATTTCAGAGCTACCCCCAACCATCGGAACAGCTATATCGCTGACAAAAACCACAGCCGGTAATTCTCTCGTGAGTGTGAGCACTTCAATTGCCGACGGTATACACACCAAGACACTTGAGCTGAATAAACAGTCAACATCAGAGCAGATTTCAGAGCTACCACCAACCATCGGAACGGCTCAATCGCCCTCAAAACCCACAGTGGCCAGTTCTCTCAATAGTGCGAGTACTTCTACTGCCGAAGGTATACAAACCACTACGCTTGACCTAAACAAACAGTCATCATCAGAGCAGATCTCAGAGCTACCCCCAACTATCGAAACAGCTATATCGCTGACAAAAACCACAGCCGGTAATTCTCTCGTGAGTGCAAGCACTTCAATTGCCGACGGTATACACACCAAGACACTTGAGCTGAATAAACAGTCAACATCAGAGCAGATTTCAGAGCTACCCCCAACCATCGAAACGGCTACATCGCCGACAAAAACCACGGCTGGTAGTTCTCTCAATAGTGCGAGTACTTCTACTGCCGAAAGTATTCACAACACCACGACGCTTGAGTTGAAAAAACAGTCATCAGAGCAGATTTCAGAGCTACCACCAACCATCGGAACGGCTCAATCGCCCTCAAAACCCACAGTGGCCAGTTCTCTCAATCGTGCGAGTACTTCTACTGCCGAAGGTATACAAACCACTACGCTTGACCTAAACAAACAGTCATCATCAGAGCAGATTTCAGAGCTACCCCCAACTATCGAAACAGCTATATCGCTGACAAAAACCACAGCCGGTAATTCTCTCGTGAGTGCAAGCACTTCAATTGCCGATGGTATACACACCAAGACACTTGAGCTGAATAAACAGTCAACATCAGAGCAAATTTCAGAGCTACCCCCAACCATCGAAACGGCTATATCGCCGACAAAAACCACGGCTGGTAGTTCTCTCAATAGTGCGAGTACTTCTACTGCCGAAAGTATTCACACCACCACGACGCTTGAGTTGAAAAAACAGTCATCAGAGCAGATTTCAGAGCTACCTCCAATCATCGAAACGGCTATATCGCCCACAAAAACCACGACCGGTAGTTCTCTCACTATTGCGAGTACTTCCACTGCCGATAGTATACGCACCAAAACGCTTGAATTGAATAAACAGTCAACATCAGAGCAGATTTCAGAGCTACCCCCAGCCAACGAAACGGCTATAACGACGACAAAAACGACGGTTGCTAGTTCTCCCATGAGTGGGACTACTTCTACGGCCGAAGATATACACACCACGACTCTTGAATTGAACAAACAGTCAACATCAAAGCAGACTACAGAGCTATCCCCAACCATCGAAACGGCTATGTCGCCGTTAAAAACCACAGCCGCTAATTCTCTCGTGAGTGCAAGCACTTTGATTGCAGACGGTATACACACCACGACACTTGAGTTGAAAAAACAGTCAACATCAGAGCAGATTTCAGAGCTACCCCCAACCATCGAAACGGCTATACCGCCTACAAAAACCACGGCCGGTAGTTCTCTCAAAAGTGAGAATACTTCTACTGCCGAAGATATACACACCATGACATCTGAGTTGAATAAACAGTCAACATCGGAGCAGATTACAGAGTTATCCCCAACCATCGAAACGGCTATGTCACCGTTAAAAACCACAGCCGGTAATTCTCTCGTGAGTGCAAGCACTTCGATTGCCGAAAGTATACGCACCTCGACGTTTGAGTTGAATAAACAGTCAACATCAGAGCAGATTTCAGAGCTACCCCCAGCCAACGAAACGGCTATAACGACAACAAAAACCACGGCCGGTAGTTCTCCCATGAGTGCGAGTACTTCTACTGTCGAAGATATACACACCACGACACTTGAGTTGAATAAACAGTCAACATCAAAGCAGATTTCAGAGCTACCCCCAGCCAACGAAACGGCTATAATGCCGACAAAAACCACGGCCGGTAGTTCTCCCATGAGTGCGAGTACTTCTACTGTCGAAGATATACGCACCACGACACTTGAATTGAACAAACAGTCAACATCAGAGCAGATTACAGAGCTATCCCCAACCATCGAAACGGCTATATGGCCCACAAAAACCATGGCCGGAAGTTCTCTCAATAGTGCGAGTACTTCTACTGCCGAAGGTATACAGACCACGACGCTTGAGCTGAACAAACAGTCAACATCAGAGCAGATTTCAGAGCTAACCCCAATCATCGAAACGGCTATGTCGTCGACAAAAACATCAGAGCAGGCTTCAGGAAGCCTACCGACTACCGCAAGTAAACTTTCATCGTCCATGGAAACACAAGCCACAGATGTCGCTACCCCTGAAAATATGAATACGTCTCAAACTGGCGACTTATCGTTTGCGGTCACTGAGTCAGGAAGAACGGATAGGCCTTCTCTACAACCAACTTTGAGTGAAAACATGTCGCTAGAAACTCCCGAAAGATTCAGTAGTACTGTAACAGTTGAGGAAACAAATTCATCAACGAACACCTCGTCCACTTTTCCTCCCGAAAGATTCAGTAGTAATGTGACAGTTGAGCAAACAAATCCATCAACGAACGCCTCGTCCACTTTTCAGCCGGGTGGACTCTTAACGTCAGAGCAAACTTTGGTGCCACAATCTACAACCAAAAACGATTTAGCATCGACAGAAATCAACACGGGTGGTCCAGCCGTAGATTCGGGTACATCCTTTACCGGGAATACATCAGCCCAAACGCCAATTGAAATGACGACGCTCGAGTTACAGGAACCATCAATGTCACAGCAGACTTCAGGACATGTACCACCCACACCAACTACTTACTCGACTTCCACAGAAACACGGGTTACGACTTTCATTCCTCCTGATGAAACAAATACATTTCGCACTGGCGATTCATCAACTCAGTCAGCAGAAAATGCGTCAAATTTTGAGACGACAGAATCAGCATTGTCGGAAACGCCTTCTTTTCAATCACCCTTCAGTAATTCTGTAGCAGAAACAAGTCAATCGGAAAAAATCTCGTCAACTAATGTGCCAAATGGGCTCTCAACTTCGGATCAGACGTTGGAGCAAACATCTATAACCGAAATAAATTTAGTGTCAACAGAAGTCACGACTGATGTTTCTCTCGTAAAAGCGAGTACTACTGTTTCCGGGGAAAAATCCGCTCAAACACCTGTATACACAACAACACTTGAGATGAAAGAACCAACACCGCCAGAACAGTCTTCAATAAAACCAACTACAACCATAACTGAATACTCGTCGTCCACAGAAATAGAGGTCACGACTGTTATTCGTTCCGATCTATCAAGTACCGCTGTGACAGACAACTTTTCAACTCAATCTAAATCAAATGAACCCACTTTTGTGCCAAATAATTCAGCAACAGCAATGAGTTCTGCCATGCAAACATCATTAAACGGAACAGTAACCTCGCTTTCCACAGAAACTAATGGTAAGACTTCTGGTCCACTCGAAAATTCTAGCAGCTCTATGACAGTGACTGATTCAACTCCATCACCAGAAGCATCGTTGACTACTGCCATGAATGAGCAGTCAACGACAGAGGAGAGTTTGGAACAATCATCCACATACAAAACCACATTGCCACAACTCACACAATTCACAATTGACAGTACTGCTGAAACACCAATAGGGACATCAGTAGAGCTGAAAGAATCAACGACATTTCCAGAATTCACGACTGCTTCTTTTTCTGAAATACCTAGCATCTCTGTTACTGGGGAATTATTAACTCAATTAACAGCAGAAAACACATCGACTTTTGAGCAGAGTCAGCCAATGACATCCGAGAAGCCTTCAGCTCAATCAACATTAAATGGAACGATACGTTCTTCGTACTTGATAACAGATTTGACGTCGACTGGCCCTCTTGGAATTTCAAGTAATTCTATGTCAGCAGATAAGCCGACTCAGTCGCCAGAAGTATCGCCATCTATAGAGCCCATTGAATCAACAATGGAGCAGGCTTCAGAGCAACCTACGGCAGAAACGACATTGTTGTCGACAGAAATAACGACTGGCGATTCTCGCATAGGCAGTAACACTTCTGGATCGTCCGAATCACCCACATTCGAGTTGAATGAACTTTCAACCTCAGAGCAAACTTCAACCAACCGATTGACAACTGCAACAGGGGACTCACCGACAACAGAAATGGTATTCACGACTGTCGTTCCATCTGATAACTCGAATACTTCTGTAGCGGGTTATAAATCAAATCAAACTACTAACAATGTGTGGACTTTTAATTCAACTGAACCAGGGATATCCGAAAATGTTTCATTACAAACAACGACAAGTGAAAGACTTTTTTCATCGTCCACTGAAACAGAAGTCACGACTGTTGTCGCCCTTGCACCTTCCAATACCTCTTCTGCGAGTGAATCCTCGATTCCATCATCAGAAAACTCATCGCTTGTCCAGCCGACAACCAGAGCAACGTCAGAGGAGCCTGCAACTAAATCACCATCAGCTACGAACACGGTTTTCTCTTTATCTACAGAAACGCAAGCCTCAATTTTTGTTACAGTTCAAAACATAAGTTCTTCTGTTGCAGAAGACAGTGCGACTCCATCATTAGAAACCTCGACGCATTTTGAGCCCTCAAAATTGGAAACATCAGCGGAGACATCGGTAGGACCGCCTACAACTGAAATGAACACTGTTTCCTCGGAACTAGAGTCCGCTACCAAAAACAGCATTGATTCATCAGAATCTACAGCATATAACTCAAGCATTATAAAAGCAGAAACTACTGCTCCTTCGACATACTTTACAACCACTGGAGATACTGCTGGATTTAATTCAACCACATTTGAAACTACGGCTAACCATAGAAGCAGTTCAATAACTGATAGTTCCAATTATACAAGTGAGGGTACTACTGGTTACTCTATGGACTCATCGATCTCCTTTAGTGGTGTTTACACTTCATCCGCTCATAGTGTCATGTCAACTGACATAGCACTTCCGTCAGAAGAGACATCTTCGGACACGCTTTCGACCTACGAACTCATTAGTACCGGATCCCATTCAGACGCTAGCCAGACTATTTCTGCGTACTCAGAGAGTCAATACCAATCCGATTTCTCAACTTCCTATGTTGAGTCGCAACTATCGAGCACGACAACTATTCGATCTCGGAACAGTACGGTATCAGAAAACGAAGAGAGCCCGATTAACACAACCACCATTCGGCCGAGAAATACGACAAATGATGAACCGGATTTCGTTTCGACAACGACGATTCGGCCAAGAAATACCACAAGTTATAAACCGGATTCCACATCGACAACGACTATTCGGCCAAGAAATACGACAACATGGAAACAGGATTTGAGATCGACAACGTCAATTCGGTCGAGAAATACGACAGCTGAGAAACCTGACCTTGAAATAACTACAACAGTTCGACCGGAAAATACGACAAAATCCGAAAAGCTGTCAACAATGCAGTTGATAAATACAAGCTCATCAGAGCTAGTCAACTTAACGTCCCAGGGACCAGAAATTCCCATCGGTTGGATCAATCAGATCAAAAATTTGTTCAATAGAATGAAAGTTCCAATTGTCGTGACAAACAAATTTATATTTAATAATCATAGTAATATTAGTATTCAGTCAATCTTTTCACGCAGAAATGCCAATCCTCACCGGAACTGACTTAAATTAGGTAAATGATGTTATGAGGTAATAATAAAGTATCAACAACACCAACCAAGCTAATAGTTATTGTTTATTTTAGTATTCAAATAGATTCAATTGAAGTTGTGGTAATGGAGATTTTTAAACTGATAAGCAGAAACGTATGTCTGAATTTCTAAGAAGTCATTTGAAAATTCTAAGGTGAATTTTTAGACACAGAGGCAAAGTCGAGCTTCGCATCACTTGCGTTACTACAGAATAGCATAGCAAGCTAGCAGACAGGAAAAAAAAGAACCACTAAATCCAAAGAAATCGGAAATTTTTTTCGAAGAAACCACAACTTAAAAAAATGTTGGCTGGAATGGCTGAAAACTTGTTGCCTGAAATAATTGCTGCAAACATGTCCGAAAATTTCCCGTTTGAAAAAAAACAGGTCCTGGTCAGATTCAAACCCATGACATTTGGCGCCCCAGGCGTAATCGTTACCTCCACACTAAGTGTGCAAGAGACGCTTAGAAAGTTTGAATTTATTGTGAACCAAGAGACCAAGTGAGTCCGTTAACCTAGTTGTTGAACGAAAAAAATCTACATTCCGATTTGATAAACCTTGCTAATCGCAAGCGTAACAAGGAGGCATTAAATCGGGCCGCCGCGTTGCTGAGTTAGAATATAATTACCAAGGAACCTTTCAACCCAAAGGTTTGTTAAGGAATTTCTTGACGTTCGAGCCGCCTATATGTTATTTCTTGGAAGAAAATGAGACTTTTGGCGGATTTTTGAAGTGTTTTGATATTAATCTACAGATATCAAGACTTGATGAGCGCGATAAAAAATTTTTTACTGGAAAAGTCTTTTCAGGCTCAAACTTTCTTTTTCGCGGTTTGACTTTTGATTTTTGATCTGTTTTAAGTTCAGTTCAGTTCCTTTGTTATACTGAACTGAAATTGAAAAGAAATCAAAAGTCAAACCGTGAAAAATGTAAACTTGACAAACTCCACTATCAAAAAGCAAAAAAGTAAGGGCCACAGAAAACGTGATCGACTTCTAATTTAGAAAATCGAATTTAATTGTCAGATTTCCAACCGAAATAAAAGTTTTACCTATTAATCCAGGTTTACCAACAGATCCAGATTTCTCAGTGAAATAAAAATTTTATATATTGATCCAAAAAAAACACAAACCGGTGTTTTTTTTCTACTTACTCACATTCATTGACTCTTTTCTAACTGTTTATTTGTTATGATTACATGACCTAGATAGGATATGACTCCTATGGTTGATTAAAAGAGTAATTTAAGCTAACACTGTGCATTTTTGCGTGAAATGAGCGAGTCTGGAACTAAACTTTTGTGCATGTCATACGGTCTCTTTTCGCATCTGACAAATTTATACAATGAAGTTAAAATACAATTAATAGTAATCGCATGACGTGGAAAGTCAAAACTCCTCCTCAAAGTACCCAAAAATGACACAAAACAAGGATCGAAAGCTGCTACGGCTGCCATCTGTAGGGCAAACATATCCCGGTGTCGCTGCGTCATGAAACAAATGAAAAGAATTTCAAAAAACTTTGAACAATTCCATTCAAACAGAATGATTATACAGGGCGAAGCGGAGCTTTGAAACACTTGCGATACATCACGCATATAACATTAAAAAGAAAACATTGTCGAACAAACGTATGTCTCGGATGAAGTTCAATTAAAGGAAATACACCTCAAGCAACTATTGTTAAGCATTGAAACGGCACGGAAAAAAGTTAAGCGAGCAATAATTAGTCAGACAATACTTGCACAGACATTTGCTGAAACGAAAAAAAAGACTGTTGAATTCCTTTTCAAAAAAAAATTAACTTTTTTTTAAGCTTGGGTGCCTAATTTCCACAATGCGGTAACTGCGATGCACACTAACATAAAACAAAGAAAATCGAAAGGAAAAATGTAGAAAAAAATAGATCAACCAAAAGTTTTTTATTTCGCGATAGAAGTTCATTTTAGGCAATCATGCCCAGCAAAACATTTTGAATATTAAATCAGTAAAAAACATTTTGAAAAAACCTCTGGAACGCTAAAAACATTTATTCCAGCGATGATTCATTACTTATTGTTCGACAATTTAAAAAAGATGGTGAAACTTTGTATTGTAATTTTGTGTTTTAGTACTTTTTTTTTGTTTTCCACGCATTATCTAGCACGACAAATAACCATCGGAATGGGTCGAGCTATATATCATATTAAAGCCCTTTCAGTCGTAATTCGAACGACTTTTGAGTATTTTCGAAAAAAATTTGTTGATTATTTTTTGTTTTTCTAGTCTGTTTTGCAGTTGGCCTTTTTGAATTGCCTGCTTGATTTTTTTAGTGTGCAGCTGTTTTAAAAGAGATTGGTAGGTTTGGTCGGCGAAAGAACTTAGCTCGTTAAAGTCTTAACAGTTGTAAAAGACTCATTTGCTGTGTCTTGTAGGATATGTTCTATTGCTGGACTAAACACATCATTTATTGACGTGCGAAGTTTTGGGGAGGTGTGGGGCGATGGTGATTAAAAATTAAAGGGTTTGAGAGGATATAAGGTAAATTAAGCGGAAAGTAGTTTATAATTATGTACAACATATAAAATTTTACGTTCAGAATGTAAATGTTCTGTAGCACTCATTTTTGTACCAACCGTTATAAAGCGGAGAGCGGCGGTTTGAACTACTTGAAGTATGTTTAAAGACGAGAAACTGGTGACATGTGACCATGCGTAACCTGAAATTGGTTTGACCAAATCCTTGTAGAAAACCAGTTATGCCTTTCTTGACTCTCCCAAAGAAGGCCTTCAGGATCGCTATCCTGCGCGAAGCTTTCGCTGGCATTCGCTTACAGTGCTTTTCGGAATATCTTGTTTTTTCATCAAAAATCTCCTCCAGCCTTTTCAACACGGAATTCAACACCGGTTCTACAGTAAAAAAGGACAATACACCCCTACTCTTGGAGAAGCATTTGAAAATTTTGAGCTGAAGTTTAGGTAGGGGTGTATTGTCCATTTCTACTAGAGGACCGGTGTTGAGTTCCTCGTTGAACGAGGATAAAAGGCTGGCGGAGATTTTTGATGAAAAAAAACAAGATATCTGGATGTAAAAAAAACTAATTTAACTCAAGTACGTAGTTTGATAGGGTAGATGAGACATTTTAAAAGTTGTTTGACTACACACAGGAGTGGAAACTGTCTGCGTATGATTGTAGTTTAACTTCAGTGGAGACAGTGACGCATCATGAACGTAAAAAATGAATGAAGTTGGCGATAGGACTGAGCCTTGCGGGAAACCTGTACGTACAATCCTGGATGTAGACAGAGCGTCCCTAAAAAAGTTTTTCGCCTGGCGAACACTCAAAAAAGCTACCCGGTACGCTGGTGCCATGAAGGAGATCCATGAGAGTTCGATGGCAGAGCATAACGGATGAGTCTAGTGGGTTCAAAACTGTTCTAGAGGGTGGCCTTTCATTTTAAAATCCAGCACTGATTCGACGACCGATAATGTCGTAGCGGTTGAGTTCCTTGAGCGAAAGCCATGTTGATTGACGGCTTTTGGTAGATGTTAAATCAGGGTTGGGTGGAATAGCGACTCTAAAATTTTAACAGTTGGGCTTAAAATCGAGAAAGGGCGGTAGGATTCTAATAATTTTAGGTCTTTGCTAGGTTTCGAGAGGGGTACTACTTTTGAATTCTTTCAGATTTGGGGGATGATGTTAAGAGACTGACAGCAATCTGTCTCAAACAAAGATTTAAAATGTTTGTTAAAGCTAATAGCTAGCGGAACAAGATGATTGAGATGCACCGTGCAGAGACTGTCTGGTCCAAAGGCTTTAGACGGCTTTATCAACTTAATACATTTTTCCAGTTCGATTGTTATAAAACTTAAAGAGTCAGCTAAGCTAGGTTTGAGAGATTTTTTTTGTGTCTTTGAGCTTTGTTGCTTTCATGCATTGTTAGCCGGAGGCCTTGTACATTAAAAGCAATTGCAATGTCTTTCGCCCTTAAAATTTTTCTGTCATTAAAACTGATAGGATGGATTCCTTCTACGGACTTAGAGCCATTCACCAATCTAACAATTTTTCATAAATTACTAGACGACGTATGATGACAAAAAGTCTGGAGTAATTTTTGGTATTTCTTATCTTTTTATTGGCCCTTTTGGTCAGGATTTCTCTTCTTAGGTAGCTTAAAAGTGGATCGGACGGATTTAAAGTTCTGATAAAGTCTTTGTTGGGCTAGTTTGTTTGTTTCGTCAATTGGGGCGAGGACAAAGAAAGGATGGCGGTCTAGGGGAATGTGGTGACTGGCTGCTGAGAGGAACGTATCACTAAAAATCCGTTCAGCGACATTAACATCTAGTTTCATATATTTCTCTGCAAAAGTATCTTAGGTTTCATTTGTCAAAAGAATTTTCAGTCCGCTTTATTTAAACTTGAAAAACTTTTTTGAGGCGCACAAGGAATATCCTCGGTAATGTCAAGATTAATTAAAATTAGTAGGTGGTCTGAAATTAGAAGGTGATATTGATTAAAGTTAGTAGGTTGTTTTTTCAGGCGCAAAAGGGATATTCTCAGTAATGGTGATATTCACTAAAATTAGTAGGTGGTCCCAGTTTGCCATGCAAGATTAAGTAAAACTGAGAAAGATGCGAGTGATACGTCAGTGGATGTTGCCGATGGATTTCTATCACATGGTAGTCTAAATTGATGGTTATCATCAAGTGCGGTGGAGGAGTATTATTGAAAAATTTCGGCACTACGGTTTGCCCCGCGTTAGTCCTATGGTATATTAGAGGACGAAAATCGGTAGTGCGCGTTTGCATCGCCCAGTAAAATGCTTTTTTCTTCTGAGAGGAGAGCTGAGATTGATAGTTTATAGTCCTTAGGACAGCTACTGTGATGAGGTATACAGAAATTCGTGATACGGAATTCTGATTATTGGCCTTGATGTTAACGCTTTGCGCCTCTAGAATTCCTTCTTCCACTGTTTCAATTTCATCGTAGAGAAGAGAATTATGAATTACACGAAAAAGGTCACCTAGCTCTCGTAGTCGGTCTTTTCTGAGTAATGTGTAGTTCGGTCCTAAGAATGGAGTCCAATTTTTCAAATCCAATTTAAATTCTTCAAAAACCTCAATGTGGCTGTGGTAATTGCACAGCAAAGCTACTATTTCAGGTGCTTTCCCAGATATGCCATTACAGTTTAACTGTAGACTGTTCAAGGACTTACGTCGAAAGCGCAAGTGGATTTGCTTGGTTACCTTTTGGCGCATAACTGTTGAACTGTTTCAGCGTGTTAAATCAAGGGATTAATTTTGCTGGTGTAGTTGAAGGGATAGAGCTTAGTCGAGTGATAGTTGTAGAATTAGTTACTGAGAGGAGCAAATTACAGTTTGCTGTGCAGTAGAGACAAAAAATCTGTGGTGCTATTTTAATGTGGCTAGATCACTCCATTTAAAAAAAGAATCCATCCACAAACATGGCACACACATGCTTGCTTGGGAATGGAGGATTTGGAAATTTCACAAAAAGCAGGTGCTTTGGTTTATGCCGGCGCGAATGAGAAGTATTAAGATTAATAGACGGAGCAACCTGGCCGACTTGGAAAGCTCCGTGGCCAAAAACGCAGTCCGAGTTTTTGGCGCTTCCCTGTTGGCGAGGTTGTAATAAGTCCCATTCGCGGCTGTTCCTACAGCAGTCGGGTCCACCATTGGAAGGAGAAACCTCTGGACCTTTAAGACTATGGTCTGAAGATTCTGTGCTAATAGTACAGTAACTTGCTGTCGTTGTTTAGAATAAAATTTGCTTTGGTGATAATAATATATTTTATAAATACATATTATACATAATATACATTTATACATAATATTCAAAATACATATAATTTACATAATATACAATATAAGCATAAAATACATAATATACATAATGTCCATAATAAACGTAAAACACATAGAATACATTATATGCATAAAATACATACTATAGATAATGTACATAATATACAAAACATACATGATATACATAATATACATATATACATATATAAATATATACATATATACAATTAGCACAGATTATATATAACGATGGAAAGAGTCTTTGAACATTACAGCTATGATTTTTTCTTGAAGGCCACCCTGGAATAACGAATTATTTTTAGCATGTGTGAAATCAAGATGGTGGGGGTTAGTTGTGCTGGTGTAGTTGAAGGGATAGATATTGGTCGAGGAATAGTTGTAGAATTAGTTACTGGGAGGAGCAAAATACAATTTGCTGTGCAGTAGGGACAAAAAATCTGTGGTGCTGTTTTAGTGTGGTTAGATCCCTCCATTTAAAAACAATCCATCCACAAACGTGACATTACATGCTTGCTTGGGAACGGAGGATTTCTGAATTTCACAGAGAGCAGGTGTTTTGGTTTATGCCGGCGCGAAGGATTAATGTACGGAGCAACCCGGTCGACCTGGGAAACTCCGTGACCAAAAACCCGGTCCGAGCATTCTTTTGGCGCTTGCCTGTTGGCGAGGTTGTGATAAGTGCCATTTGCGGCTGTTCATACAGCAGTCGGGTCGATCATTGAAAGGAGGCACTTCTGGACCCTTAATACTATGGTCTGAAGATTCTGTGCTAATTGTACTGTAACCGGCTGTCCTTGTTTAGTATAAAATGTGCTTTGGTGATAATAATATATATTTATAAATACATATTATACATAATATACTTATTATACATAATATACATAATATCCATTATCTGCATACTATACATAATATACACAATATACAAAATATACATAGATTACATAAAATTCATGATATACATAATATACATTGAAACCAAAATATACATTTTATACATAATATACATATATACATAATATACATATATACATATATAAATCTATTCATAAATACAGGTAGCACAGAATATATATAACGATGGAAAGAGTCTTTGCACATTACAGCTATGAGTTTTTCTTGAGGGCCACCCTGGAATACCGAATTCATTTTTTAGCAGTCAATGAAATTACGTAGTTTAACTAGAATTATTCAAGTTACGTACGTGTGAAGGCAATCATCAGAAAACGTTGTCGCTCTGACTCAGTTTTTAAACAGTGTAAG
The DNA here is from genome assembly GCF_963678635.1 of Symsagittifera roscoffensis. Lineage (NCBI taxonomy): Eukaryota > Metazoa > Xenacoelomorpha > Acoela > Convolutidae > Symsagittifera > Symsagittifera roscoffensis. The sequence continues at coordinate 30,841,779 of NC_087067.1, read as the reverse complement.
AGCCTATAAATACCTATTTTAGTGTAAGAACAGTGAAAGAGCCTATTTTAGGTCGTTACTGTCGCTGCCATTATATACTATTTCCCGTGTCGTGGATAAAAATACATGGAAAAATTTAAATTTGAAATCTTGTCAAACAAAAGTTAGGGTAAAGTTCAGATTATTATAAGAAAAATATGATTAGCACAAGGAAAATGAAATCATTGTATACATGAAGTAACACGGAATTTTTAAGAGCAGCGAAAAAGATTTTCGCCAGTACTTGCGTGGAACAAAAAAAATTAAGGTTGCTTTGAATGAACAACTCAATTCACCTATCAGTGCTCTACGATTTTTCGAATTTTTTTAATTTACAAAACTTTCTTTAATTTTTGTCTAGTGTTAAAGGCCGCGCGCGTCTTACACACCCGCCCATTGAAAGACGAATTACGATTGAAAGGGTTTTAAAATGATACCACAAAACTCAGGACGAGCTTCTCTGGAGGTTCTAACCTAGGTAAAGATGCAGTGGTTCAGACTGCCATGAGCAGATATTCCAAGGAAGACTGGGTTTAATTATCAAGGAAATTAATTATTTAGATAGGTATTTTCCAAAAGTTGGATTTTGAACATTTTACCTTCAGTGACATCAGGATGTTTTGAACATCCTTAGACATATACCTGAAGCTGACGAAAAAAAAATGAAATTAGCCAGCTAGAATAAAAAACGTTGTATTAGAAACAAGCCAAAATGTAATTTAACATAGCTGCGCTTCATAAAAACAAGCGATAGAACGGCAAAAAAGCTCTAAAAATGTTTTGAAAAGTGAAATTAGAAAACGGTGGAAAAAGAAGTATATAATTTTTGACTTAGGCTGGACTTGCATCCCCGACATGGAGATTAAAAGTCTCACGTCATCGCACCTGAGCCAGGATAGCTAATCACTGAGCTAACTTCAGCTATAAATAAAGCAGATACAACAGATGCTAAATGAATGCTAAAGGTAAAATTTTTGATATAGACAAAACTTGAACCCCCGACTTTTAAGACTAAAAGTCTCGCGTTTTTGCATCTGCGCCATGGTCCCTCGACGATCTTCAAATACCGGCTACCAACAAAGATGCTTCTACAGATGCCATTTAATTGCCAATGCTATGTCGGCAAAAGTGCCACTATAGGATCACTTCAATTTGCGAGTTGAGTAAAGTGGACTTCAAGATATGACAATACGTTCACTATCCTGCTTGTGTAATTCAGTGCAACTTAAGACCTAGGAGCTCAAATTTGAAACAAAGGCGAAGCGGAGGTTTGCACCACTTGCGATACAAAACGAATATAGAAAAATGTTTAAGGTAAAAAATGAACAAAATTGAAAAAACTGTCTACCAAAACTTATATTTTCGTTTGTCTCGACAAGATCATTCAAGAAAAACATGCCAGACATTTCAATATTGTATTAGAAACGAAGCAAAAATTACGAAGAGAAAACAAAGCCGACAACGTTTGAGCAGGCACAAGTTGAGCCGAAAAAATATGATTTTATACAAAGAAATTTCAAGTTAAAATGCCCTCGTGAAAATACAATGAAAAAATCTAGCACTTTCAACTACGATGAAAGTTGCTTGTACAAGAAGAAAAATCAGTTATTTGGCAACTAAACCGACTATCTTTGAGCAGACACCAGTTGAGCCGAAAAAAAAATATTTTTGGATTTTTTAAAAATATTTTAAATCCCCACTGAAAATAGAATGAACACCACTAACACTTGCAACTACAGTGGAAATTGCTTACAGCACAAAAAAAATCAGTGCTGTGGCAGCTTAGCCGACGAAAAGTCTTACAATTCAATTTTTCTCGGGCTCTTTTTAGATTAGAAGTTTTAGATTTTCTGCAAAAAAAGAGAAAAGGATATCACAAAAAATATGAAATTTAAATCAACTAAGATTTGACTTAATTTAAGACCGGTAGCATTTTCTTAAAATCTAAAACACCTTAATCCTGAGTTTTTGCCAAAAAAAAGGAAAGTATATCACAGAAAGGCTTGATTTTGAGGCAAATTATGACACTATGAAGACAAAATTGCTTCGCATGATGAGCATACTTTTCTCTTGAAATATCATCAGCTTGAATCGTTTCTTTTAACTGATAAATGCCGCGTTTTAACGCTTCTTGGCCACATGTCTTCTTATTTGATCAAAATTGAGGGCGCAGAAAACACGAGATATTAACTTCTCTCATTAAGTTAGTGAATAGATATAACCAATTAAAAACAAAACTAAGACAATATTTATTCGAAATTTTGGCATAAATGACAAACCAATTAAAACAGATCATCTTCGTCGAAACTTATTTTACGGTTAACAGTTTCTTGTTTCTTCTCGAGTCCATGGTGTTCTGTCAGAGCTTCGACTGCACTTGAGTCACGTGTTGTATCTTCCAGACTATCATCAATATCCCGATCGTTGTCTATTCTTAACTCCCCGCCCTCGTCGTTGCTGTCTCCTATGATATTCTGCTCAATTCTCTTTAAAAGAGTTTTTGTCTGCTCATCCATAATCGAAAACTCTTCGAATTTCTTCACCCTAGTTTTATACATTTGCAGCTTTCTTTTTTCGACAAAGCGGATTACTTTCGAGCAGAACACGAACTCACGAGAATCTTCAAACTCAGATTCCGCAGTCAATTCGTGAATAACGTTTTTAGCTCGGACAAAATCTATGGCCAGTGCACATAACACAGCTTTCATATAATACGCGTTCGATCCAAACTGCAGTAGTTTGCTTTGCGAGGTGAAATTGGCGACTTGTGAGAAATGCTTGAGACCTGATTCGAAATCCGATATTTCCACAGCAAGATTGGCTGCATTTAGGATGCATGTGTTAGCAGTCGAGGGTGACTTGTCGTCTTTGAACAGCTGAGATGCTGAAACATGGAAATGCGATTCATATCGAAAAAGGAAAGAAGTAATACCAAAAAGTAAGTTAGCATCGTTTTCCAACTCAACTTCTGGTTCCATCCATGGATAAAAAACGCTTTTTAACCCCGGTACTACTCATGCAGGGCCAGCTTTTAGTCATCCATTTCGCCGAACCGGTTCAACCTTGAGGAGTCAGATGACTCTGGGAATCCTCCAATCGTGACCGAAGCGGGATTCGAGCTCGATACCTTTGTGTTAAAAGCCGAGCGTCTTACCCACTCAGCCACAGCTGCTGAAAACCGGTCGGGTCGAACGGCAGCGAGACGGCTGAGTGGGCAAATCCTAAACAGCCGGACATCGGCGACCAATCACATCTCTCTCGATTCGCCTTTGATTCGTTTTTATGAGCGTGACGTTTTTGCGTTTGCTGACAAAAACCAAGCCAAGTAATCCCCGGTTCAAAGGCCAAATATAATTAACTCTACTTTGAAACGCTCGAAAAGGTCGAAACACTCTAAAAGATGCCATTACCAATAAACCATTCATTTCTTGTATAATTTGATTTAACTTATCTTCAATAAAGGCTTCTGATACAAAGTTTTTGAAAGTTTGTTTTGAACGGTCGATGACCTGACTCGCAAAAAAATGTCGTCAGGTCGATTCGGTTCCAGAAAAAAAACGGTTTCTATCAAACTTCAGCAACAGCTTTGAACCTGCTATGAGCAAAAAGCAAAATGTACGAAATAATGACTCGATGAGGCGGTTCAATTAATAGCCTCGCTTTACTTCAAAAACGATGAGGCATTATGGATATTTACAGACCCTGCTCTAAACATTTCATGGCCTTCCGTTTGTCGTCCAGTTTCTGTTCACATACTTTGGCTATCTTCTCCAGCTGTTTTGCAGCCCTCGCCCTCTGGTCTCGCTGTACGTACAAACTGATTGTTTTCTCTATGTACTCAATGCCTTTCTCTGGCTCTGACTCGATCAGAATATTCCCCGCTTCCAGGTAGTTTTCGGCTGCATTTTGAGCTGCCATTGGACCTCCTGCTTCTGTGATTATCGTAGCTCCTTTGATGAAACATTCGGCAGCTTTGCCACCCAGTTCTGCTCTGACGTAATCATGACCCGCCTGCGTGTACAGTTTCCCCGCGCTTTCTATTTTTTCGCTGCATTCTATAAAATATATAATTTCAGGTGATAAAAGAAAAATAATCCAACTAAAATAATCCATCAGTAACAAAAAAGTTACCATAAAAGTGATAAGAACTTGACTAACTTTTCTTTTTCGTCTTTAGTCCTTTCTTGTATAATTTTTCAGCGCTTTTCACTTTCTGAATTGCCTCCTCTTCCCAGCTCATTCCGGCACAATTTCACTCAATAAGTTAAGTCAGTTCAAAATACATTTATTATATATTTTTTAGATTTAGCAATGATTTTGTCCTTAGTTAGTTCTTGGTTGCATTTTAAGAGTAATGCCTGAATTCAAAAGTCGCGAAACTTAGCAGACAAAATATTTAGGGCACAAAAAATTAGAGCACAAAGACATTTCCGCGCAGTGACTTACTTTCAGCGAAGATTCATTTTAAAGATTTTGAAATATATAAAAAATAACCGCCACAACACAAATATTTAGAACCTAGTCAATAATTCCATACGATCCGTAAAAATAAATAGATATTTTCAACAAAATGTTAGTTTCAACAAAATGCTAGATATTTGGGACGCATTTAATGATAGCATGTTGCATTAAACTTAAGAAACAAAGATGCGTAACTTAAAACACTATTTTAGAGAATTAATATAATTGTATTAATGCCGCCTTCAAAAAACGAAAATGCAATAAAAATTTAAATCGTCCAAAACAATATGAAAGCAAGGATAGCAGGTTTCTTGGTGTGATAAGAGGATGTCAACCAAATCCTAAAAACTGAATAGTGATAGAAATTAAAGTATATTTGACAAAAGTTGTCCTCGTAAAATGAATAGTAAACTTTAAAAAAATTCGAAAAATTTCGAAATTGTTTTTTTTTTAATTTTATTCCCAAGAAGGCGCTAAAATAAATTTTGAACACTAATTTTGCTGCAACGAAACTAAGATTTCGGGACTTAACTTGATTATTCGGCTTGCTATTTGATACCTATTTATTTATTCGCTCAAAATTGGACAAAAAACCAGTATATCTCAAGACCAAGAACTGTTTTAAAAATTTTTTAGTGGGGTTCGAATCACAGCTGCAGGGCTGTTATATCATATACAATTCAATCCAATCCAGAAAATAAAAAAGGTACCTGATTTTGCGCGGAAATGATGAAAAATGATGAAAGTAGTAGAGAAATTATTTTCATTGTTTTCATTTTGAGCAGCTTTTTTGAGCATGATTTGCTCAAGAGTTTTTATTTCCTCCATTTATTTGCACAAAATTATTAATACAATAAAAACCAATTTTTTCGATTTTGTTTTTCATAATCCAGTCAATTTTTCGAAATAGATTGTGAGAATTTTCGCAACTCAAATTGCAGGGAAAGCGCTACCCTAAGCTACAAAAACTTGTTTTCCACAAGTAAAAAAAAAACATTCAATTTTTTACAGACTGCATATAACCTAATGAAGCGCATTTCGCGTTACTCGCTCGCTTTAATCGCTCCAAACAAGATTAAAAATCGAAAACCTCAGAACAATTTTTCTCAACATTAAAAAAAGTTTTAAAATTTTTTAATGTCATCAACTCAAGCTGAAAAGATATATGCGAAGCACCAAAAGAGAAGAAATTCCTTATTCAGAAAAAAAGGATAGCCTTCCATTAAAACAAGATGCTGAGGACTATTTGAGAATTTTTATTAATAGCCAATGACAAAACTGATTAACTTGAAAAAAAAAACATAAAAAAGGCGATAAATTTAAGCAATTTTACGATTTAAAGTTCGAAAAGTTATTTAGCCTTCTAACCTCTATAAATAACATTCGAATAAGCGACGTAATTACTTGCAAAAACAAACAAAGTGGAAACTAAGCAGACAAAAAATAAACCGAAAGCGACGAAGTCGAAAAATCAATCAATACCAATGAAATATTACAAAACTTGAAATGCGATTTATTGGAAAAACACTAATAAGGATGCACAGAGTAATAGACGCAAATAGTACGCATATACTGCATGCATGTCGTTTATACTGCACTCATGTCGTTCATATACTGCATGCAAATCCGTGGACAGATTGTTTACGAAAAAAATCAAGTCTAATACCCGATGGGAATACCCTTGCCTATCGCAAGGGTAGCATCAACAGCAACCAATACTCACGTTTAAATCCTGAGCCAATTTTTAGGTATGAAGTATAAGCGTTCATTATAAGAGTTTACAGAACGACAAAACATTCCGTGGATACTGGCTTTAAAAATCTGCGTTAATATCCAATTTCAAATCTGGATAGATTTTCAAACAGAGCATTTTGTCTGCGGAGATTTGTGGATTTTATCAAAAATAACGTATCAAAAAATGACTGAATTGAAGAAAATATATAGACTGAAATTAAAAACAGGCACCGTACTTTAACTCGTACTAAAAACACCCGTACTTTACCCGCCCTTCGGGCAAGCAAGCAGGAAAATAATAAATCAGACTCAATGATGCCAATAACCAGGAGTTTTGAAACACTTGCTATTCCAAACGTCAATAAATTAGAGAGGAACAGTCTTCAAGACGAACCGTGACCAATCATCTACCACACATTTGAGCAATTGAATTTTACTTCTTTAAGCAGAAAACATTCAGTTTGAAACAAGCAAATGTTCTGGCCGGTCCTTATTGCTTTCTTTACCTGAAAAAGTACCAACTTATTCTTCTCAGAAACCGTCGCATGAACTTGATTTGTCTATTAAGCAATAAGTAAGTTCACAACTGATTCGCTGACTCCATGAGACAACTTCTGATTTGGGTTCTGATATGATAACCGCAATCTGATGATACGAAACTCGATTTCTGGATTACTGACCACTGATAACACTTTTTACAAATTTTTGTCATTATATTTCAGAAATTATGTTTTAAAAATGCAACATAACAAAAACAGCCTGAAAAATTATTAGATATAACAAAAAACTCTGAAAATTCCGACCTATCAGCATGAAAATAGGGAAAAAAGATAATCACGGAACTTGTGTATAGACATTTCACAGTATTACCAGTAACTAGATTAGTCGAGTCTACTTTTATAATCATGAGTCACTTACATCAAAAGTGAGTTACAGAAGAGGTAAAATTGTAAAATAATGAACTGTTTCCAAACGATAACGATATCTAGCTACAGAGGTAATTATTGCACAAGCAAAGCTCGAGTGATAGTATGAACTCTCTTTTTTCAACCCTGAGTCGCAAATATTAGTGTTCATTTTGAAAGTGTTCATTTTGATCAATAACCATGTCGGATGTTTTTAATGAACTTTTTCGTATACTAGTTAAAATGCGTCCGCCCTTAAAATTGAGTAATGATAGTTGGCAAATTTATTTTTTTTTCAAAATCACTGGTGCTGCTAAAGCGGAATAATTGGCTTGCGTCACTTTGCAATTAAGTAGACTCATAATTGGAGTGCATCATTTAAAAAATTTTGTAGACTTAACGTTTTATTCATTCAGTTTTTCACAGTAGCGTTATCGGTCATATTATTGCTTAAGTATGCGAAGTCATCGACCGTGACCAAAACTTACAAATAGTATAGTACACTAGCAACTATAAATAGCTGGTAAGCATTCATTTAAAGTAGACCCCTTTATATCCACTTTTCAACCCTTCTCTCTTCAAAAAAAAATCCTTTCTACCCATGAAAAAGAAACCAACAGGAACAAATTTTACATCTTCATTAAAAATCTGAAAACAGGTTGAAAACCTGTTTTCAACCTGTTTTCAGACTTTTTAGAAGGTAGTTTTCAAAAAATTCATGATTAAACTGGACAATTCAATCAGAGAAGCCCTTTCAAGAAACTGACCCAGGCTGGATAAAAAATTAAAACAACATTTAACATTTTTCGAACCTCGGTTTGTTTATTTCTATTTATAGCTTATTTATGATTTGATTTTCTCTTTGTATATTTAACTCTTGTTCAGCTATGGCATAACTCATTAGATGAGCTTGTTGAACAATTTCTTCAAAAAATTTCCAAATTTCCTACGCAAAAAATTCTTTGACGGCAAGTATTTTATTTTCTTTCATTAATTCACTAATTGAATGCATCCTGCGCTAACAAAAAGTATTCTAATTAGCCTTTTGATTTTCATTTCCAGTTCTTTCAATTTGGTATTGTTGGTGTTTGCATAAACGAAAACTTCAGATTGGATGATTGTTTGCACGTAACTTTTAGACCATTAGAGGCGACTATTACTTGCTGCCGTGGTAAAAACTTTCTCAATTGCAAAAACACTCTAGAAATGCAAAACTTCAATTTATCAATATGCTAATGAAAAAACAATTTGCTAACGATAAGAATTTAAGATACTTAAAATATTCTACACAATCTACTTGACTGAAATTTAAAAAAATGACTTGTCTTTCTTTAGCTTTTTGGGTCCGCAAGTGGCTCATGGTCTTGGTTTTTAAAATACTTAGTATCCATATGTTTTTTTTAACAAATCATTTACATCTAGCAAAGCCGATTGATGTTTGAGAGCTATACAGTCTTTTTTGTCTGTGGACTTCCGAACAGTGTAACTTGCATACAAATGTACTACTGTGTTACCAGTGACTGACTATTTGCGTCCATGTATAGAAAGAACAAAAATAGGCCAAGATTAATTCCCTGAGGTATTCTAAAAGGTACAAAGTTAAGGTCGGTCTTAAAAGAGTTTGTCTCGTTGTACTGATAACGAGTGTCAAGGTATAATTCCAACAGATTCAGTAAGGGCTCACTGAATCCCGCAAGTCCTAATTATATGAGCAAGTTAGAGTGATCAATCGTATCAAAAGTTTTTGCGAGGTCTAAAAACGTAATCTGAACCTTTTGATTTTTGTTCGATAAGGATGTTGAAGCTTCTTCTAACTTCAAATACTGTAATGATGGCAACAACACTGCTCCTTTTTGATCTGATACAAAACTGAGTGTATCGGATAACAATGACTTTGTCTATATATGATTGGGCTCTTCTGAAAATGAAACTCTCAGAAAAATTTCCAGAACCGGTAGAAGCGAAACTAGACTTTAGTCTGAAGGATTATCGATTAAGTTTTGAAAATTGGTTCAATTTTTAAAAAACTTCTAACCGTTTGGGTCGGTTCCTGAGGTTAAGCACTCATTGAAAATTCCTGTTAGAGGAATTGCTAGTTTAATTTTTATTTGAAGAGAACAGCATTAATATCATAACAATCTGTACTATCTATATATTTCAACTTTCGATGACTTCAATTAAATCACTTTTCTCCAAAAAAACTATTGCTGCAGACGGATTACCTTTTTCCATACAAGTTGGTTTGCTTCGTGCAAAGCTTCCGCCAATATTTGCGAAAAAAAATCGTTGAAACACTCAGCGTCCTCCTCAGACCGATTTAGTGACTTTTTTTACCTCTCATTTCACTATTTTTACCTTTTTATTTACCTCTCATTTCACTAAGAGATTATAAAAATTTTTTCGTTCTAGAATTAGATTCTAGCCTCAATTTATTTTGATAGCATTTTTTTATGGATGATTAGGTTTTTGACAATTTTGTTTCGGGAGCTGTATCTGTCCCGGGCATCCGTTGTCTATTATTCAAAAAAACTTATATCTCGTTAGCTTTAACCGCTCAAAAAACAAAGTAACCAATTTTCCAAACGTCAAAAAATCCAGCACGAATTGAAGAAATTGTTTTTTTAAAAAACTGATCGACTCTGGAAAAAAAGACATGAAGAAACTTTTCACGGTTTCTATTAGAACTATGCAATGCGAAATTGCCACCGTTCAAAGTCTGAGAGCAATATTCTAGGAGGGGGAAAAATATTTTTAACTTGAAAACTTTTTCAAAAATGACAAATTATTCAGGGGCTCTGAAAACAACCAAGGATAGCCTGCTGCTTTCCATTTATCACAATGTTTCGACAACAATGAGTAAAAAATATCAAATAGAAAAACTTTTAATTTTTCATTTTCTGTCTTAACTGTTATTTTCTTTCTAGAAAGCGCGCTGAAGTAGATAAATGCAAAAATGAAGGGGTAAAAATAGCTGAAACCTCATTCAATTGATTTTGAAAAAAAAATTCAGATGTCCGCCTCCGATTAGGTTGTTCAATTTAATCTGAAACTCGATGATTTTTTTTGCAACCGAAAACCAACAAAAAGCTTTAAAATGAGATCACAATTGACACTCTAGTATCTTTATTTCGGGTCGTCAAAAATCGAGAGAGAACAAAGTTTGATAGTTTTCTTTTCCGCATCGATGAAAAACAAAAAATTTATCGTCAAAAAAAATTCGCTTCAAAAAAGGATGAATCTTACTGCGCAATATATTGAAACGCAAATTACTAGTTATATATACAAAAACGCCATGATAATTAACGCCATAACAGTGTCTGTCGCTTTGTTCCGCCGCACGATTTCTGTTCATTTTTGTGACAAAAGATTTAAAAGTCTTTAGGCGATATTAAAGCAGTGGAAGACTGGCGAGACCATCAAAACAACATATCAACTTATTGAAACGAAAACTGATGCTTTTTGGGGAAAAGACATCATGGGAAAGTTCTGTGCCAATTTTTGGAGACATTGCGCTCAATACAGTTGTTTTTTTCACAAAAACACAAAAAAAGTCGGATAAAATTTTTTAATTGTCATGCTTTGCAAGTTACTTCGAAAGCCCTGAGAGCGTATGATTATATCGCAACAAGTTATTTCAATAAAATTTGTCTGACACAGAGAAGCGTTTAAAACCATATTCATCAAAAGAAATCTTGAGGACATTAGTTTAATTTGATGAATACAAAATTGATACTGCTTTTGAACTATTTCATTATCGAATTTTCAATACGGAGGCGAAGCTTCGCTTCGCAAACACTAGCGAGAATTCGACATAATGCACCTCTATAAAGTTCAATAAGAAAAAATATAAATAAGCCTCAAATTAGTAAAATATCGGCAACGTCTTGGATTCGACCTGCGACCAAAACATTATGAGTCTCACGCACTTACAACTCGGCCACACACGCTTAATACACCAAAAACACCAGCCAAATATGAAGCAGAGAACAGATGAAATGAAGTTTCCAATGCTAGATCGTGAAGATCCAATGCACCAAAGTGAACTTTTTCCACTTTCAATGAATACTTTTATTTGCAAGTTTGGCAAGAAAAAAAAGGTTCTTACAAATACACTAGCTGCTCACTAGTGTGAATATACGTTGAACATTTCCAAAAATGTGTTAGATATAGAATCAAACATAGCCAGCTCACAGTTGAAACAAATTGATGAACACAAGGAAACTAGAAAACACTTGACTTGTAAAAATACGCTTTCGAATTTATAGAAAGAAAAACACCCTTAAACCACTTTGAATTTCAATAAATGTTTAAGATTGGTGCTTTTTTTGATAAAATTAACCCAATTTGAGAAAATTGGGTCAATAAGTGAAGTTTTTGTTACGCTGGGAAATCTAAAACTAACTTCACGTTTCTAACTACAGCAGATTAATTTCAATTGAAAAAAAAACAATTAACCACCAAGACCTATATAAAAGAATACAAGGTTTCCACAAAAAAAAATATTTACAGAACAGCTTGCCTCGTTTTTTTTAGAAACCCAAAGCCCTTCGCTAAACTCTCATAGACTTGAGCTGTGAGACTAACAAGTGGAAAAAAAAAGAAAATTATAGGTCAAGTGGATCTCAATTAGCTCATAAAAACTATAAAGAACAACAATGCTTCAAAACTTTATTTGTCTGAATAAGCGAAAGTTTCAGAGGTAACAGCAAAATCGAATTTAAAATGAGTTTGTTGAAAAACAATGCGTGTTCTCAGTTCACAAAAACTCACATGGGTTCAGACTACGAAGCAGGGAATCAAATAATCCAGTTTCTGGCAGCGTATCATCGGAAAGAAGGCACTGCCGCCAGAACGCTTCTCGTACTGGATAGTGGATTTCTGGATACTTGGATTTTTGGATAGTCAACCACAAACTGATCGTCTCGGATTCACCGTACCTCCTGTAATACTGGTAACTGAAACTATAACGGATCTCTTGCTATCTTGATGATTAGACTGCACGTCTGTACTTCTGAATACGGTGATAACTGGCTCTACACTTCTTTTGATCATTGACCAAATATTCAACGCTTTGGTTCAACTAAGTTCCACTCAACTACCTGCATACTTAAATATCTCTATCTAGGCCATCTCTAGAAATACTCTAATTTCATTAAAGTATTGTAGTAAGCATCTTGCTGCCTTCTGTCAGGAAAATTAAGAAGTGAAAACTCGGGAATTACTCCTTCCTAAGATCAAAAGATCAAAGACAGCCAAATACTGTTTCCAAGTATCAACTATCTAGGATTAGGGAACACAGGAGTCCGTATCATTCTAGCTCGCTTCTTGAATTGCTGTTGTCCGTTTAAGTCCTTCGCCTGGCCTTCAGTAATGCCTTGTGAACTCTCCCTTTTTTCTGTCTGCAACACAAGCTGATCGTTAGATGAAAACTCGACCAGAGGTGGAGTCCAGATTTCGAATCCAGTTACATTCATGGAAGAAGACCTTACCTCATTTGCAAAATTTAGCATCCACAGTGGCTCATCCGACTGTGCATTGATCGAAGTGTCTTTTCCGACTTCCAAAAATGTTGAATTCTGCATTCCCCGTTCTGCTATTTTTTCGAAACCGGTATTTTGTTCGCAGCAAGAACAAATCAACTTCATCTTGGCATCTGCAATCATTACAAAATATGACAACAATTTGCACAGAGATGCGTTTTTAGTTTGTGACGCATTCACATCATTCCAAAGATTTTTCAACAGTTCAATTCGGGAAGTCTTTTGTCGCATTGCTCTTACAGTTTTCTCGCTTAGAGTTTGGTCCAACAGTTTCAAGGTTTGCCACAGAACAGCAGTTGTCTGGTTGTTTTCCTTAGAACCAGAATTCAATGTCGAGCCTCTGAGAGTTCGAACTGGTGGTTTTTTTGACATCCGCGTGTCTTATTCGTTGCTTTATAACTTCATAAACAGTACTGTAAGAAGTATTCGCGTTATTTATATCGCATAACTTGACAAATGAAAAAAATTGTCACACTCACAAAAAACTTTTTTTAATATATTGAAGGTTGGCACTTTTTAATTCATTTGCTTTGCCAAAAAACTGTTCAAGTCGGAAGAACGCATTTTGCTTCAGTTTTTGGTGAATGCGGATATCGGTTTGAGCTCAATTCGATGAAAATCTATTGATGAAATATTTGTTACTTTTCCCGTAAATAACTTAGTGAACAATCCTTCTTAAGAATTACTCAAAAGGTCTTTTGCCAATTGCCATCAACACTTTTTTTGGATCTTTCTTCAAAATTAAAAACAAGGATAGCCGGTTGCTGTGCAAGTAGCACAGATTGTTCCGACCATAATTAAAAGGTCTCGGTTGGAGGGATCTCAGTGTCATCCGCCTCCTCAAGGTGGGACCGGCAGCGGCGAAATGGATGACATCTCCCACCCCCACGGTTGGTCCTGCACTGAGCAGTACGGAGGGCTAATAACAAAACTAATAAAAAACCACATTAAAAAAATATATTTTTTCCAAATTAAGTCGTCTTTTTTTGTGTTATGAAAGAATCTAAAAGAAAGCCTAGAAACTCGATAGTAGAAAAAAGTAAGTGAATTTTGACATTAAATGAATAAATGAAATTTGATATAGAAATAAGTGAAATTTGAAATTAAATATCAAATTTTTAGAAATCATTTTTTGTAGAATTTCTTTTATTCGTTCTTAAATACCCTTAAAAAATTCTCGATAACTAATTGCACTTGAATTTTATAGGCCTTTTAGAAACCCGCTCGCTCGCTTTATTCGCTTAAACTAGACGAAAAATCTAAAATATCAAACCGGTTTTCCTAGACAAAAGGAAATTTTTAAATGTCGTTCGAATCACGACTGAAAGGGCTTCAAAAAGATTTATCACTCGACACATTCCGATGATTATTTGCGGTACCCGTTTTTGCGTGAAAAAACACTAACTACACCGGAGAACAAAGTTCCTCTCCTATTTTCAATTGTCAGAACAAAAATTTATGTTTGGATTGAATTCAGCAATGAAGATTTAGAAGCAGTATAAACATATTTACAATAAGCATCTCATCTAAAACTAATATACATTTTTATCAATATTAACAAATTAAACTGCAGCACAAAAAAAATAATCCAAAATCTGTGCACAGAACATTTCAAAACAATTAACAAACATTTGAAAATAACTTATTATTCGCCCACAAATTCACCTTAAAAACTTCCCAATTAACTTGAATACAAAAATCCGATTTAGAAAACGAGACTGTCAACGCCCCCGCCCCCAACATAAGTTGTCTTCAAATTTTGTATTTTATGTAGCCATTTTCCTGCCTAACAACAAACACGCTTGGTCACCAAATAAACATTTAGAGAAACCTTGATATTAAAATTGGCAAATGGATTCGATGAACAACTCGCAATTATACGCAAATCGAACACCAACAAAACTGGTAAAATGTGAAAACCGCATTACAAACCCGTATTATTGATAGCTAGAATCTTTTCATCTCCCATATACCAACCAGTTATACTGTACTACTTAATTGATTTTTTTCCTCCCAAAAACTCAAAACCTGGTCGTCCGGATTAAATGACTGAAATTTTATGTTCAAGAACCCGTGCTGGGGTAACTAAACAGACAAACAAAATACCAACAACTTTTCTGAAACTGAATTTTCGTTTGAATAAAAGTCCTGGTCAGATTCGAACCTAGGACCTTTGCCGTTCCAGCGTGAAGGTAACTTCTAGATCAACTGTCCCTTAGAAGCTGAGAAGCTTAATTTATCATCAAGCAACCTATCAATTGATTCAACTGATTTTGCTACACGAGTTAAACCATTTAAAAAGTCTATCTGATTCGATAACGCTTGCTAATCGCCAGTGTAAGCCTTTAAGTATAAGATAAATTGGAATAGCATGGAAAAACGCTGCCTTGATTCTAGTTTACAAACGAGGAGACAATACAATGGTCGAGAACAACCGACACATCTCTTCTGAATATAGACAACGAACTGTTCAAACAATAGCTCCATGAACCGCTACACCAATTACTTCAATGCAAACTAAGCTTATGAACAACAAAAACTCGGTCGAAAGAGATCAGTTTTTACTACTATTATGCTCTCTTTTCTTCTTGACATACACATGACTCGTTAATTCGAGCTCACTTGTTTTCTTGATTCATCAACGACCTATCTGATGTCTTGAGTTGTTGAAATAATCTTTTGCTGTTCGCAGATGACCTTAGATACTGTCTAATGAAACAGCAACCAGAGCACCTTCATTCAATAGACCATTGGGCACTCAAAAAGGATATAAACCAAATTTTGGAAAAATGTGTCAAAAAAGCATTCCAAAAAAAAGAGTTTTACTATTTCTGCAACACCATTCTGAACGACAAACGAGACACCAAAGACATGGGCAACTTAGTGACTGGGGATTTATCTTGATATCAACACAGCCAGTTCCTATTCAATCAGCACTGAATGTTCCAACCGAAAATATTTGAGAGCAAAAAATTTCAAAACTAAACAAGGATAGCCGGTTACTGTGCAAGTCGCACAAAATGTTCCGGCCTTAGTCTTAAAAAACGCACAATTTTTTTCCCAAATTAGTGTCGTTTTTTTTCCGTGGTGTGATAACAAAATATGAACAAAAAAACTCAAAATAAGACACATTCGACATTCATAGCAAAGTAGGAAAGTGGACAACAGTTTTCCAAGAAAATTTTGAAGTTTTGATTCACAAAATGGCGAAAACTCACTTACTTTATTCAATTGAAACTAAAATGAAGCATAAACACGCTATTGTAAACGGCCTAATTTTGCTCAAATTTGGACAAAAATCAAAAACTTCGAATCAGTTTTTCTCGACACTGAGAAAATTTGTTAGAAATTTTGAAATTTCGTTCGCATCACGACTGAAAGGGCTTTAATATGACAAATCACTCGAACCATTCCGATTATGATTTGTGGAATCTGATTTTGCGTGGAAAAAAAAGACACACCGGAATAAAAAGTTCCTATCCATTTTCAAGGGTCAGAGCTAAAATAAGAAAAAAATTCTTAACTACAAAGAGAATTTTTTCGATTGAGAAAAGTTTTGAATGTTTTAGAAAACAAAACCGACCAGTAGGGCTTTAATATTGTACCACAAATGACCCTATCGAGCTTTCTATGAGGTAGAGAAAAAAGATTGGAGAAAAACAAAGAACGGACCCTATTCAATAATTTCTTCCTACTCTTAGAGAGCTGCCGGAACAACAATCCTTGAAAACCCGTGGTGTTGTTCCGCTGTGTTTTGGGTTTTCAATGCAAAAACTGCGCTTAGCATTAATCACCACTGAAACTGTTTCCAAGAAAACTACAAGAAATTTTTCACCTGAAAAAGTCACAGGAGCTCACCATTTGTCAACCAAATCAATAAGCTAAAAACTATTGCCATTACCGACCATACACAAATGAATGATCTCACATTTTCATGGGTCAACAAAAATTGCGAATATAGACAAAACAAACAAACTACCACAGTTGAAAAATAGCAGATCTGAAAATTTGATCTGATGAAAGTGAAAAACAAGAGGTCGATTTGTCTTTTGAACAATGGCATCTAATAAATTGGAATGTATGAAACACAAATTAGACATATTATGCTCGTCAAAAATCACGTGAAATAAAATGATACAGAAAAAAAAATTGATTGGAATTAATAATTTTTATACTGATGTACGCAGCGAATGGCTTTTTTGATAAGATTACCCCAATTTGAAAAAAAAACTGGATTGATAGAAAAAAAATTTACTTCGCCAGGAAATTCAATTACTAAATTCCACTTTCGGAAGTATAAGTACATCACGCTGTTCGTTAAAGGAGTTTGCCTTGCTTTGAACAAAGGATATGAACTGAACTTAAAAAGAAATCAAAAGTCAACCGCGAAAAAGTAATTTTGAACCCGAACAAATTTGAGCCTCAAAAAAGCCTTTTTCGAAAAAAAAAAAAACGATTGAAAATCATCGCGATCTTTATAAGAGTTATCGAAGCTTAAAAAAAGTTGTTTCACAGTATGACACTACGCTCTGTTGAGTGGTATCGCACCACTTGCCATACCACGCACACACATAAAACTTATTAAATAGTTATTTCAGATTAACTGAATTCGGGACAGCCGTGGTGGTCTCTATCTATTAATGAAATTTTATATATTCAAGGATAGCCCCAACAAAATTTTGTTAATTGCGGATTCATAAGCAAAACGCCTGGACTTCAGCAACATCAGCATCCTCTCTTTGCCTGGAGCACAGATACGCGACCTCTACCTCTACCTCCGGTTTGTACCAGCTAAAGATCAGTACAACAAGATTGTTATTTTCGCGGGTGGAAACGATCTCTATAGCGGGTATTTGCTGTCAACTGAAAGCGTTGACGACGTAATCGAACGCATTGTCAAATTAGCAAACGAGCTGCTGAACGTAAGCGAACGTGTCTTTGTACTCGATATACCAGCTCGCCATCCCCCCGAATCTGAACGTGAACTGGTTCAGGACCACGAACTCATCAGACATTTTGCAGTCAATTGAAAACTAGAACAGAAAAGCGCGGAAGCTCGCTGGGTTTTCCGAGGCTTATCCGACCAAATCTACTGTGAGAACCACGTGTCTGAACGAGATAACGTCCACCTAAACGAACCAGCTCTCAGTGGACTGAGAAAAATATTGAAGCAACGGGTGTTGTACGAAGACTATTTAGAGAACATACGTGAACGAAGACCAAAAATATACGAGTGCAGTCAAGCGACTGGCTGTCTTTGCGGATCCTTCTCTGGATAAGTTAGTAACCCATTCGATTCTTTAACAGATAGGTCTCCTTCTCAGGAGTCACTGTTTTTTTGAGTCGACCCCTTTTCGGTTCTTTAACATATAGGTCTCCTTCTCAGGAGTCACTGTTCTAGAGTCGACCCCTTCCCTTCTCTCTTTCCGCATAAGGCTTAGCAAATTGGTATATTTTCCAGGATTCATTGCTCTGAAGCCTCAAAGTAATAGAAATACACTATCGTGATAGATTTTTTGCGTGTACCCCCGCCATCGAAAGCAAAACCGCGTCATACCACTGCATAGCTTGTGGTCAACACATGCATTTAACATCAAAAAGTGCTGGCCTGTCAAATGATGTTATATTTGGGCTAAGCACTGTTATTCACAATGTACTACTATTCTGCCAGAGTTGCGTAGAACTAAAGAAGAAAGACCAGATAATTGACCAAATAAGGAACTCAAGAGAAAAACAGGAACAAAAAGAATTCGAAGAGAATGTGAAAACTCTACGAAATGAAGTGGAAGAAATCAAGAAAAATCTGAATGTCAATAATCTGTTTGTTCAGCAACAGTTACAGGAGCTTAAAGAAAACAAGAAATTTCCCCCGCCTGAACCAAAAGTAACACAGCTACCCCAAAAACTGAAGCAAATTAACAAAGAAGCTTTGACGGAAAAAGACTGCGAGGAATACCAGAACTCAGGTCAAACAACAGTCGGGAGCGATACGATCATGACATCAATGAGGCAAAATCAATAAATGCACATCTTCAGTAGAGGACATTATTAAGGAACTTAAAAGAATAGGAAAATATACCGAAGGAAGAAATCGAACTAATGTTATCAAGCTAGACAGCCAACATGCTAAACGCCTTATTCTTTTGTCATTAAGCAAACTCAAAACATTTTCAAAGCCAGTGTATGAAAGCAAAGAGCTCACACCAGATGAACAGGAGCTGGAGAACAAACTTTTAATACAACGACGAGAACTTATAAACCAAAATAATGATCCAAAAAAGCGATGTATACGAAACTTAGTACTACAAAAAGAAATAAACAATAAATGGGTCAGCCTAGACCAAAGTAACAACGAACAAAATTGACTAGCATCAAACCCAGCTCTGACCATACTAAACTACAAAATAGACAGCTTACTTGAACTAAAACGTTGGAGTGTTTATGCAAACTGCTTAACAATTGAAAGTAATATCCAAGTTATATGTCTATCTGAGACGTGGTTAACGAGTGATATCCCTGACAAAGCATTTTTTCTACCCTATTTTGACATATATCGAACCGACAGACCAATACATGACCATAGAACTAAACACGGTGGTGTGCTAATTGGTGTCAGAGATATTCCACATAAGCCGCTATGCATAAAAACAGAATGTCAATGTGTTGCAGTTAAATTAACCCCCAAAAAGGAATCAATCATTCTGAGCTGTCTATACAACTCTCCTGGAAAAAAGTCCTTATCGAATTTGTCAACAACGAATCCTCGATCTAATAAATGAACCTATAGCGATTAGCGAAAACGAAAATTTTTAAAATTTAGTCATAACAGGCGACATAAACTTCGTACATGTTTTTTTGAGTCGACCCCTTTTCGGTTCTTTAACAGATAGGTCTCCTTCTCAGGAGTCACTGTTCTAGAGTCGACCCCCTTCCCTTCTCTCTTTCCGCATAAGGCTTAGCAAATTGTTATATTTTCCAGGATTCATTGCCCTGAAGCCTCAAAGTAATAGAAATACACTATCGTGATAGATTTTTTGCATGTAACCCCGCCATCGATAGCAAAACCGCGTCATACCACTGCATAGCTTGTGGTGAACACATGCATTTAACATCAAAATGTACTGGCCTGCCAAATGATGTTATAATTGGGCTAAGCAATGTACTACTATTCTGCCAGAGTTGCATAGAACTAAAGAAGAAAGACCAGATAATTGACCAAATAAGTAGCTCAAGAGAAAAACACGAACAAAAAGAATTGGAAGAGAATTAAGAAAACTCTACGAAATGAAGTGGAAGAAATCAAGAAAAACCTGAATGTCAATAATCTGTTTGTTCAGCAACAGTTACAGGAGCTTAAAGAAAACAAGAAATTTCCCCCGCCTGAACCAAAAGTAACACAGCTACCCCAAAAACTGAAGCAAATTAACAAAGAAGCTTTGACGGAAAAAGACTGCGAGGAATACCAGAACTCAGGTCAAACAACAGTCGGGAGCGATACGATCATGACATCAATGAGGCAAAATCAATAAATGCACATCTTCAGTAGAGGACATTATTAAGGAACTTAAAAGAATAGGAAAATATACCGAAGGAAGAAGTCGAACTAATGTTATCAAGCTAGACAGCCAACATGCTAAACGCCTTATTCTTTTGTCATTAAGCAAACTCAAAACATTTTCAAAGCCAGTGTATGAAAGCAAAGAGCTCACACCAGATGAACAGGAGCTGGAGAACAAACTTTTAATACAACGACGAGAACTTATAAACCAAAATAATGATCCAAAAAAGCGATGTATACGAAACTTAGTACTACAAAAAGAAATAAACAATAAATGGGTCAGCCTAGACCAAAGTAACAACGAACAAAATTGACTAGCATCAAACCCAGCTCTGACCATACTAAACTACAAAATAGACAGCTTACTTGAACTAAAACGTTGGAGTGTTTATGCAAACTGCTTAACAATTGAAAGTAATATCCAAGTTATATGTCTATCTGAGACGTGGTTAACGAGTGATATCCCTGACAAAGCATTTTTTCTACCCTATTTTGACATATATCGAACCGACAGACCAATACATGACCATAGAACTAAACACGGTGGTGTGCTAATTGGTGTCAGAGATATTCCACATAAGCCGCTATGCATAAAAACAGAATGTGAGTGTGTTGCAGTTAAATTAGCCCCCAAAAAGGAATCAATCATTCTGAGCTGTCTATACAACTCTCCTGGAAAAAAGTCCTTATCGAATTTGTCAACAACGAATCCTCGATCTAATAAATGAATCTATAGCGATTAGCGAAAATAAAAACTTTTAAAATTTAGTCATAACAGGTGACATAAACTTCGTACATGTTTTTTTGAGTCGACCCCTTTTCGGTTCTTTAACAGATAGGTCTCCTTCTCAGAAATCACTGTTCTAGAGTCGACCCATTTCCCTTCTCTCTTTCCGCATAAGGCTTAGCAAATTGTTATATTTTCCAGGATTCATTGCCCTGAAGCCTCAAAGTAATAGAAATACACTATCGTGATAGATTTTTTGCATGTAACCCCGCCATCGATAGCAAAACCGCGTCATACCACTGCATAGCTTGTGGTGAACACATGCATTTAACATCAAAATGTACTGGCCTGCCAAATGATGTTATAATTGGGCTAAGCAATGTACTACTATTCTGCCAGAGTTGCATAGAACTAAAGAAGAAAGACCAGATAATTGACCAAATAAGTAGCTCAAGAGAAAAACACGAACAAAAAGAATTCGAAGAGAATTAAGAAAACCCTACGAAATGAAGTGGAAGAAATCAAGAATAACCTGAATGTCAATAATCTGTTTGTTCAGCAACAGTTACAGGAGGTTAAAGAAAACAAGAAATTTCCCCCGCCTGAACCAAAAGTAACACAGCTACCCCAAAAACCAAAACAAATTAACAAAGAAGATTTTGACGGAAAAAGACTGCGAGGAGTACCAGAACTCAGGTCAAACAACAGTCGGGAGCGATACGATCATGACATCAATGAGGCAAAATCAATAATTGCACATCTTGCAGTATAGGGCATTATTAAGGAACTCAAAAGAATAGCAAAATATATCGAAGGAAGAAATCGAACTATTGTTATCAAGCTAGACAGCCAACATGCTAAACGCCTATTCTTTTGTCATTAAGCAAACTCAAAACATTTTCAAAGCCAGTGTATGTAAGCAAAGAGCTCACACCAGATGAACAGGAACTGGAAAACAAACTATTAATACAACGACGAGAACTTAAAAACCAAAATAATGATCCAAAAAAGCGATGTATACGAAACTTAGTACTACAAAAAGAAATAAACAATAAATGGGTCAGCCTAGACCAAAGTAACAACGAACAAAATTGACTAGCATCAAACCCAGCTCTGACCATACTAAACTACAATATACACAGCTTACTTGAACTAAAACGTTGAGGTCTTTATTCTGACTGCTTAACAATTGAAAGTAATATCCAAGTTATATGTCTATCTGAGACGTGGTTAACAAGTGATATCCCTGACAAAGCACTTTTTCTACCCTATTTCGACATATCGAACCGACAGACCAATACATGACCATAGAACTAAACACGGTGGTGTGCTAATTGGTGTCAGAGATATTTCACATAAACCGCTATGCATAAAAACAGAATGTGAATGTGTTGCAGTTAAATTAACCCCCAAAAGTGAATCACTCATTCTGAGCTGTCTATAGAACCCTCCTGAAAAAAGTCCTTATCGAATTTGTCAACAACGAATCCTCGATCTAATAAACGAACTTATTAGCGATTAGCGAAAACGAAAATTTTAATAATTTAGTCATAACAGGCGACATAAACTTCGTACACGCGAACTGGGAGGCAATGGACTCGATTGACAGCTACGAGCTGAATGTTCTTTATCATCTCTCCGAAAATGACTTTGAGGAATGTTTATCCCAAAACAACAAAAAACTGTTAGATATATTTTTGACAAATAATCCAAATGTCTTACTGAACTACACCACGCAAAACAAATTCAGTAAGTCATACAGATCCGATCACTTAGCATACACTTTAACGATTCACACTGAAACGGAAGTAACCAATACAATACAAAATGAACAGTTTGCGTTTCATAAAGCCGATTGGAATGCAATAAATAAAAGTATATTAGATACAATTTCTTCCGTACTGTTATAGTGATGTCGATGAACTTGTAAAATAATGGTATAAATGGTTTTGCAAGATCATTGAAGAAAATCGCCTCAGAGTAACAAGCCACAGAAAGAACCTCCCTCCCCCTTGAGTGTCTAGTAGTACATCACACTAAATAAAAGTTATTTCCGCATTAAAACGTAAAATCGAACAGAAACAATCTAAGCGGCCTCATAAAACAAAAAAAGAAAGAAGCTCTGCTAAGCAAAAGCTTAACACAAGATCAAGCAGACTATGAAGAAAAGCTTTTCAAAGGAAAAAAGAAAAACTGCAGAAATATCTTCGATCAATCCACAAAGGCAGTCGTTTTCCTGACCTTATGTCTTTCGGAAACAATCAAGCTTACAATGATAATGAAAAAAGTAAGCTTTTCAATAAATTCTTCTGCAGTGTCTTTACCAGAGATTATCAACTAAATGCAAATCAAAATTACGAAAACAATGTCCATAATAAATAAGTTATAACAGAAAAACAAATTGTCCAAATTCTCTCGAACCTTGATACCAGTACATTGCAAAGAAGGGATCGCTTCTCGGCCTTTTGGCTAAGATCACCATACACAACTGATGCCACCCAAGACGAAGAGCCTTCTCTCCACTGCCTTCACTTCACAGTGCACACAATTGCCCCAGGAACGCACTCTTTTTCAAGAGTCATCAGTCGACCAATAAAGCCTAAACAAAGGTGCTATTTAAACCAAGTCCTAAACCGGCATTCGCAAACCTTTTCAGGGGCGCAGCCCGACCTGGGTTCTGACTTGGATTGGTCGCAGTCCTGATTGGCTTTTGTCCCTCCAAGAAGACAAGATATCTGTGTTGGTGCCGGCTCTCGGGCAGGAGAGGGTGTCACGGCCGCAGATCTAGAAGTTGGTTGGTCCCAATAATACCCTAGTCTAAGCGACACATTGCGAAAGCGGTGCTATCATTCTAGGAGGCAGAGATACGTTGGAACCGGGTGTGACTCGAACAACCTCTACTCTGTCATTATTGTTGGACCTACCAAGAAGCGAGCAGCCCTGCTCACATAGTGAGCGAAGACCGAACACCCCGAGCCTGACCATCAGCCTGACCAAGAAGAAGAGACCACACAGGAGAACTGCTGCAGAGTGAGGAGCAAAGTAGAAGACAGCATAATACAGCAAGAGACGAGCAACCCAGCTCACATAGTGAGCGAAGAACGAAGAACGAATACCCCGAGCGAAAATCGAAGACCCCGAGCCTGACAAAGAAGAGGAAACCACACAGGAGAACTGCTGCAGAGTGAGGAGCAAAGTAGAAGACAGCATAATGCTCAAATTGAGTGGTACAACTGGAACAGTCCCTTTCCCTACAACCTGGCCTCTGAGGTGCAGCGACTGTGAGGCAACCATCAAAAAAGCTTCATTCAAGCGGGACATCATCCGTTAGGCAAGGAAGAGGCACTCCATTGAGCTTGATAGTGTTCTCTTTGAATGCATGCAAACTCTGTAAAGATACCTTTCCGTACCGGAGAAAAGCAACAACACGCCAAGCAACGCATTTCAAGGACCCTCAGTTTGAGATCCAGACCTACCCCTGTAGCAACTGTAACCGGGCCTTTGCAACACAAAGCCTTGAGCAGTCACATCCGCCAATGTAAAGATGCTTCTTCGAACGATCCGGAACAAGAACCCCAGCTACTACCCAGCGATGACACTGGGACTGAGGTAACCAGCCCAATTGGACGACTAAATAGGACTCCTGACCTACAGACCGCAGACGAGCGCCATCCAAATGTAGAAAATGACCAGGACGACCTCAAGTGGTACCCGACACCAACTACACGAGATGAAGCTGTTCAGAGCCGAGCTACCACATTTAGCCCACCCACCGAGACTACTGATCCTGTAGACATGCCAAGCGCAAGCCACAACTACGACTGCCCAGATGAAATGAACAGAAATTTCAACGCTGACCAGTTGTTGACGTCCCTCATTCCAGCAAAGCCCAAGAAACCGAAGAAGGCGCCCTCACCACAAAACCCGTTGACGCCTGCCGAACTGCAGAAGGTGTACTCTCAAAACACGAAGAGAGCAATGGAATACATCGAAGGCCAGCAAACAATTTTTTGCAAAGTCAACCCGGACGAGCTAGAGACCCAGATGAGTTTCCAGTTGGGGTCCAAACCAGTACCCAATAGTCAACCGGACACCTGGAAAAGATGCTGGAAGGACAAGGACGCCCTCTCCAGGCCATTCTCCGAAAAAGAAGTCAACGATGCTCTGGATCATGCATCATCCGCTCCTGGCCGCGATGGATGGACATATAGAGACTTGGCTCAACTGAAGGGATTTGTACCAGCTTTTACCTCCGGACTCCATCAGCTAGCAGCCTCCGGCACTACACCTGACTCCTGGCGGAACTATGAAAGCCTGCTCCTGTTCAAGAAGCCCAAGGAGTTCCAAGAGGGAATGGATATGGTTTTGAAGAACTTCCGTCCCATTGCTTGTCTAACGCGACCTACAAGCTGCTCACCTCGATGCTCAGCAAACGGATGTCGTCATGGCTGGAAAAGAATGAGGGTGTCTCCCACGGACAATGAGCTGTTTTCTCCAGGAGAGGCATAGCAGAGAACACTTTGATTGTAGCGGAATCGCTACGCGCTAAGAAGGGAGTCCTGTACCTCGACCTCAGTGACGCCTTCAACGGTGTGGAGCATTCTGTCATCTTTGAAGCCCTCCGACAAAGCCAATGTCCCGATTGGATCGTAGGAATCATCATGTCGGTCTACACCAACTGCAGAACACAACCCACTGATTTGACTGGCAAACCAACTCTTTTGTCCAGTAAAGGTCATTAGAGGTGTCCGCCAAGGATGCCCACTTAGTTCTATACTCTTCAATTTGGTCCTGGACCCAGTTGTGAGAAGCGGCGAGACGACAACTTCTTTCTGCCTGGGCTACATGGACGACCTTGCGGTGGTGTTGGATGACCCCTCAGAGATTCTCCAGAGCATAGTCAGCAGAGCACAATCACTGGGCTTCACCTTTAACCCAGACAAGTGCGGAGCAGCAAATATCCCTTCAACCCTCAGCATCGGAGTTGTGCCAGTTCCGGTGGTCGCCGAGGAACGTGCTTACAACTACATAGGGACAACAACCTTTCCGGGAATGATGGGCGGACTAGAGGCTTGCTTCGAGAGAGCATGGAACTTAGCAGAGCTTGTAGAAGACTCACATCTCTCTCCAATGCAGAAGCTACACGCCCTGAGGACAAAAACTATCCCGATGTTGTACCACCTACTAGAGAACTCATACACGACACAGAGCCAACTTCAACGGATGAATCGAGCCATAAGAAAGATGACGAAATGCATTCTGTGCCTGCCCGAGAAAGCGACGACAGCATATGTCAACCTAAACCGGATGTATGGCGGCCCTGGCATACCTGACTTAGTCCTGACAAAAGCAAAAATGACAATCAAGTCTTTTGTCAATGCCTACAACATCAAAGATGCCCTTGGGACACTGACCAGACGTTTGCTTCTTCGGGACTCAACTACCAATCAGGTGATACATGCAATCAACCAGAAGAACAGAACGGACTATCGGAGATTGCAAAGGAAGCTTCAAAGGCCTTAGATCGAGTAATCAAGTACCTCAAGATCAACATCAAGCTGGAGCTGCATGACGACACAATGAGCCTGCAACTAGACGGGATGAGCTATTGGAACCCATGGCCAATGCTGAACTCCCTTCTCAGTAAAAGGAGTCTGGCTTTGCTACTTGAAGCGCGCGATCAAGGCCGTTTCTGGAAGAGCTTGAGTTCATCACTAGTCTCGACAAAAGCAATATACAGTTTCCACACAAAGTTCTGTGACTGGCGGTTCATCCACCGTGCGAGGCTGAACCTCACGCCCTTAAGAGGAGCAAAATCTTGGTGTTCGAACAGGAACACGACCTGCCGCCGCTGCCAGCTGAACAAGGCAACTCTCAACCACGTCATCAATAATTGCCCAACCCGCCGGAGAAGTGTGATCAGAAGGCATGACGACGCCAGAGACTTAATTGAAACAAGCTAACCCCCAAACTACGCCATACTCAAGGAACAGCGTTTTGGCAATCTACAACCCGACTTGATTGTCCAAAATGAGGAAGAAAAGACCACCCGAATCCTTGACATCAAAGTTTCAGCAGAACTTGACGAAACCCATGTGCAACACGAAATGGCAATGGCGTCAAAATATGAGGCGCTGAGATGTGCCTTCAACATATACGGCCACCAGACGTCTGTTCATACAGTCCAACTCGGAGCACTGGGAGGAATACACAGAGATACACAAAACCTTTTCGAACGATTGCTCAAATCAAGAGGAAAGAGCAACACACTTGTGAGGAAACTGGCCAACCAAAACGTTCATCATGGAAGGAATATAGCAGTAGGCCACATCACAGGGAATATCCAGATTTATTGAAGCTTGACCTGCAACTACAAACACCCACAGCAAAATATCGGATACCACCAAAAGCAAAACTCGTTTCTACCACTAAAAACTCGACATGTCGTAAATTACATTTGATCTATTTGAGTGACTTAATAAATTATAATCCTTGTTTGTATATTTTGATTCTTCTTAATTAAATCTTTCATCTGTTCTTGTCAGCTTAATATCTGGCATGCTGGGCATTGCCTGGCACCAATATTAAACTAATTTTTACTTCCCGAGTTGACACCGAAGCTTGCAATAAGCCTTCTTTGCAATGTATCAAAAATACTAGAGAAACTTACCTTTGATGAACTTTATAATCTAACCAACAAACACTTGCATGAAGCCCAACATAATTTCCGTAAAATGCGATCGGTGATGACTCAATTTCTACAATTTCTTGACCATCTGTACCAAAAACATGACATTTCAACTGAAACGGAACTTTATGTTCTCTACCTAGATTTTCGTAAGGCATTTGACAGCGTTCCTCACCAAAAATTAATTGATAAAATACAACAATTTGGAACTGGCGGAAACTTCGTGAAACTAATTGCAAGTCACTTAACAAGCAGGGGACAATATGTGAAAATAAACGATAAGCGCTCCCCAACAGCATCAGTAACTAATGGTGTGCCACAAGGGTCAATCATTGGACCCCTATTATTTATGCTATTTATAAATGATTTACCAACTATATTTAAAAACAGCGAATCTTTTGGGTATGCAGATGATTTCAAACTTGCAAATACTGACCCTTGTACTCTACAAGAAGACATAAAAAGAATAGAAAAATGGTGCTCAGACAACGAAATGAAACTCAATAGTGATAAATGCTATTTACTACAAATCAAAACGAAATGCGAAATTGATAATTTGACGCTAAAGACCAATCGCCTAAGTTGTAAAAAAAGAAAAAAAGATCTAGGCTTATAATGGCGACGAACTTAAATTGGAAAGCAAATTGTGATAAAAGATGTTCCAAAGCCTGGAGAGCTTTCTATTTTCTAAAACGCAACGTATCGAAACTAGCAAACAAATATATGAAACTGAACGCATACAAAGGGTATAGAGTCCCTGTAATAGCATACGCATCTCAGGCATGGTCAGCAAACAAAGGTGAAATGAGGGATATCGAAAAAATCCAAAAACGGGCCACCTCATGGATACTTGGCATATGGGAAAATTACAACAATAGATCAAAACAACTAGAACTCCTGCATCTATCTATGTACTTCGAACAACACGATGCCCTACTCTTACTATCCATCATGCAAGGAAATAATAACATCAGAAAACCCGTAGCAATAAAGAACAACCCTGGAAATTACATCAATACAAGACAAACCAGTGGTAATCAAATATATATTGAAAAAACAAGAACAAAAAAAGCCGAAGAAAACTTCTGGAAGAGATCTAGCAGACTGTTAAACATCATTACAAAGAAAACAAACTACGAGATTAGCGAGCTGACGAAGCCGGTTTTAACAAAAATCTACTGGAAATTTTTTGAACAATCTAGTGAAATAAACTCATGCACATGGAAAATCATCTGCAATTGTGGCAATTGCAATCCGATGCAGAAAATATAAGTGACCAAAACTAGGGGGTGCAAACCCTTGAGCCAAGAGCTCTAAAGACTGACCTACTACTACTACAACAAGCCACCAGACAGAAAATGAAACAAAAGCCACTAAACCGAAAAAAAAAATTCGAAAAAACCATAACCAAAAATTTTCCAGAAAAACCAAAACTACAAATTTACAGTTTAACAAAAACACGTCCAAAAACACAGTAACTGACGTTTAATAAGAACTCAGACACAAAAAAATCCGAAAATCTAAATTTTTACGCTCCCCCCTCCGGAAACACGCAAAAGCGTAAAAAGCTATTATTCCTTTAAAACAACGCTTAACTAGGTCACTTAGTCGATAAAACATAAGCAAAAACAAATGAAGCCAAACCAGCAAAAAAAAACGAAAAAAAATTACAACCTTAGTAAGTTTACAAGTTACAGTAACAAATCAAAACTCTTTCAATTACAATAAAAATTAATTACAGCCCCGCGAAAATCCGTAACAAGGTAACTAAGCCGACCAAATATAAGCAGACACACAACAGGTCAATTTTTCGAAACGGAATATTTCCCTTTTGAATAAAAAAAGTTCTGGCCAGATTCGAACACAGGACCTTCGCCACCTCGGGCGTAGTATTTTTCTCAAAAACCATGTGTGCCTGAAAATGTAATAAAGTTAGATTTTGATGTAAGCCAAGCTTCTCATATTTTTCTGTAAATATTTTTTAAAACAAGATAATTCCGCGATGCGGAAACTGAGCCGACAAAACATAATCAGACTAACGATAGTCCAAAAATTTATTTGAAACGGAACTGTCAGTAGTAAGTAGACCGGTAGTTTAACTTAAACTTGCACGTGAATGAAGTCTAGTGATTCAAATGATTTTGTTAATTAAGTTGTTAACCCGAAAAACAATCTATATTTCAGTTTTATAACGCTTGCTTATCGCCAGCGTAAATACGATCTACAATTTTAGGAGACCTATCTTCCACAAAGAATCAGCCTTTTAACGAAGACAAGTTTTAAACGAAGACAAGGACACATACCACCCATAAACCCATCCATAAAAAAACCAACACAACTCATGTACGTCTTGATTAAGGTCATTGGCTTTTTAAAGCGCTACAGAAGACTAACAAAGACAAGGACATGCTCTCAGCAACAAACTTAATTTATCAGAAGATCTTATTAAATAGATTCAACTGGCGTTATTGTATGACAAATCAATTTTGTCAGTTGAAAGAACTGCTGGAGAATGTAAATACGATGAAATGATTGCATGATTGCTTATTAAATAGACGAATGATGCCAAATGGTTTATTTTGTGGGGCCAGCTCCCTGAATTATCTGAAGTCATCACTGGACAGAGAAGTGATGACTTATCTGAAGTCATCACTTTGTGGGGGCCAGCTCCCTGAATTATCTGAAGTCATCACTGGGGCACAGAGAACGTTTACGATTTGCAAGACAATCCATAGCCATCTCCGGGCTTTCATTGAACCCTTATTCAAAGAATCCTCTGAAGATAGTGCAAAATCTAGTAAAAAGACAGGGTGTGCTCCGACTTCGATCAAATCTTGTCATCTGGCATGACACAATAAACAACTCACTGACAAAACACCGAAGTAACTACAATCCATTAACGAACATATTCCACCCCCTCACCCCATCTCAACTAGTCGAAGAGCTTAGGCATCTAAACAACACCCACAAGATAGAGGCCATCGTCTGCACTCGCAGAGAAGGTACACACGATATTTACGAAGAGCTCAACTCCAGCGGAATCTTGGTAATTGACGCCATTAGAGATCTCATATCCAGTAGAAAACGGAAGGATATCCAGCTTAAGTACGAAATCGCAAAAGTCCATCCCGACATTGTCATTGAAAAGCGGCTCGTTAATACAATAATCCGAAACAAATCAGACCTTACTGGACTCAAGAAAAGCAGGAAGAAGAGACTGAGCTACAAGAACAACAAGAAGTCAAGAATCGAAAGCGACCAGAGCACAAAAGAAAGCAATAAGAAGCTGAGCAAGAAACAAAAGGACAGGCTCAAGAAGCGTATCGCCCTTGGACTCCAAAAATAAGTAAGACTCTCCTCGCCTTTAATTATATTCTTGTTGAGTACTTGTGATTCTAACCGCCCCAGTGCATCCATAGGAATTAAGTTTCCTAGGAAGCGCGGGAAAGTCAGAGCATAAGTAGATATATACCCAACCGAGTTGAACTAAACCCAGTACATCTATAGGAATTCAGTTTTCTTAAGAAGTGCGGGTAAATTTCAACTTCGGTTTGTCAATTCCAACCTGTGTTCCAACAATCTCAGTGCATTCTTGGGAATTAAGTTTCTTAGAAAGCGCGGGATAGTAGGAGCTCACGTTTTGCAAACAAGGCCTTTACCCCTAGTGCATCGTAGGAATTAAGTTTCTTACGAAGCGCAGGAGATAAGGGTCTCTTTTCCATTCCTTTTCTATTCCTACACATTCCACTTCCCCAATATATTCCACAATGGCGCCATCAAAACCGAAAAACTGCTGCAAAACATGCACAAATCCCATAACGGCACGGGATGCCGTGTTTCTATGTGTCTCATGCGGAGACTCAATGCACTTGACCCCTAAGTGCACCGAAATGAGTGAACGAGCAATCTTCGGGATAAGTGAGGTCAGCCAAAACCTCCTACTTATCTGCAACGCGTGTGTCCGCCTAAACCATAGGGACCGCATGCTGGACAAACTTGCATCCAATCTTCCACAAAGAATCAGCCTTTTAACGAAGACAAGTTTTAAACGAAGACAAGGACACATACCACCCATAAACCCATCCATAAAAAAACCAACACAACTCATGTACGTCTTGATTAAGGTCATTGGCTTTTTAAAGCGCTACAGAAGACTAACAAAGACAAGGACATGCTCTCAGCAACAAACTTAATTTATCAGAAGATCTTATTAAATAGATTCAACTGGCGTTATTGTATGACAAATCAATTTTGTCAGTTGAAAGAACTGCTGGAGAATGTAAATACGATGAAATGATTGCATGATTGCTTATTAAATAGACGAATGATGCCAAATGGTTTACTTTGTGGGGCCAGCTCCCTGAATTATCTGAAGTCATCACTGGACAGAGAAGTGATGACTTATCTGAAGTCATCACTTTGTGGGGGCCAGCTCCCTGAATTATCTGAAGTCATCACTGGGGCACAGAGAACGTTTACGATTTGCAAGACAATCCATAGCCATCTCCGGGCTTTCATTGAACCCTTATTCAAAGAATCCTCTGAAGATAGTGCAAAATCTAGTAAAAAGACAGGGTGTGCTCCGACTTCGATCAAATCTTGTCATCTGGCATGACACAATAAACAACTCACTGACAAAACACCGAAGTAACTACAATCCATTAACGAACATATTCCACCCCCTCACCCCATCTCAACTAGTCGAAGAGCTTAGGCATCTAAACAACACCCACAAGATAGAGGCCATCGTCTGCACTCGCAGAGAAGGTACACACGATATTTACGAAGAGCTCAACTCCAGCGGAATCTTGGTAATTGACGCCATTAGAGATCTCATATCCAGTAGAAAACGGAAGGATATCCAGCTTAAGTACGAAATCGCAAAAGTCCATCCCGACATTGTCATTGAAAAGCGGCTCGTTAATACAATAATCCGAAACAAATCAGACCTTACTGGACTCAAGAAAAGCAGGAAGAAGAGACTGAGCTACAAGAACAACAAGAAGTCAAGAATCGAAAGCGACCAGAGCACAAAAGAAAGCAATAAGAAGCTGAGCAAGAAACAAAAGGACAGGCTCAAGAAGCGTATCGCCCTTGGACTCCAAAAATAAGTAAGACTCTCCTCGCCTTTAATTATATTCTTGTTGAGTACTTGTGATTCTAACCGCCCCAGTGCATCCATAGGAATTAAGTTTCCTAGGAAGCGCGGGAAAGTCAGAGCATAAGTAGATATATACCCAACCGAGTTGAACTAAACCCAGTACATCTATAGGAATTCAGTTTTCTTAAGAAGTGCGGGTAAATTTCAACTTCGGTTTGTCAATTCCAACCTGTGTTCCAACAATCTCAGTGCACTCTTGGGAATTAAGTTTCTTAGAAAGCGCGGGATAGTAGGAGCTCACGTTTTGCAAACAAGGCCTTTACCCCTAGTGCATCGTAGGAATTAAGTTTCTTACGAAGCGCAGGAGATAAGGGTCTCTTTTCCATTCCTTTTCTATTCCTACACATTCCACTTCCCCAATATATTCCACAATGGCGCCATCAAAACCGAAAAACTGCTGCAAAACATGCACAAATCCCATAACGGCACGGGATGCCGTGTTTCTATGTGTCTCATGCGGAGACTCAATGCACTTGACCCCTAAGTGCACCGAAATGAGTGAACGAGCAATCTTCGGGATAAGTGAGGTCAGCCAAAACCTCCTACTTATCTGCAACGCGTGTGTCCGCCTAAACCATAGGGACCGCATGCTGGACAAACTTGCATCCAATCTTCCACAAAGAATCAGCCTTTTAACGAAGACAAGTTTTAAACGAAGACAAGGACACATACCACCCATAAACCCATCCATAAAAAAACCAACACAACTCATGTACGTCTTGATTAAGGTCATTGGCTTTTTAAAGCGCTACAGAAGACTAACAAAGACAAGGACATGCTCTCAGCAACAAACTTAATTTATCAGAAGATCTTATTAAATAGATTCAACTGGCGTTATTGTATGACAAATCAATTTTGTCAGTTGAAAGAACTGCTGGAGAATGTAAATACGATGAAATGATTGCATGATTGCTTATTAAATAGACGAATGATGCCAAATGGTTTATTTTGTGGGGCCAGCTCCCTGAATTATCTGAAGTCATCACTGGACAGAGAAGTGATGACTTATCTGAAGTCATCACTTTGTGGGGGCCAGCTCCCTGAATTATCTGAAGTCATCACTGGGGCACAGAGAACGTTTACGATTTGCAAGACAATCCATAGCCATCTCCGGGCTTTCATTGAACCCTTATTCAAAGAATCCTCTGAAGATAGTGCAAAATCTAGTAAAAAGACAGGGTGTGCTCCGACTTCGATCAAATCTTGTCATCTGGCATGACACAATAAACAACTCACTGACAAAACACCGAAGTAACTACAATCCATTAACGAACATATTCCACCCCCTCACCCCATCTCAACTAGTCGAAGAGCTTAGGCATCTAAACAACACCCACAAGATAGAGGCCATCGTCTGCACTCGCAGAGAAGGTACACACGATATTTACGAAGAGCTCAACTCCAGCGGAATCTTGGTAATTGACGCCATTAGAGATCTCATATCCAGTAGAAAACGGAAGGATATCCAGCTTAAGTACGAAATCGCAAAAGTCCATCCCGACATTGTCATTGAAAAGCGGCTCGTTAATACAATAATCCGAAACAAATCAGACCTTACTGGACTCAAGAAAAGCAGGAAGAAGAGACTGAGCTACAAGAACAAAAAGAAGTCAAGAATCGAAAGCGACCAGAGCACAAAAGAAAGCAATAAGAAGCTGAGCAAGAAACAAAAGGACAGGCTCAAGAAGCGCATCGCCCTTGGACTCCAAAAATAAGTAAGACTCTCCTCGCCTTTAATTATATTCTTGTTGAGTACTTGTGATTCTAACCGCCCCAGTGCATCCATAGGAATTAAGTTTCCTAGGAAGCGCGGGAAAGTCAGAGCATAAGTAGATATATACCCAACCGAGTTGAACTAAACCCAGTACATCTATAGGAATTCAGTTTTCTTAAGAAGTGCGGGTAAATTTCAACTTCGGTTTGTCAATTCCAACCTGTGTTCCAACAATCTCAGTGCATTCTTGGGAATTAAGTTTCTTAGAAA
Source organism: Symsagittifera roscoffensis (assembly GCF_963678635.1). Lineage (NCBI taxonomy): Eukaryota > Metazoa > Xenacoelomorpha > Acoela > Convolutidae > Symsagittifera > Symsagittifera roscoffensis. The sequence goes on along the minus strand of NC_087067.1, from coordinate 30,807,003 downwards.
GCGCGGGATAGTAGGAGCTCACGTTTTGCAAACAAGGCCTTTACCCCTAGTGCATCGTAGGAATTAAGTTTCTTACGAAGCGCAGGAGATAAGGGTCTCTTTTCCATTCCTTTTCTATTCCTACACATTCCACTTCCCCAATATATTCCACAATGGCGCCATCAAAACCGAAAAACTGCTGCAAAACATGCACAAATCCCATAACGGCATGGGATGCCGTGTTTCTATGTGTCTCATGCGGAGACTCAATGCACTTGACCCCTAAGTGCACCGAAATGAGTGAACGAGCAATCTTCGGGATAAGTGAGGTCAGCCAAAACCTCCTACTTATCTGCAACGCGTGTGTCCGCCTAAACCATAGGGACCGCATGCTGGACAAACTTGCATCCAATCTTCCACAAAGAATCAGCCTTTTAACGAAGACAAGTTTTAAACGAAGACAAGGACACATACCACCCATAAACCCATCCATAAAAAACCAACACAACTCATGTACGTCTTGATTAAGGTCATTGGCTTTTTAAAGCGCTACAGAAGACTAACAAAGACAAGGACATGCTCTCAGCAACAAACTTAATTTATCAGAAGATCTTATTAAATAGATTCAACTGGCGTTATTGTATGACAAATCAATTTTGTCAGTTGAAAGAACTGCTGGAGAATGTAAATACGATGAAATGATTGCATGATTGCTTATTAAATAGACGAATGATGCCAAATGGTTTATTTTGTGGGGCCAGCTCCCTGAATTATCTGAAGTCATCACTGGACAGAGAAGTGATGACTTATCTGAAGTCATCACTTTGTGGGGGCCAGCTCCCTGAATTATCTGAAGTCATCACTGGGGCACAGAGAACGTTTACGATTTGCAAGACAATCCATAGCCATCTCCGGGCTTTCATTGAACCCTTATTCAAAGAATCCTCTGAAGATAGTGCAAAATCTAGTAAAAAGACAGGGTGTGCTCCGACTTCGATCAAATCTTGTCATCTGGCATGACACAATAAACAACTCACTGACAAAACACCGAAGTAACTACAATCCATTAACGAACATATTCCACCCCCTCACCCCATCTCAACTAGTCGAAGAGCTTAGGCATCTAAACAACACCCACAAGATAGAGGCCATCGTCTGCACTCGCAGAGAAGGTACACACGATATTTACGAAGAGCTCAACTCCAGCGGAATCTTGGTAATTGACGCCATTAGAGATCTCATATCCAGTAGAAAACGGAAGGATATCCAGCTTAAGTACGAAATCGCAAAAGTCCATCCCGACATTGTCATTGAAAAGCGGCTCGTTAATACAATAATCCGAAACAAATCAGACCTTACTGGACTCAAGAAAAGCAGGAAGAAGAGACTGAGCTACAAGAACAACAAGAAGTCAAGAATCGAAAGCGACCAGAGCACAAAAGAAAGCAATAAGAAGCTGAGCAAGAAACAAAAGGACAGGCTCAAGAAGCGTATCGCCCTTGGACTCCAAAAATAAGTAAGACTCTCCTCGCCTTTAATTATATTCTTGTTGAGTACTTGTGATTCTAACCGCCCCAGTGCATCCATAGGAATTAAGTTTCCTAGGAAGCGCGGGAAAGTCAGAGCATAAGTAGATATATACCCAACCGAGTTGAACTAAACCCAGTACATCTATAGGAATTCAGTTTTCTTAAGAAGTGCGGGTAAATTTCAACTTCGGTTTGTCAATTCCAACCTGTGTTCCAACAATCTCAGTGCATTCTTGGGAATTAAGTTTCTTAGAAAGCGCGGGATAGTAGGAGCTCACGTTTTGCAAACAAGGCCTTTACCCCTAGTGCATCGTAGGAATTAAGTTTCTTACGAAGCGCAGGAGATAAGGGTCTCTTTTCCATTCCTTTTCTATTCCTACACATTCCACTTCCCCAATATATTCCACAATGGCGCCATCAAAACCGAAAAACTGCTGCAAAACATGCACAAATCCCATAACGGCACGGGATGCCGTGTTTCTATGTGTCTCATGCGGAGACTCAATGCACTTGACCCCTAAGTGCACCGAAATGAGTGAACGAGCAATCTTCGGGATAAGTGAGGTCAGCCAAAACCTCCTACTTATCTGCAACGCGTGTGTCCGCCTAAACCATAGGGACCGCATGCTGGACAAACTTGCATCCAATCTTCCACAAAGAATCAGCCTTTTAACGAAGACAAGTTTTAAACGAAGACAAGGACACATACCACCCATAAACCCATCCATAAAAAAACCAACACAACTCATGTACGTCTTGATTAAGGTCATTGGCTTTTTAAAGCGCTACAGAAGACTAACAAAGACAAGGACATGCTCTCAGCAACAAACTTAATTTATCAGAAGATCTTATTAAATAGATTCAACTGGCGTTATTGTATGACAAATCAATTTTGTCAGTTGAAAGAACTGCTGGAGAATGTAAATACGATGAAATGATTGCATGATTGCTTATTAAATAGACGAATGATGCCAAATGGTTTATTTTGTGGGGCCAGCTCCCTGAATTATCTGAAGTCATCACTGGACAGAGAAGTGATGACTTATCTGAAGTCATCACTTTGTGGGGGCCAGCTCCCTGAATTATCTGAAGTCATCACTGGGGCACAGAGAACGTTTACGATTTGCAAGACAATCCATAGCCATCTCCGGGCTTTCATTGAACCCTTATTCAAAGAATCCTCTGAAGATAGTGCAAAATCTAGTAAAAAGACAGGGTGTGCTCCGACTTCGATCAAATCTTGTCATCTGGCATGACACAATAAACAACTCACTGACAAAACACCGAAGTAACTACAATCCATTAACGAACATATTCCACCCCCTCACCCCATCTCAACTAGTCGAAGAGCTTAGGCATCTAAACAACACCCACAAGATAGAGGCCATCGTCTGCACTCGCAGAGAAGGTACACACGATATTTACGAAGAGCTCAACTCCAGCGGAATCTTGGTAATTGACGCCATTAGAGATCTCATATCCAGTAGAAAACGGAAGGATATCCAGCTTAAGTACGAAATCGCAAAAGTCCATCCCGACATTGTCATTGAAAAGCGGCTCGTTAATACAATAATCCGAAACAAATCAGACCTTACTGGACTCAAGAAAAGCAGGAAGAAGAGACTGAGCTACAAGAACAACAAGAAGTCAAGAATCGAAAGCGACCAGAGCACAAAAGAAAGCAATAAGAAGCTGAGCAAGAAACAAAAGGACAGGCTCAAGAAGCGTATCGCCCTTGGACTCCAAAAATAAGTAAGACTCTCCTCGCCTTTAATTATATTCTTGTTGAGTACTTGTGATTCTAACCGCCCCAGTGCATCCATAGGAATTAAGTTTCCTAGGAAGCGCGGGAAAGTCAGAGCATAAGTAGATATATACCCAACCGAGTTGAACTAAACCCAGTACATCTATAGGAATTCAGTTTTCTTAAGAAGTGCGGGTAAATTTCAACTTCGGTTTGTCAATTCCAACCTGTGTTCCAACAATCTCAGTGCATTCTTGGGAATTAAGTTTCTTAGAAAGCGCGGGATAGTAGGAGCTCACGTTTTGCAAACAAGGCCTTTACCCCTAGTGCATCGTAGGAATTAAGTTTCTTACGAAGCGCAGGAGATAAGGGTCTCTTTTCCATTCCTTTTCTATTCCTACACATTCCACTTCCCCAATATATTCCACAATGGCGCCATCAAAACCGAAAAACTGCTGCAAAACATGCACAAATCCCATAACGGCACGGGATGCCGTGTTTCTATGTGTCTCATGCGGAGACTCAATGCACTTGACCCCTAAGTGCACCGAAATGAGTGAACGAGCAATCTTCGGGATAAGTGAGGTCAGCCAAAACCTCCTACTTATCTGCAACGCGTGTGTCCGCCTAAACCATAGGGACCGCATGCTGGACAAACTTGCATCCAATCTTCCACAAAGAATCAGCCTTTTAACGAAGACAAGTTTTAAACGAAGACAAGGACACATACCACCCATAAACCCATCCATAAAAAAACCAACACAACTCATGTACGTCTTGATTAAGGTCATTGGCTTTTTAAAGCGCTACAGAAGACTAACAAAGACAAGGACATGCTCTCAGCAACAAACTTAATTTATCAGAAGATCTTATTAAATAGATTCAACTGGCGTTATTGTATGACAAATCAATTTTGTCAGTTGAAAGAACTGCTGGAGAATGTAAATACGATGAAATGATTGCATGATTGCTTATTAAATAGACGAATGATGCCAAATGGTTTATTTTGTGGGGCCAGCTCCCTGAATTATCTGAAGTCATCACTGGACAGAGAAGTGATGACTTATCTGAAGTCATCACTTTGTGGGGGCCAGCTCCCTGAATTATCTGAAGTCATCACTGGGGCACAGAGAACGTTTACGATTTGCAAGACAATCCATAGCCATCTCCGGGCTTTCATTGAACCCTTATTCAAAGAATCCTCTGAAGATAGTGCAAAATCTAGTAAAAAGACAGGGTGTGCTCCGACTTCGATCAAATCTTGTCATCTGGCATGACACAATAAACAACTCACTGACAAAACACCGAAGTAACTACAATCCATTAACGAACATATTCCACCCCCTCACCCCATCTCAACTAGTCGAAGAGCTTAGGCATCTAAACAACACCCACAAGATAGAGGCCATCGTCTGCATTCGCAGAGAAGGTACACACGATATTTACGAAGAGCTCAACTCCAGCGGAATCTTGGTAATTGACGCCATTAGAGATCTCATATCCAGTAGAAAACGGAAGGATATCCAGCTTAAGTACGAAATCGCAAAAGTCCATCCCGACATTGTCATTGAAAAGCGGCTCGTTAATACAATAATCCGAAACAAATCAGACCTTACTGGACTCAAGAAAAGCAGGAAGAAGAGACTGAGCTACAAGAACAACAAGAAGTCAAGAATCGAAAGCGACCAGAGCACAAAAGAAAGCAATAAGAAGCTGAGCAAGAAACAAAAGGACAGGCTCAAGAAGCGTATCGCCCTTGGACTCCAAAAATAAGTAAGACTCTCCTCGCCTTTAATTATATTCTTGTTGAGTACTTGTGATTCTAACCGCCCCAGTGCATCCATAGGAATTAAGTTTCCTAGGAAGCGCGGGAAAGTCAGAGCATAAGTAGATATATACCCAACCGAGTTGAACTAAACCCAGTACATCTATAGGAATTCAGTTTTCTTAAGAAGTGCGGGTAAATTTCAACTTCGGTTTGTCAATTCCAACCTGTGTTCCAACAATCTCAGTGCATTCTTGGGAATTAAGTTTCTTAGAAAGCGCGGGATAGTAGGAGCTCACGTTTTGCAAACAAGGCCTTTACCCCTAGTGCATCGTAGGAATTAAGTTTCTTACGAAGCGCAGGAGATAAGGGTCTCTTTTCCATTCCTTTTCTATTCCTACACATTCCACTTCCCCAATATATTCCACAATGGCGCCATCAAAACCGAAAAACTGCTGCAAAACATGCACAAATCCCATAACGGCACGGGATGCCGTGTTTCTATGTGTCTCATGCGGAGACTCAATGCACTTGACCCCTAAGTGCACCGAAATGAGTGAACGAGCAATCTTCGGGATAAGTGAGGTCAGCCAAAACCTCCTACTTATCTGCAACGCGTGTGTCCGCCTAAACCATAGGGACCGCATGCTGGACAAACTTGCATCCAATCTTCCACAAAGAATCAGCCTTTTAACGAAGACAAGTTTTAAACGAAGACAAGGACACATACCACCCATAAACCCATCCATAAAAAAACCAACACAACTCATGTACGTCTTGATTAAGGTCATTGGCTTTTTAAAGCGCTACAGAAGACTAACAAAGACAAGGACATGCTCTCAGCAACAAACTTAATTTATCAGAAGATCTTATTAAATAGATTCAACTGGCGTTATTGTATGACAAATCAATTTTGTCAGTTGAAAGAACTGCTGGAGAATGTAAATACGATGAAATGATTGCATGATTGCTTATTAAATAGACGAATGATGCCAAATGGTTTATTTTGTGGGGCCAGCTCCCTGAATTATCTGAAGTCATCACTGGACAGAGAAGTGATGACTTATCTGAAGTCATCACTTTGTGGGGGCCAGCTCCCTGAATTATCTGAAGTCATCACTGGGGCACAGAGAACGTTTACGATTTGCAAGACAATCCATAGCCATCTCCGGGCTTTCATTGAACCCTTATTCAAAGAATCCTCTGAAGATAGTGCAAAATCTAGTAAAAAGACGGTGTGCTCCGACTTCGATCAAATCTTGTCATCTGGCATGACACAATAAACAACTCACTGACAAAACACCGAAGTAACTACAATCCATTAACGAACATATTCCACCCCCTCACCCCATCTCAACTAGTCGAAGAGCTTAGGCATCTAAACAACACCCACAAGATAGAGGCCATCGTCTGCACTCGCAGAGAAGGTACACACGATATTTACGAAGAGCTCAACTCCAGCGGAATCTTGGTAATTGACGCCATTAGAGATCTCATATCCAGTAGAAAACGGAAGGATATCCAGCTTAAGTACGAAATCGCAAAAGTCCATCCCGACATTGTCATTGAAAAGCGGCTCGTTAATACAATAATCCGAAACAAATCAGACCTTACTGGACTCAAGAAAAGCAGGAAGAAGAGACTGAGCTACAAGAACAACAAGAAGTCAAGAATCGAAAGCGACCAGAGCACAAAAGAAAGCAATAAGAAGCTGAGCAAGAAACAAAAGGGACAGGCTCAAGAAGCGTATCGCCCTTGGACTCCAAAAATAAGTAAGACTCTCCTCGCCTTTAATTATATTCTTGTTGAGTACTTGTGATTCTAACCGCCCCAGTGCAAGGACACATAAGACAAGGACACATAAACGAAGACAAGGACACATACCACCCATAAACCCATCCATAAAAAAACCAACACAACTCATGTACGTCTTGATTAAGGTCATTGGCTTTTTAAAGCGCTACAGAAGACTAACAAAGACAAGGACATGCTCTCAGCAACAAACTTAATTTATCAGAAGATCTTATTAAATAGATTCAACTGGCGTTATTGTATGACAAATCAATTTTGTCAGTTGAAAGAACTGCTGGAGAATGTAAATACGATGAAATGATTGCATGATTGCTTATTAAATAGACGAATGATGCCAAATGGTTTATTTTGTGGGGCCAGCTCCCTGAATTATCTGAAGTCATCACTGGACAGAGAAGTGATGACTTATCTGAAGTCATCACTTTGTGGGGGCCAGCTCCCTGAATTATCTGAAGTCATCACTGGGGCACAGAGAACGTTTACGATTTGCAAGACAATCCATAGCCATCTCCGGGCTTTCATTGAACCCTTATTCAAAGAATCCTCTGAAAATAGTGCAAAATCTAGTAAAAAGACAGGGTGTGCTCCGACTTCGATCAAATCTTGTCATCTGGCATGACACAATAAACAACTCACTGACAAAACACCGAAGTAACTACAATCCATTAACGAACATATTCCACCCCCTCACCCCATCTCAACTAGTCGAAGAGCTTAGGCATCTAAACAACACCCACAAGATAGAGGCCATCGTCTGCACTCGCAGAGAAGGTACACACGATATTTACGAAGAGCTCAACTCCAGCGGAATCTTGGTAATTGACGCCATTAGAGATCTCATATCCAGTAGAAAACGGAAGGATATCCAGCTTAAGTACGAAATCGCAAAAGTCCATCCCGACATTGTCATTGAAAAGCGGCTCGTTAATACAATAATCCGAAACAAATCAGACCTTACTGGACTCAAGAAAAGCAGGAAGAAGAGACTGAGCTACAAGAACAACAAGAAGTCAAGAATCGAAAGCGACCAGAGCACAAAAGAAAGCAATAAGAAGCTGAGCAAGAAACAAAAGGACAGGCTCAAGAAGCGTATCGCCCTTGGACTCCAAAAATAAGTAAGACTCTCCTCGCCTTTAATTATATTCTTGTTGAGTACTTGTGATTCTAACCGCCCCAGTGCAAGGACACATAAGACAAGGACACATAAACGAAGACAAGGACACATACCACCCATAAACCCATCCATAAAAAAACCAACACAACTCATGTACGTCTTGATTAAGGTCATTGGCTTTTTAAAGCGCTACAGAAGACTAACAAAGACAAGGACATGCTCTCAGCAACAAACTTAATTTATCAGAAGATCTTATTAAATAGATTCAACTGGCGTTATTGTATGACAAATCAATTTTGTCAGTTGAAAGAACTGCTGGAGAATGTAAATACGATGAAATGATTGCATGATTGCTTATTAAATAGACGAATGATGCCAAATGGTTTATTTTGTGGGGCCAGCTCCCTGAATTATCTGAAGTCATCACTGGACAGAGAAGTGATGACTTATCTGAAGTCATCACTTTGTGGGGGCCAGCTCCCTGAATTATCTGAAGTCATCACTGGGGCACAGAGAACGTTTACGATTTGCAAGACAATCCATAGCCATCTCCGGGCTTTCATTGAACCCTTATTCAAAGAATCCTCTGAAAATAGTGCAAAATCTAGTAAAAAGACAGGGTGTGCTCCGACTTCGATCAAATCTTGTCATCTGGCATGACACAATAAACAACTCACTGACAAAACACCGAAGTAACTACAATCCATTAACGAACATATTCCACCCCCTCACCCCATCTCAACTAGTCGAAGAGCTTAGGCATCTAAACAACACCCACAAGATAGAGGCCATCGTCTGCACTCGCAGAGAAGGTACACACGATATTTACGAAGAGCTCAACTCCAGCGGAATCTTGGTAATTGACGCCATTAGAGATCTCATATCCAGTAGAAAACGGAAGGATATCCAGCTTAAGTACGAAATCGCAAAAGTCCATCCCGACATTGTCATTGAAAAGCGGCTCGTTAATACAATAATCCGAAACAAATCAGACCTTACTGGACTCAAGAAAAGCAGGAAGAAGAGACTGAGCTACAAGAACAACAAGAAGTCAAGAATCGAAAGCGACCAGAGCACAAAAGAAAGCAATAAGAAGCTGAGCAAGAAACAAAAGGACAGGCTCAAGAAGCGTATCGCCCTTGGACTCCAAAAATAAGTAAGACTCTCCTCGCCTTTAATTATATTCTTGTTGAGTACTTGTGATTCTAACCGCCCCAGTGCATCCATAGGAATTAAGTTTCCTAGGAAGCGCGGGAAAGTCAGAGCATAAGTAGATATATACCCAACCGAGTTGAACTAAACCCAGTACATCTATAGGAATTCAGTTTTCTTAAGAAGTGCGGGTAAATTTCAACTTCGGTTTGTCAATTCCAACCTGTGTTCCAACAATCTCAGTGCATTCTTGGGAATTAAGTTTCTTAGAAAGCGCGGGATAGTAGGAGCTCACGTTTTGCAAACAAGGCCTTTACCCCTAGTGCATCGTAGGAATTAAGTTTCTTACGAAGCGCAGGAGATAAGGGTCTCTTTTCCATTCCTTTTCTATTCCTACACATTCCACTTCCCCAATATATTCCACAATGGCGCCATCAAAACCGAAAAACTGCTGCAAAACATGCACAAATCCCATAACGGCACGGGATGCCGTGTTTCTATGTGTCTCATGCGGAGACTCAATGCACTTGACCCCTAAGTGCACCGAAATGAGTGAACGAGCAATCTTCGGGATAAGTGAGGTCAGCCAAAACCTCCTACTTATCTGCAACGCGTGTGTCCGCCTAAACCATAGGGACCGCATGCTGGACAAACTTGCATCCAATCTTCCACAAAGAATCAGCCTTTTAACGAAGACAAGTTTTAAACGAAGACAAGGACACATACCACCCATAAACCCATCCATAAAAAAACCAACACAACTCATGTACGTCTTGATTAAGGTCATTGGCTTTTTAAAGCGCTACAGAAGACTAACAAAGACAAGGACATGCTCTCAGCAACAAACTTAATTTATCAGAAGATCTTATTAAATAGATTCAACTGGCGTTATTGTATGACAAATCAATTTTGTCAGTTGAAAGAACTGCTGGAGAATGTAAATACGATGAAATGATTGCATGATTGCTTATTAAATAGACGAATGATGCCAAATGGTTTATTTTGTGGGGCCAGCTCCCTGAATTATCTGAAGTCATCACTGGACAGAGAAGTGATGACTTATCTGAAGTCATCACTTTGTGGGGGCCAGCTCCCTGAATTATCTGAAGTCATCACTGGGGCACAGAGAACGTTTACGATTTGCAAGACAATCCATAGCCATCTCCGGGCTTTCATTGAACCCTTATTCAAAGAATCCTCTGAAGATAGTGCAAAATCTAGTAAAAAGACAGGGTGTGCTCCGACTTCGATCAAATCTTGTCATCTGGCATGACACAATAAACAACTCACTGACAAAACACCGAAGTAACTACAATCCATTAACGAACATATTCCACCCCCTCACCCCATCTCAACTAGTCGAAGAGCTTAGGCATCTAAACAACACCCACAAGATAGAGGCCATCGTCTGCACTCGCAGAGAAGGTACACACGATATTTACGAAGAGCTCAACTCCAGCGGAATCTTGGTAATTGACGCCATTAGAGATCTCATATCCAGTAGAAAACGGAAGGATATCCAGCTTAAGTACGAAATCGCAAAAGTCCATCCCGACATTGTCATTGAAAAGCGGCTCGTTAATACAATAATCCGAAACAAATCAGACCTTACTGGACTCAAGAAAAGCAGGAAGAAGAGACTGAGCTACAAGAACAACAAGAAGTCAAGAATCGAAAGCGACCAGAGCACAAAAGAAAGCAATAAGAAGCTGAGCAAGAAACAAAAGGACAGGCTCAAGAAGCGTATCGCCCTTGGACTCCAAAAATAAGTAAGACTCTCCTCGCCTTTAATTATATTCTTGTTGAGTACTTGTGATTCTAACCGCCCCAGTGCATCCATAGGAATTAAGTTTCCTAGGAAGCGCGGGAAAGTCAGAGCATAAGTAGATATATACCCAACCGAGTTGAACTAAACCCAGTACATCTATAGGAATTCAGTTTTCTTAAGAAGTGCGGGTAAATTTCAACTTCGGTTTGTCAATTCCAACCTGTGTTCCAACAATCTCAGTGCATTCTTGGGAATTAAGTTTCTTAGAAAGCGCGGGATAGTAGGAGCTCACGTTTTGCAAACAAGGCCTTTACCCCTAGTGCATCGTAGGAATTAAGTTTCTTACGAAGCGCAGGAGATAAGGGTCTCTTTTCCATTCCTTTTCTATTCCTACACATTCCACTTCCCCAATATATTCCACAATGGCGCCATCAAAACCGAAAAACTGCTGCAAAACATGCACAAATCCCATAACGGCACGGGATGCCGTGTTTCTATGTGTCTCATGCGGAGACTCAATGCACTTGACCCCTAAGTGCACCGAAATGAGTGAACGAGCAATCTTCGGGATAAGTGAGGTCAGCCAAAACCTCCTACTTATCTGCAACGCGTGTGTCCGCCTAAACCATAGGGACCGCATGCTGGACAAACTTGCATCCAATCTTCCACAAAGAATCAGCCTTTTAACGAAGACAAGTTTTAAACGAAGACAAGGACACATACCACCCATAAACCCATCCATAAAAAAACCAACACAACTCATGTACGTCTTGATTAAGGTCATTGGCTTTTTAAAGCGCTACAGAAGACTAACAAAGACAAGGACATGCTCTCAGCAACAAACTTAATTTATCAGAAGATCTTATTAAATAGATTCAACTGGCGTTATTGTATGACAAATCAATTTTGTCAGTTGAAAGAACTGCTGGAGAATGTAAATACGATGAAATGATTGCATGATTGCTTATTAAATAGACGAATGATGCCAAATGGTTTATTTTGTGGGGCCAGCTCCCTGAATTATCTGAAGTCATCACTGGACAGAGAAGTGATGACTTATCTGAAGTCATCACTTTGTGGGGGCCAGCTCCCTGAATTATCTGAAGTCATCACTGGGGCACAGAGAACGTTTACGATTTGCAAGACAATCCATAGCCATCTCCGGGCTTTCATTGAACCCTTATTCAAAGAATCCTCTGAAGATAGTGCAAAATCTAGTAAAAAGACAGGGTGTGCTCCGACTTCGATCAAATCTTGTCATCTGGCATGACACAATAAACAACTCACTGACAAAACACCGAAGTAACTACAATCCATTAACGAACATATTCCACCCCCTCACCCCATCTCAACTAGTCGAAGAGCTTAGGCATCTAAACAACACCCACAAGATAGAGGCCATCGTCTGCACTCGCAGAGAAGGTACACACGATATTTACGAAGAGCTCAACTCCAGCGGAATCTTGGTAATTGACGCCATTAGAGATCTCATATCCAGTAGAAAACGGAAGGATATCCAGCTTAAGTACGAAATCGCAAAAGTCCATCCCGACATTGTCATTGAAAAGCGGCTCGTTAATACAATAATCCGAAACAAATCAGACCTTACTGGACTCAAGAAAAGCAGGAAGAAGAGACTGAGCTACAAGAACAACAAGAAGTCAAGAATCGAAAGCGACCAGAGCACAAAAGAAAGCAATAAGAAGCTGAGCAAGAAACAAAAGGACAGGCTCAAGAAGCGTATCGCCCTTGGACTCCAAAAATAAGTAAGACTCTCCTCGCCTTTAATTATATTCTTGTTGAGTACTTGTGATTCTAACCGCCCCAGTGCATCCATAGGAATTAAGTTTCCTAGGAAGCGCGGGAAAGTCAGAGCATAAGTAGATATATACCCAACCGAGTTGAACTAAACCCAGTACATCTATAGGAATTCAGTTTTCTTAAGAAGTGCGGGTAAATTTCAACTTCGGTTTGTCAATTCCAACCTGTGTTCCAACAATCTCAGTGCATTCTTGGGAATTAAGTTTCTTAGAAAGCGCGGGATAGTAGGAGCTCACGTTTTGCAAACAAGGCCTTTACCCCTAGTGCATCGTAGGAATTAAGTTTCTTACGAAGCGCAGGAGATAAGGGTCTCTTTTCCATTCCTTTTCTATTCCTACACATTCCACTTCCCCAATATATTCCACAATGGCGCCATCAAAACCGAAAAACTGCTGCAAAACATGCACAAATCCCATAACGGCACGGGATGCCGTGTTTATGTGTCTCATGCGGAGACTCAATGCACTTGACCCCTAAGTGCACCGAAATGAGTGAACGAGCAATCTTCGGGATAAGTGAGGTCAGCCAAAACCTCCTACTTATCTGCAACGCGTGTGTCCGCCTAAACCATAGGGACCGCATGCTGGACAAACTTGCATCCAATCTTCCACAAAGAATCAGCCTTTTAACGAAGACAAGTTTTAAACGAAGACAAGGACACATACCACCCATAAACCCATCCATAAAAAAACCAACACAACTCATGTACGTCTTGATTAAGGTCATTGGCTTTTTAAAGCGCTACAGAAGACTAACAAAGACAAGGACATGCTCTCAGCAACAAACTTAATTTATCAGAAGATCTTATTAAATAGATTCAACTGGCGTTATTGTATGACAAATCAATTTTGTCAGTTGAAAGAACTGCTGGAGAATGTAAATACGATGAAATGATTGCATGATTGCTTATTAAATAGACGAATGATGCCAAATGGTTTATTTTGTGGGGCCAGCTCCCTGAATTATCTGAAGTCATCACTGGACAGAGAAGTGATGACTTATCTGAAGTCATCACTTTGTGGGGGCCAGCTCCCTGAATTATCTGAAGTCATCACTGGGGCACAGAGAACGTTTACGATTTGCAAGACAATCCATAGCCATCTCCGGGCTTTCATTGAACCCTTATTCAAAGAATCCTCTGAAGATAGTGCAAAATCTAGTAAAAAGACAGGGTGTGCTCCGACTTCGATCAAATCTTGTCATCTGGCATGACACAATAAACAACTCACTGACAAAACACCGAAGTAACTACAATCCATTAACGAACATATTCCACCCCCTCACCCCATCTCAACTAGTCGAAGAGCTTAGGCATCTAAACAACACCCACAAGATAGAGGCCATCGTCTGCACTCGCAGAGAAGGTACACACGATATTTACGAAGAGCTCAACTCCAGCGGAATCTTGGTAATTGACGCCATTAGAGATCTCATATCCAGTAGAAAACGGAAGGATATCCAGCTTAAGTACGAAATCGCAAAAGTCCATCCCGACATTGTCATTGAAAAGCGGCTCGTTAATACAATAATCCGAAACAAATCAGACCTTACTGGACTCAAGAAAAGCAGGAAGAAGAGACTGAGCTACAAGAACAACAAGAAGTCAAGAATCGAAAGCGACCAGAGCACAAAAGAAAGCAATAAGAAGCTGAGCAAGAAACAAAAGGACAGGCTCAAGAAGCGTATCGCCCTTGGACTCCAAAAATAAGTAAGACTCTCCTCGCCTTTAATTATATTCTTGTTGAGTACTTGTGATTCTAACCGCCCCAGTGCATCCATAGGAATTAAGTTTCCTAGGAAGCGCGGGAAAGTCAGAGCATAAGTAGATATATACCCAACCGAGTTGAACTAAACCCAGTACATCTATAGGAATTCAGTTTTCTTAAGAAGTGCGGGTAAATTTCAACTTCGGTTTGTCAATTCCAACCTGTGTTCCAACAATCTCAGTGCATTCTTGGGAATTAAGTTTCTTAGAAAGCGCAGGATAGTAGGAGCTCACGTTTTGCAAACAAGGCCTTTACCCCTAGTGCATCGTAGGAATTAAGTTTCTTACGAAGCGCAGGAGATAAGGGTCTCTTTTCCATTCCTTTTCTATTCCTACACATTCCACTTCCCCAATATATTCCACAATGGCGCCATCAAAACCGAAAAACTGCTGCAAAACATGCACAAATCCCATAACGGCACGGGATGCCGTGTTTCTATGTGTCTCATGCGGAGACTCAATGCACTTGACCCCTAAGTGCACCGAAATGAGTGAACGAGCAATCTTCGGGATAAGTGAGGTCAGCCAAAACCTCCTACTTATCTGCAACGCGTGTGTCCGCCTAAACCATAGGGACCGCATGCTGGACAAACTTGCATCCAATCTTCCACAAAGAATCAGCCTTTTAACGAAGACAAGTTTTAAACGAAGACAAGGACACATACCACCCATAAACCCATCCATAAAAAAACCAACACAACTCATGTACGTCTTGATTAAGGTCATTGGCTTTTTAAAGCGCTACAGAAGACTAACAAAGACAAGGACATGCTCTCAGCAACAAACTTAATTTATCAGAAGATCTTATTAAATAGATTCAACTGGCGTTATTGTATGACAAATCAATTTTGTCAGTTGAAAGAACTGCTGGAGAATGTAAATACGATGAAATGATTGCATGATTGCTTATTAAATAGACGAATGATGCCAAATGGTTTATTTTGTGGGGCCAGCTCCCTGAATTATCTGAAGTCATCACTGGACAGAGAAGTGATGACTTATCTGAAGTCATCACTTTGTGGGGGCCAGCTCCCTGAATTATCTGAAGTCATCACTGGGGCACAGAGAACGTTTACGATTTGCAAGACAATCCATAGCCATCTCCGGGCTTTCATTGAACCCTTATTCAAAGAATCCTCTGAAGATAGTGCAAAATCTAGTAAAAAGACAGGGTGTGCTCCGACTTCGATCAAATCTTGTCATCTGGCATGACACAATAAACAACTCACTGACAAAACACCGAAGTAACTACAATCCATTAACGAACATATTCCACCCCCTCACCCCATCTCAACTAGTCGAAGAGCTTAGGCATCTAAACAACACCCACAAGATAGAGGCCATCGTCTGCACTCGCAGAGAAGGTACACACGATATTTACGAAGAGCTCAACTCCAGCGGAATCTTGGTAATTGACGCCATTAGAGATCTCATATCCAGTAGAAAACGGAAGGATATCCAGCTTAAGTACGAAATCGCAAAAGTCCATCCCGACATTGTCATTGAAAAGCGGCTCGTTAATACAATAATCCGAAACAAATCAGACCTTACTGGACTCAAGAAAAGCAGGAAGAAGAGACTGAGCTACAAGAACAACAAGAAGTCAAGAATCGAAAGCGACCAGAGCACAAAAGAAAGCAATAAGAAGCTGAGCAAGAAACAAAAGGACAGGCTCAAGAAGCGTATCGCCCTTGGACTCCAAAAATAAGTAAGACTCTCCTCGCCTTTAATTATATTCTTGTTGAGTACTTGTGATTCTAACCGCCCCAGTGCATCCATAGGAATTAAGTTTCCTAGGAAGCGCGGGAAAGTCAGAGCATAAGTAGATATATACCCAACCGAGTTGAACTAAACCCAGTACATCTATAGGAATTCAGTTTTCTTAAGAAGTGCGGGTAAATTTCAACTTCGGTTTGTCAATTCCAACCTGTGTTCCAACAATCTCAGTGCATTCTTGGGAATTAAGTTTCTTAGAAAGCGCGGGATAGTAGGAGCTCACGTTTTGCAAACAAGGCCTTTACCCCTAGTGCATCGTAGGAATTAAGTTTCTTACGAAGCGCAGGAGATAAGGGTCTCTTTTCCATTCCTTTTCTATTCCTACACATTCCACTTCCCCAATATATTCCACAATGGCGCCATCAAAACCGAAAAACTGCTGCAAAACATGCACAAATCCCATAACGGCACGGGATGCCGTGTTTCTATGTGTCTCATGCGGAGACTCAATGCACTTGACCCCTAAGTGCACCGAAATGAGTGAACGAGCAATCTTCGGGATAAGTGAGGTCAGCCAAAACCTCCTACTTATCTGCAACGCGTGTGTCCGCCTAAACCATAGGGACCGCATGCTGGACAAACTTGCATCCAATCTTCCACAAAGAATCAGCCTTTTAACGAAGACAAGTTTTAAACGAAGACAAGGACACATACCACCCATAAACCCATCCATAAAAAAACCAACACAACTCATGTACGTCTTGATTAAGGTCATTGGCTTTTTAAAGCGCTACAGAAGACTAACAAAGACAAGGACATGCTCTCAGCAACAAACTTAATTTATCAGAAGATCTTATTAAATAGATTCAACTGGCGTTATTGTATGACAAATCAATTTTGTCAGTTGAAAGAACTGCTGGAGAATGTAAATACGATGAAATGATTGCATGATTGCTTATTAAATAGACGAATGATGCCAAATGGTTTATTTTGTGGGGCCAGCTCCCTGAATTATCTGAAGTCATCACTGGACAGAGAAGTGATGACTTATCTGAAGTCATCACTTTGTGGGGGCCAGCTCCCTGAATTATCTGAAGTCATCACTGGGGCACAGAGAACGTTTACGATTTGCAAGACAATCCATAGCCATCTCCGGGCTTTCATTGAACCCTTATTCAAAGAATCCTCTGAAGATAGTGCAAAATCTAGTAAAAAGACAGTGTGTGCTCCGACTTCGATCAAATCTTGTCATCTGGCATGACACAATAAACAACTCACTGACAAAACACCGAAGTAACTACAATCCATTAACGAACATATTCCACCCCCTCACCCCATCTCAACTAGTCGAAGAGCTTAGGCATCTAAACAACACCCACAAGATAGAGGCCATCGTCTGCACTCGCAGAGAAGGTACACACGATATTTACGAAGAGCTCAACTCCAGCGGAATCTTGGTAATTGACGCCATTAGAGATCTCATATCCAGTAGAAAACGGAAGGATATCCAGCTTAAGTACGAAATCGCAAAAGTCCATCCCGACATTGTCATTGAAAAGCGGCTCGTTAATACAATAATCCGAAACAAATCAGACCTTACTGGACTCAAGAAAAGCAGGAAGAAGAGACTGAGCTACAAGAACAACAAGAAGTCAAGAATCGAAAGCGACCAGAGCACAAAAGAAAGCAATAAGAAGCTGAGCAAGAAACAAAAGGACAGGCTCAAGAAGCGTATCGCCCTTGGACTCCAAAAATAAGTAAGACTCTCCTCGCCTTTAATTATATTCTTGTTGAGTACTTGTGATTCTAACCGCCCCAGTGCATCCATAGGAATTAAGTTTCCTAGGAAGCGCGGGAAAGTCAGAGCATAAGTAGATATATACCCAACCGAGTTGAACTAAACCCAGTACATCTATAGGAATTCAGTTTTCTTAAGAAGTGCGGGTAAATTTCAACTTCGGTTTGTCAATTCCAACCTGTGTTCCAACAATCTCAGTGCATTCTTGGGAATTAAGTTTCTTAGAAAGCGCGGGATAGTAGGAGCTCACGTTTTGCAAACAAGGCCTTTACCCCTAGTGCATCGTAGGAATTAAGTTTCTTACGAAGCGCAGGAGATAAGGGTCTCTTTTCCATTCCTTTTCTATTCCTACACATTCCACTTCCCCAATATATTCCACAATGGCGCCATCAAAACCGAAAAACTGCTGCAAAACATGCACAAATCCCATAACGGCACGGGATGCCGTGTTTCTATGTGTCTCATGCGGAGACTCAATGCACTTGACCCCTAAGTGCACCGAAATGAGTGAACGAGCAATCTTCGGGATAAGTGAGGTCAGCCAAAACCTCCTACTTATCTGCAACGCGTGTGTCCGCCTAAACCATAGGGACCGCATGCTGGACAAACTTGCATCCAATCTTCCACAAAGAATCAGCCTTTTAACGAAGACAAGTTTTAAACGAAGACAAGGACACATACCACCCATAAACCCATCCATAAAAAAACCAACACAACTCATGTACGTCTTGATTAAGGTCATTGGCTTTTTAAAGCGCTACAGAAGACTAACAAAGACAAGGACATGCTCTCAGCAACAAACTTAATTTATCAGAAGATCTTATTAAATAGATTCAACTGGCGTTATTGTATGACAAATCAATTTTGTCAGTTGAAAGAACTGCTGGAGAATGTAAATACGATGAAATGATTGCATGATTGCTTATTAAATAGACGAATGATGCCAAATGGTTTATTTTGTGGGGCCAGCTCCCTGAATTATCTGAAGTCATCACTGGACAGAGAAGTGATGACTTATCTGAAGTCATCACTTTGTGGGGGCCAGCTCCCTGAATTATCTGAAGTCATCACTGGGGCAGAGAGAACGTTTACGATTTGCAAGACAATCCATAGCCATCTCCGGGCTTTCATTGAACCCTTATTCAAAGAATCCTCTGAAGATAGTGCAAAATCTAGTAAAAAGACAGGGTGTGCTCCGACTTCGATCAAATCTTGTCATCTGGCATGACACAATAAACAACTCACTGACAAAACACCGAAGTAACTACAATCCATTAACGAACATATTCCACCCCCTCACCCCATCTCAACTAGTCGAAGAGCTTAGGCATCTAAACAACACCCACAAGATAGAGGCCATCGTCTGCACTCGCAGAGAAGGTACACACGATATTTACGAAGAGCTCAACTCCAGCGGAATCTTGGTAATTGACGCCATTAGAGATCTCATATCCAGTAGAAAACGGAAGGATATCCAGCTTAAGTACGAAATCGCAAAAGTCCATCCTGACATTGTCATTGAAAAGCGGCTCGTTAATACAATAATCCGAAACAAATCAGACCTTACTGGACTCAAGAAAAGCAGGAAGAAGAGACTGAGCTACAAGAACAACAAGAAGTCAAGAATCGAAAGCGACCAGAGCACAAAAGAAAGCAATAAGAAGCTGAGCAAGAAACAAAAGGACAGGCTCAAGAAGCGTATCGCCCTTGGACTCCAAAAATAAGTAAGACTCTCCTCGCCTTTAATTATATTCTTGTTGAGTACTTGTGATTCTAACCGCCCCAGTGCATCCATAGGAATTAAGTTTCCTAGGAAGCGCGGGAAAGTCAGAGCATAAGTAGATATATACCCAACCGAGTTGAACTAAACCCAGTACATCTATAGGAACTCAGTTTTCTTAAGAAGTGCGGGTAAATTTCAACTTCGGTTTGTCAATTCCAACCTGTGTTCCAACAATCTCAGTGCATTCTTGGGAATTAAGTTTCTTAGAAAGCGCGGGATAGTAGGAGCTCACGTTTTGCAAACAAGGCCTTTACCCCTAGTGCATCGTAGGAATTAAGTTTCTTACGAAGCGCAGGAGATAAGGGTCTCTTTTCCATTCCTTTTCTATTCCTACACATTCCACTTCCCCAATATATTCCACAATGGCGCCATCAAAACCGAAAAACTGCTGCAAAACATGCACAAATCCCATAACGGCACGGGATGCCGTGTTTCTATGTGTCTCATGCGGAGACTCAATGCACTTGACCCCTAAGTGCACCGAAATGAGTGAACGAGCAATCTTCGGGATAAGTGAGGTCAGCAAAAACCTCCTACTTATCTGCAACGCGTGTGTCCGCCTAAACCATAGGGACCGCATGCTGGACAAACTTGCATCCAATCTTCCACAAAGAATCAGCCTTTTAACGAAGACAAGTTTTAAACTAAGACAAGGACACATACCACCCATAAACCCATCCATAAAAAAACCAACACAACTCATGTACGTCTTGATTAAGGTCATTGGCTTTTTAAAGCGCTACAGAAGACTAACAAAGACAAGGACATGCTCTCAGCAACAAACTTAATTTATCAGAAGATCTTATTAAATAGATTCAACTGGCGTTATTGTATGACAAATCAATTTTGTCAGTTGAAAGAACTGCTGGAGAATGTAAATACGATGAAATGATTGCATGATTGCTTATTAAATAGACGAATGATGCCAAATGGTTTATTTTGTGGGGCCAGCTCCCTGAATTATCTGAAGTCATCACTGGACAGAGAAGTGATGACTTATCTGAAGTCATCACTTTGTGGGGGCCAGCTCCCTGAATTATCTGAAGTCATCACTGGGGCACAGAGAACGTTTACGATTTGCAAGACAATCCATAAGCATCTCCGGGCTTTCATTGAACCCTTATTCAAAGAATCCTCTGAAGATAGTGCAAAATCTAGTAAAAAGACAGGGTGTGCTCCGACTTCGATCAAATCTTGTCATCTGGCATGACACAATAAACAACTCACTGACAAAACACCGAAGTAACTACAATCCATTAACGAACATATTCCACCCCCTCACCCCATCTCAACTAGTCGAAGAGCTTAGGCATCTAAACAACACCCACAAGATAGAGGCCATCGTCTGCACTCGCAGAGAAGGTACACACGATATTTACGAAGAGCTCAACTCCAGCGGAATCTTGGTAATTGACGCCATTAGAGATCTCATATCCAGTAGAAAACGGAAGGATATCCAGCTTAAGTACGAAATCGCAAAAGTCCATCCCGACATTGTCATTGAAAAGCGGCTCGTTAATACAATAATCCGAAACAAATCAGACCTTACTGGACTCAAGAAAAGCAGGAAGAAGAGACTGAGCTACAAGAACAACAAGAAGTCAAGAATCGAAAGCGACCAGAGCACAAAAGAAAGCAATAAGAAGCTGAGCAAGAAACAAAAGGACAGGCTCAAGAAGCGTATCGCCCTTGGACTCCAAAAATAAGTAAGACTCTCCTCGCCTTTAATTATATTCTTGTTGAGTACTTGTGATTCTAACCGCCCCAGTGCATCCATAGGAATTAAGTTTCCTAGGAAGCGCGGGAAAGTCAGAGCATAAGTAGATATATACCCAACCGAGTTGAACTAAACCCAGTACATCTATAGGAATTCAGTTTTCTTAAGAAGTGCGGGTAAATTTCAACTTCGGTTTGTCAATTCCAACCTGTGTTCCAACAATCTCAGTGCATTCTTGGGAATTAAGTTTCTTAGAAAGCGCGGGATAGTAGGAGCTCACGTTTTGCAAACAAGGCCTTTACCCCTAGTGCATCGTAGGAATTAAGTTTCTTACGAAGCGCAGGAGATAACGGTCTCTTTTCCATTCCTTTTCTATTCCTACACATTCCACTTCCCCAATATATTCCACAATGGCGCCATCAAAACCGAAAAACTGCTGCAAAACATGCACAAATCCCATAACGGCACGGGATGCCGTGTTTCTATGTGTCTCATGCGGAGACTCAATGCACTTGACCCCTAAGTGCACCGAAATGAGTGAACGAGCAATCTTCGGGATAAGTGAGGTCAGCCAAAACCTCCTACTTATCTGCAACGCGTGTGTCCGCCTAAACCATAGGGACCGCATGCTGGACAAACTTGCATCCAATCTTCCACAAAGAATCAGCCTTTTAACGAAGACAAGTTTTAAACGAAGACAAGGACACATACCACCCATAAACCCATCCATAAAAAAACCAACACAACTCATGTACGTCTTGATTAAGGTCATTGGCTTTTTAAAGCGCTACAGAAGACTAACAAAGACAAGGACATGCTCTCAGCAACAAACTTAATTTATCAGAAGATCTTATTAAATAGATTCAACTGGCGTTATTGTATGACAAATCAATTTTGTCAGTTGAAAGAACTGCTGGAGAATGTAAATACGATGAAATGATTGCATGATTGCTTATTAAATAGACGAATGATGCCAAATGGTTTATTTTGTGGGGCCAGCTCCCTGAATTATCTGAAGTCATCACTGGACAGAGAAGTGATGACTTATCTGAAGTCATCACTTTGTGGGGGCCAGCTCCCTGAATTATCTGAAGTCATCACTGGGGCACAGAGAACGTTTACGATTTGCAAGACAATCCATAGCCATCTCCGGGCTTTCATTGAACCCTTATTCAAAGAATCCTCTGAAGATAGTGCAAAATCTAGTAAAAAGACAGGGTGTGCTCCGACTTCGATCAAATCTTGTCATCTGGCATGACACAATAAACAACTCACTGACAAAACACCGAAGTAACTACAATCCATTAACGAACATATTCCACCCCCTCACCCCATCTCAACTAGTCGAAGAGCTTAGGCATCTAAACAACACCCACAAGATAGAGGCCATCGTCTGCACTCGCAGAGAAGGTACACACGATATTTACGAAGAGCTCAACTCCAGCGGAATCTTGGTAATTGACGCCATTAGAGATCTCATATCCAGTAGAAAACGGAAGGATATCCAGCTTAAGTACGAAATCGCAAAAGTCCATCCCGACATTGTCATTGAAAAGCGGCTCGTTAATACAATAATCCGAAACAAATCAGACCTTACTGGACTCAAGAAAAGCAGGAAGAAGAGACTGAGCTACAAGAACAACAAGAAGTCAAGAATCGAAAGCGACCAGAGCACAAAAGAAAGCAATAAGAAGCTGAGCAAGAAACAAAAGGACAGGCTCAAGAAGCGTATCGCCCTTGGACTCCAAAAATAAGTAAGACTCTCCTCGCCTTTAATTATATTCTTGTTGAGTACTTGTGATTCTAACCGCCCCAGTGCATCCATAGGAATTAAGTTTCCTAGGAAGCGCGGGAAAGTCAGAGCATAAGTAGATATATACCCAACCGAGTTGAACTAAACCCAGTACATCTATAGGAATTCAGTTTTCTTAAGAAGTGCGGGTAAATTTCAACTTCGGTTTGTCAATTCCAACCTGTGTTCCAACAATCTCAGTGCATTCTTGGGAATTAAGTTTCTTAGAAAGCGCGGGATAGTAGGAGCTCACGTTTTGCAAACAAGGCCTTTACCCCTAGTGCATCGTAGGAATTAAGTTTCTTACGAAGCGCAGGAGATAAGGGTCTCTTTTCCATTCCTTTTCTATTCCTACACATTCCACTTCCCCAATATATTCCACAATGGCGCCATCAAAACCGAAAAACTGCTGCAAAACATGCACAAATCCCATAACGGCACGGGATGCCGTGTTTCTATGTGTCTCATGCGGAGACTCAATGCACTTGACCCCTAAGTGCACCGAAATGAGTGAACGAGCAATCTTCGGGATAAGTGAGGTCAGCCAAAACCTCCTACTTATCTGCAACGCGTGTGTCCGCCTAAACCATAGGGACCGCATGCTGGACAAACTTGCATCCAATCTTCCACAAAGAATCAGCCTTTTAACGAAGACAAGTTTTAAACGAAGACAAGGACACATACCACCCATAAACCCATCCATAAAAAAACCAACACAACTCATGTACGTCTTGATTAAGGTCATTGGCTTTTTAAAGCGCTACAGAAGACTAACAAAGACAAGGACATGCTCTCAGCAACAAACTTAATTTATCAGAAGATCTTATTAAATAGATTCAACTGGCGTTATTGTATGACAAATCAATTTTGTCAGTTGAAAGAACTGCTGGAGAATGTAAATACGATGAAATGATTGCATGATTGCTTATTAAATAGACGAATGATGCCAAATGGTTTATTTTGTGGGGCCAGCTCCCTGAATTATCTGAAGTCATCACTGGACAGAGAAGTGATGACTTATCTGAAGTCATCACTTTGTGGGGGCCAGCTCCCTGAATTATCTGAAGTCATCACTGGGGCACAGAGAACGTTTACGATTTGCAAGACAATCCATAGCCATCTCCGGGCTTTCATTGAACCCTTATTCAAAGAATCCTCTGAAGATAGTGCAAAATCTAGTAAAAAGACAGGGTGTGCTCCGACTTCGATCAAATCTTGTCATCTGGCATGACACAATAAACAACTCACTGACAAAACACCGAAGTAACTACAATCCATTAACGAACATATTCCACCCCCTCACCCCATCTCAACTAGTCGAAGAGCTTAGGCATCTAAACAACACCCACAAGATAGAGGCCATCGTCTGCACTCGCAGAGAAGGTACACACGATATTTACGAAGAGCTCAACTCCAGCGGAATCTTGGTAATTGACGCCATTAGAGATCTCATATCCAGTAGAAAACGGAAGGATATCCAGCTTAAGTACGAAATCGCAAAAGTCCATCCCGACATTGTCATTGAAAAGCGGCTCGTTAATACAATAATCCGAAACAAATCAGACCTTACTGGACTCAAGAAAAGCAGGAAGAAGAGACTGAGCTACAAGAACAACAAGAAGTCAAGAATCGAAAGCGACCAGAGCACAAAAGAAAGCAATAAGAAGCTGAGCAAGAAACAAAAGGACAGGCTCAAGAAGCGTATCGCCCTTGGACTCCAAAAATAAGTAAGACTCTCCTCGCCTTTAATTATATTCTTGTTGAGTACTTGTGATTCTAACCGCCCCAGTGCATCCATAGGAATTAAGTTTCCTAGGAAGCGCGGGAAAGTCAGAGCATAAGTAGATATATACCCAACCGAGTTGAACTAAACCCAGTACATCTATAGGAATTCAGTTTTCTTAAGAAGTGCGGGTAAATTTCAACTTCGGTTTGTCAATTCCAACCTGTGTTCCAACAATCTCAGTGCATTCTTGGGAATTAAGTTTCTTAGAAAGCGCGGGATAGTAGGAGCTCACGTTTTGCAAACAAGGCCTTTACCCCTAGTGCATCGTAGGAATTAAGTTTCTTACGAAGCGCAGGAGATAAGGGTCTCTTTTCCATTCCTTTTCTATTCCTACACATTCCACTTCCCCAATATATTCCACAATGGCGCCATCAAAACCGAAAAACTGCTGCAAAACATGCACAAATCCCATAACGGCACGGGATGCCGTGTTTCTATGTGTCTCATGCGGAGACTCAATGCACTTGACCCCTAAGTGCACCGAAATGAGTGAACGAGCAATCTTCGGGATAAGTGAGGTCAGCCAAAACCTCCTACTTATCTGCAACGCGTGTGTCCGCCTAAACCATAGGGACCGCATGCTGGACAAACTTGCATCCAATCTTCCACAAAGAATCAGCCTTTTAACGAAGACAAGTTTTAAACGAAGACAAGGACACATACCACCCATAAACCCATCCATAAAAAAACCAACACAACTCATGTACGTCTTGATTAAGGTCATTGGCTTTTTAAAGCGCTACAGAAGACTAACAAAGACAAGGACATGCTCTCAGCAACAAACTTAATTTATCAGAAGATCTTATTAAATAGATTCAACTGGCGTTATTGTATGACAAATCAATTTTGTCAGTTGAAAGAACTGCTGGAGAATGTAAATACGATGAAATGATTGCATGATTGCTTATTAAATAGACGAATGATGCCAAATGGTTTATTTTGTGGGGCCAGCTCCCTGAATTATCTGAAGTCATCACTGGACAGAGAAGTGATGACTTATCTGAAGTCATCACTTTGTGGGGGCCAGCTCCCTGAATTATCTGAAGTCATCACTGGGGCACAGAGAACGTTTACGATTTGCAAGACAATCCATAGCCATCTCCGGGCTTTCATTGAACCCTTATTCAAAGAATCCTCTGAAGATAGTGCAAAATCTAGTAAAAAGACAGGGTGTGCTCCGACTTCGATCAAATCTTGTCATCTGGCATGACACAATAAACAACTCACTGACAAAACACCGAAGTAACTACAATCCATTAACGAACATATTCCACCCCCTCACCCCATCTCAACTAGTCGAAGAGCTTAGGCATCTAAACAACACCCACAAGATAGAGGCCATCGTCTGCACTCGCAGAGAAGGTACACACGATATTTACGAAGAGCTCAACTCCAGCGGAATCTTGGTAATTGACGCCATTAGAGATCTCATATCCAGTAGAAAACGGAAGGATATCCAGCTTAAGTACGAAATCGCAAAAGTCCATCCCGACATTGTCATTGAAAAGCGGCTCGTTAATACAATAATCCGAAACAAATCAGACCTTACTGGACTCAAGAAAAGCAGGAAGAAGAGACTGAGCTACAAGAACAACAAGAAGTCAAGAATCGAAAGCGACCAGAGCACAAAAGAAAGCAATAAGAAGCTGAGCAAGAAACAAAAGGACAGGCTCAAGAAGCGTATCGCCCTTGGACTCCAAAAATAAGTAAGACTCTCCTCGCCTTTAATTATATTCTTGTTGAGTACTTGTGATTCTAACCGCCCCAGTGCATCCATAGGAATTAAGTTTCCTAGGAAGCGCGGGAAAGTCAGAGCATAAGTAGATATATACCCAACCGAGTTGAACTAAACCCATTACATCTATAGGAATTCAGTTTTCTTAAGAAGTGCGGGTAAATTTCAACTTCGGTTTGTCAATTCCAACCTGTGTTCGAACAATCTCAGTGCATTCTTGGGAATTAAGTTTCTTAGAAAGCGCGGGATAGTAGGAGCTCACGTTTTGCAAACAAGGCCTTTACCCCTAGTGCATCGTAGGAATTAAGTTTCTTACGAAGCGCAGGAGATAAGGGTCTCTTTTCCATTCCTTTTCTATTCCTACACATTCCACTTCCCCAATATATTCCACAATGGCGCCATCAAAACCGAAAAACTGCTGCAAAACATGCACAAATCCCATAACGGCACGGGATGCCGTGTTTCTATGTGTCTCATGCGGAGACTCAATGCACTTGACCCCTAAGTGCACCGAAATGAGTGAACGAGCAATCTTCGGGATAAGTGAGGTCAGCCAAAACCTCCTACTTATCTGCAACGCGTGTGTCCGCCTAAACCATAGGGACCGCATGCTGGACAAACTTGCATCCAATCTTCCACAAAGAATCAGCCTTTTAACGAAGACAAGTTTTAAACGAAGACAAGGACACATACCACCCATAAACCCATCCATAAAAAAACCAACACAACTCATGTACGTCTTGATTAAGGTCATTGGCTTTTTAAAGCGCTACAGAAGACTAACAAAGACAAGGACATGCTCTCAGCAACAAACTTAATTTATCAGAAGATCTTATTAAATAGATTCAACTGGCGTTATTGTATGACAAATCAATTTTGTCAGTTGAAAGAACTGCTGGAGAATGTAAATACGATGAAATGATTGCATGATTGCTTATTAAATAGACGAATGATGCCAAATGGTTTATTTTGTGGGGCCAGCTCCCTGAATTATCTGAAGTCATCACTGGACAGAGAAGTGATGACTTATCTGAAGTCATCACTTTGTGGGGGCCAGCTCCCTGAATTATCTGAAGTCATCACTGGGGCACAGAGAACGTTTACGATTTGCAAGACAATCCATAGCCATCTCCGGGCTTTCATTGAACCCTTATTCAAAGAATCCTCTGAAGATAGTGCAAAATCTAGTAAAAAGACAGGGTGTGCTCCGACTTCGATCAAATCTTGTCATCTGGCATGACACAATAAACAACTCACTGACAAAACACCGAAGTAACTACAATCCATTAACGAACATATTCCACCCCCTCACCCCATCTCAACTAGTCGAAGAGCTTAGGCATCTAAACAACACCCACAAGATAGAGGCCATCGTCTGCACTCGCAGAGAAGGTACACACGATATTTACGAAGAGCTCAACTCCAGCGGAATCTTGGTAATTGACGCCATTAGAGATCTCATATCCAGTAGAAAACGGAAGGATATCCAGCTTAAGTACGAAATCGCAAAAGTCCATCCCGACATTGTCATTGAAAAGCGGCTCGTTAATACAATAATCCGAAACAAATCAGACCTTACTGGACTCAAGAAAAGCAGGAAGAAGAGACTGAGCTACAAGAACAACAAGAAGTCAAGAATCGAAAGCGACCAGAGCACAAAAGAAAGCAATAAGAAGCTGAGCAAGAAACAAAAGGACAGGCTCAAGAAGCGTATCGCCCTTGGACTCCAAAAATAAGTAAGACTCTCCTCGCCTTTAATTATATTCTTGTTGAGTACTTGTGATTCTAACCGCCCCAGTGCATCCATAGGAATTAAGTTTCCTAGGAAGCGCGGGAAAGTCAGAGCATAAGTAGATATATACCCAACCGAGTTGAACTAAACCCAGTACATCTATAGGAATTCAGTTTTCTTAAGAAGTGCGGGTAAATTTCAACTTCGGTTTGTCAATTCCAACCTGTGTTCCAACAATCTCAGTGCATTCTTGGGAATTAAGTTTCTTAGAAAGCGCGGGATAGTAGGAGCTCACGTTTTGCAAACAAGGCCTTTACCCCTAGTGCATCGTAGGAATTAAGTTTCTTACGAAGCGCAGGAGATAAGGGTCTCTTTTCCATTCCTTTTCTATTCCTACACATTCCACTTCCCCAATATATTCCACAATGGCGCCATCAAAACCGAAAAACTGCTGCAAAACATGCACAAATCCCATAACGGCACGGGATGCCGTGTTTCTATGTGTCTCATGCGGAGACTCAATGCACTTGACCCCTAAGTGCACCGAAATGAGTGAACGAGCAATCTTCGGGATAAGTGAGGTCAGCCAAAACCTCCTACTTATCTGCAACGCGTGTGTCCGCCTAAACCATAGGGACCGCATGCTGGACAAACTTGCATCCAATCTTCCACAAAGAATCAGCCTTTTAACGAAGACAAGTTTTAAACGAAGACAAGGACACATACCACCCATAAACCCATCCATAAAAAAACCAACACAACTCATGTACGTCTTGATTAAGGTCATTGGCTTTTTCAAGCGCTACAGAAGACTAACAAAGACAAGGACATGCTCTCAGCAACAAACTTAATTTATCAGAAGATCTTATTAAATAGATTCAACTGGCGTTATTGTATGACAAATCAATTTTGTCAGTTGAAAGAACTGCTGGAGAATGTAAATACGATGAAATGATTGCATGATTGCTTATTAAATAGACGAATGATGCCAAATGGTTTATTTTGTGGGGCCAGCTCCCTGAATTATCTGAAGTCATCACTGGACAGAGAAGTGATGACTTATCTGAAGTCATCACTTTGTGGGGGCCAGCTCCCTGAATTATCTGAAGTCATCACTGGGGCACAGAGAACGTTTACGATTTGCAAGACAATCCATAGCCATCTCCGGGCTTTCATTGAACCCTTATTCAAAGAATCCTCTGAAGATAGTGCAAAATCTAGTAAAAAGACAGGGTGTGCTCCGACTTCGATCAAATCTTGTCATCTGGCATGACACAATAAACAACTCACTGACAAAACACCGAAGTAACTACAATCCATTAACGAACATATTCCACCCCCTCACCCCATCTCAACTAGTCGAAGAGCTTAGGCATCTAAACAACACCCACAAGATAGAGGCCATCGTCTGCACTCGCAGAGAAGGTACACACGATATTTACGAAGAGCTCAACTCCAGCGGAATCTTGGTAATTGACGCCATTAGAGATCTCATATCCAGTAGAAAACGGAAGGATATCCAGCTTAAGTACGAAATCGCAAAAGTCCATCCCGACATTGTCATTGAAAAGCGGCTCGTTAATACAATAATCCGAAACAAATCAGACCTTACTGGACTCAAGAAAAGCAGGAAGAAGAGACTGAGCTACAAGAACAACAAGAAGTCAAGAATCGAAAGCGACCAGAGCACAAAAGAAAGCAATAAGAAGCTGAGCAAGAAACAAAAGGACAGGCTCAAGAAGCGTATCGCCCTTGGACTCCAAAAATAAGTAAGACTCTCCTCGCCTTTAATTATATTCTTGTTGAGTACTTGTGATTCTAACCGCCCCAGTGCATCCATAGGAATTAAGTTTCCTAGGAAGCGCGGGAAAGTCAGAGCATAAGTAGATATATACCCAACCGAGTTGAACTAAACCCAGTACATCTATAGGAATTCAGTTTTCTTAAGAAGTGCGGGTAAATTTCAACTTCGGTTTGTCAATTCCAACCTGTGTTCCAACAATCTCAGTGCATTCTTGGGAATTAAGTTTCTTAGAAAGCGCGGGATAGTAGGAGCTCACGTTTTGCAAACAAGGCCTTTACCCCTAGTGCATCGTAGGAATTAAGTTTCTTACGAAGCGCAGGAGATAAGGGTCTCTTTTCCATTCCTTTTCTATTCCTACACATTCCACTTCCCCAATATATTCCACAATGGCGCCATCAAAACCGAAAAACTGCTGCAAAACATGCACAAATCCCATAACGGCACGGGATGCCGTGTTTCTATGTGTCTCATGCGGAGACTCAATGCACTTGACCCCTAAGTGCACCGAAATGAGTGAACGAGCAATCTTCGGGATAAGTGAGGTCAGCCAAAACCTCCTACTTATCTGCAACGCGTGTGTCCGCCTAAACCATAGGGACCGCATGCTGGACAAACTTGCATCCAATCTTCCACAAAGAATCAGCCTTTTAACGAAGACAAGTTTTAAACGAAGACAAGGACACATACCACCCATAAACCCATCCATAAAAAAACCAACACAACTCATGTACGTCTTGATTAAGGTCATTGGCTTTTTAAAGCGCTACAGAAGACTAACAAAGACAAGGACATGCTCTCAGCAACAAACTTAATTTATCAGAAGATCTTATTAAATAGATTCAACTGGCGTTATTGTATGACAAATCAATTTTGTCAGTTGAAAGAACTGCTGGAGAATGTAAATACGATGAAATGATTGCATGATTGCTTATTAAATAGACGAATGATGCCAAATGGTTTATTTTGTGGGGCCAGCTCCCTGAATTATCTGAAGTCATCACTGGACAGAGAAGTGATGACTTATCTGAAGTCATCACTTTGTGGGGGCCAGCTCCCTGAATTATCTGAAGTCATCACTGGGGCACAGAGAACGTTTACGATTTGCAAGACAATCCATAGCCATCTCCGGGCTTTCATTGAACCCTTATTCAAAGAATCCTCTGAAGATAGTGCAAAATCTAGTAAAAAGACAGGGTGTGCTCCGACTTCGATCAAATCTTGTCATCTGGCATGACACAATAAACAATTCACTGACAAAACACCGAAGTAACTACAATCCATTAACGAACATATTCCACCCCCTCACCCCATCTCAACTAGTCGAAGAGCTTAGGCATCTAAACAACACCCACAAGATAGAGGCCATCGTCTGCACTCGCAGAGAAGGTACACACGATATTTACGAAGAGCTCAACTCCAGCGGAATCTTGGTAATTGACGCCATTAGAGATCTCATATCCAGTAGAAAACGGAAGGATATCCAGCTTAAGTACGAAATCGCAAAAGTCCATCCCGACATTGTCATTGAAAAGCGGCTCGTTAATACAATAATCCGAAACAAATCAGACCTTACTGGACTCAAGAAAAGCAGGAAGAAGAGACTGAGCTACAAGAACAACAAGAAGTCAAGAATCGAAAGCGACCAGAGCACAAAAGAAAGCAATAAGAAGCTGAGCAAGAAACAAAAGGACAGGCTCAAGAAGCGTATCGCCCTTGGACTCCAAAAATAAGTAAGACTCTCCTCGCCTTTAATTATATTCTTGTTGAGTACTTGTGATTCTAACCGCCCCAGTGCATCCATAGGAATTAAGTTTCCTAGGAAGCGCGGGAAAGTCAGAGCATAAGTAGATATATACCCAACCGAGTTGAACTAAACCCAGTACATCTATAGGAATTCAGTTTTCTTAAGAAGTGCGGGTAAATTTCAACTTCGGTTTGTCAATTCCAACCTGTGTTCCAACAATCTCAGTGCATTCTTGGGAATTAAGTTTCTTAGAAAGCGCGGGATAGTAGGAGCTCACGTTTTGCAAACAAGGCCTTTACCCCTAGTGCATCGTAGGAATTAAGTTTCTTACGAAGCGCAGGAGATAAGGGTCTCTTTTCCATTCCTTTTCTATTCCTACACATTCCACTTCCCCAATATATTCCACAATGGCGCCATCAAAACCGAAAAACTGCTGCAAAACATGCACAAATCCCATAACGGCACGGGATGCCGTGTTTCTATGTGTCTCATGCGGAGACTCAATGCACTTGACCCCTAAGTGCACCGAAATGAGTGAACGAGCAATCTTCGGGATAAGTGAGGTCAGCCAAAACCTCCTACTTATCTGCAACGCGTGTGTCCGCCTAAACCATAGGGACCGCATGCTGGACAAACTTGCATCCAATCTTCCACAAAGAATCAGCCTTTTAACGAAGACAAGTTTTAAACGAAGACAAGGACACATACCACCCATAAACCCATCCATAAAAAAACCAACACAACTCATGTACGTCTTGATTAAGGTCATTGGCTTTTTAAAGCGCTACAGAAGACTAACAAAGACAAGGACATGCTCTCAGCAACAAACTTAATTTATCAGAAGATCTTATTAAATAGATTCAACTGGCGTTATTGTATGACAAATCAATTTTGTCAGTTGAAAGAACTGCTGGAGAATGTAAATACGATGAAATGATTGCATGATTGCTTATTAAATAGACGAATGATGCCAAATGGTTTATTTTGTGGGGCCAGCTCCCTGAATTATCTGAAGTCATCACTGGACAGAGAAGTGATGACTTATCTGAAGTCATCACTTTGTGGGGGCCAGCTCCCTGAATTATCTGAAGTCATCACTGGGGCACAGAGAACGTTTACGATTTGCAAGACAATCCATAGCCATCTCCGGGCTTTCATTGAACCCTTATTCAAAGAATCCTCTGAAGATAGTGCAAAATCTAGTAAAAAGACAGGGTGTGCTCCGACTTCGATCAAATCTTGTCATCTGGCATGACACAATAAACAACTCACTGACAAAACACCGAAGTAACTACAATCCATTAACGAACATATTCCACCCCCTCACCCCATCTCAACTAGTCGAAGAGCTTAGGCATCTAAACAACACCCACAAGATAGAGGCCATCGTCTGCACTCGCAGAGAAGGTACACACGATATTTACGAAGAGCTCAACTCCAGCGGAATCTTGGTAATTGACGCCATTAGAGATCTCATATCCAGTAGAAAACGGAAGGATATCCAGCTTAAGTACGAAATCGCAAAAGTCCATCCCGACATTGTCATTGAAAAGCGGCTCGTTAATACAATAATCCGAAACAAATCAGACCTTACTGGACTCAAGAAAAGCAGGAAGAAGAGACTGAGCTACAAGAACAACAAGAAGTCAAGAATCGAAAGCGACCAGAGCACAAAAGAAAGCAATAAGAAGCTGAGCAAGAAACAAAAGGACAGGCTCAAGAAGCGTATCGCCCTTGGACTCCAAAAATAAGTAAGACTCTCCTCGCCTTTAATTATATTCTTGTTGAGTACTTGTGATTCTAACCGCCCCAGTGCATCCATAGGAATTAAGTTTCCTAGGAAGCGCGGGAAAGTCAGAGCATAAGTAGATATATACCCAACCGAGTTGAACTAAACCCAGTACATCTATAGGAATTCAGTTTTCTTAAGTGCGGGTAAATTTCAACTTCGGTTTGTCAATTCCAACCTGTGTTCCAACAATCTCAGTGCATTCTTGGGAATTAAGTTTCTTAGAAAGCGCGGGATAGTAGGAGCTCACGTTTTGCAAACAAGGCCTTTACCCCTAGTGCATCGTAGGAATTAAGTTTCTTACGAAGCGCAGGAGATAAGGGTCTCTTTTCCATTCCTTTTCTATTCCTACACATTCCACTTCCCCAATATATTCCACAATGGCGCCATAAAAACCGAAAAACTGCTGCAAAACATGCACAAATCCCATAACGGCACGGGATGCCGTGTTTCTATGTGTCTCATGCGGAGACTCAATGCACTTGACCCCTAAGTGCACCGAAATGAGTGAACGAGCAATCTTCGGGATAAGTGAGGTCAGCCAAAACCTCCTACTTATCTGCAACGCGTGTGTCCGCCTAAACCATAGGGACCGCATGCTGGACAAACTTGCATCCAATCTTCCACAAAGAATCAGCCTTTTAACGAAGACAAGTTTTAAACGAAGACAAGGACACATACCACCCATAAACCCATCCATAAAAAAACCAACACAACTCATGTACGTCTTGATTAAGGTCATTGGCTTTTTAAAGCGCTACAGAAGACTAACAAAGACAAGGACATGCTCTCAGCAACAAACTTAATTTATCAGAAGATCTTATTAAATAGATTCAACTGGCGTTATTGTATGACAAATCAATTTTGTCAGTTGAAAGAACTGCTGGAGAATGTAAATACGATGAAATGATTGCATGATTGCTTATTAAATAGACGAATGATGCCAAATGGTTTATTTTGTGGGGCCAGCTCCCTGAATTATCTGAAGTCATCACTGGACAGAGAAGTGATGACTTATCTGAAGTCATCACTTTGTGGGGGCCAGCTCCCTGAATTATCTGAAGTCATCACTGGGGCACAGAGAACGTTTACGATTTGCAAGACAATCCATAGCCATCTCCGGGCTTTCATTGAACCCTTATTCAAAGAATCCTCTGAAGATAGTGCAAAATCTAGTAAAAAGACAGGGTGTGCTCCGACTTCGATCAAATCTTGTCATCTGGCATGACACAATAAACAACTCACTGACAAAACACCGAAGTAACTACAATCCATTAACGAACATATTCCACCCCCTCACCCCATCTCAACTAGTCGAAGAGCTTAGGCATCTAAACAACACCCACAAGATAGAGGCCATCGTCTGCACTCGCAGAGAAGGTACACACGATATTTACGAAGAGCTCAACTCCAGCGGAATCTTGGTAATTGACGCCATTAGAGATCTCATATCCAGTAGAAAACGGAAGGATATCCAGCTTAAGTACGAAATCGCAAAAGTCCATCCCGACATTGTCATTGAAAAGCGGCTCGTTAATACAATAATCCGAAACAAATCAGACCTTACTGGACTCAAGAAAAGCAGGAAGAAGAGACTGAGCTACAAGAACAACAAGAAGTCAAGAATCGAAAGCGACCAGAGCACAAAAGAAAGCAATAAGAAGCTGAGCAAGAAACAAAAGGACAGGCTCAAGAAGCGTATCGCCCTTGGACTCCAAAAATAAGTAAGACTCTCCTCGCCTTTAATTATATTCTTGTTGAGTACTTGTGATTCTAACCGCCCCAGTGCATCCATAGGAATTAAGTTTCCTAGGAAGCGCGGGAAAGTCAGAGCATAAGTAGATATATACCCAACCGAGTTGAACTAAACCCAGTACATCTATAGGAATTCAGTTTTCTTAAGAAGTGCGGGTAAATTTCAACTTCGGTTTGTCAATTCCAACCTGTGTTCCAACAATCTCAGTGCATTCTTGGGAATTAAGTTTCTTAGAAAGCGCGGGATAGTAGGAGCTCACGTTTTGCAAACAAGGCCTTTACCCCTAGTGCATCGTAGGAATTAAGTTTCTTACGAAGCGCAGGAGATAAGGGTCTCTTTTCCATTCCTTTTCTATTCCTACACATTCCACTTCCCCAATATATTCCACAATGGCGCCATCAAAACCGAAAAACTGCTGCAAAACATGCACAAATCCCATAACGGCACGGGATGCCGTGTTTCTATGTGTCTCATGCGGAGACTCAATGCACTTGACCCCTAAGTGCACCGAAATGAGTGAACGAGCAATCTTCGGGATAAGTGAGGTCAGCCAAAACCTCCTACTTATCTGCAACGCGTGTGTCCGCCTAAACCATAGGGACCGCATGCTGGACAAACTTGCATCCAATCTTCCACAAAGAATCAGCCTTTTAACGAAGACAAGTTTTAAACGAAGACAAGGACACATACCACCCATAAACCCATCCATAAAAAAACCAACACAACTCATGTACGTCTTGATTAAGGTCATTGGCTTTTTAAAGCGCTACAGAAGACTAACAAAGACAAGGACATGCTCTCAGCAACAAACTTAATTTATCAGAAGATCTTATTAAATAGATTCAACTGGCGTTATTGTATGACAAATCAATTTTGTCAGTTGAAAGAACTGCTGGAGAATGTAAATACGATGAAATGATTGCATGATTGCTTATTAAATAGACGAATGATGCCAAATGGTTTATTTTGTGGGGCCAGCTCCCTGAATTATCTGAAGTCATCACTGGACAGAGAAGTGATGACTTATCTGAAGTCATCACTTTGTGGGGGCCAGCTCCCTGAATTATCTGAAGTCATCACTGGGGCACAGAGAACGTTTACGATTTGCAAGACAATCCATAGCCATCTCCGGGCTTTCATTGAACCCTTATTCAAAGAATCCTCTGAAGATAGTGCAAAATCTAGTAAAAAGACAGGGTGTGCTCCGACTTCGATCAAATCTTGTCATCTGGCATGACACAATAAACAACTCACTGACAAAACACCGAAGTAACTACAATCCATTAACGAACATATTCCACCCCCTCACCCCATCTCAACTAGTCGAAGAGCTTAGGCATCTAAACAACACCCACAAGATAGAGGCCATCGTCTGCACTCGCAGAGAAGGTACACACGATATTTACGAAGAGCTCAACTCCAGCGGAATCTTGGTAATTGACGCCATTAGAGATCTCATATCCAGTAGAAAACGGAAGGATATCCAGCTTAAGTACGAAATCGCAAAAGTCCATCCCGACATTGTCATTGAAAAGCGGCTCGTTAATACAATAATCCGAAACAAATCAGACCTTACTGGACTCAAGAAAAGCAGGAAGAAGAGACTGAGCTACAAGAACAACAAGAAGTCAAGAATCGAAAGCGACCAGAGCACAAAAGAAAGCAATAAGAAGCTGAGCAAGAAACAAAAGGACAGGCTCAAGAAGCGTATCGCCCTTGGACTCCAAAAATAAGTAAGACTCTCCTCGCCTTTAATTATATTCTTGTTGAGTACTTGTGATTCTAACCGCCCCAGTGCATCCATAGGAATTAAGTTTCCTAGGAAGCGCGGGAAAGTCAGAGCATAAGTAGATATATACCCAACCGAGTTGAACTAAACCCAGTACATCTATAGGAATTCAGTTTTCTTAAGAAGTGCGGGTAAATTTCAACTTCGGTTTGTCAATTCCAACCTGTGTTCCAACAATCTCAGTGCATTCTTGGGAATTAAGTTTCTTAGAAAGCGCGGGATAGTAGGAGCTCACGTTTTGCAAACAAGGCCTTTACCCCTAGTGCATCGTAGGAATTAAGTTTCTTACGAAGCGCAGGAGATAAGGGTCTCTTTTCCATTCCTTTTCTATTCCTACACATTCCACTTCCCCAATATATTCCACAATGGCGCCATCAAAACCGAAAAACTGCTGCAAAACATGCACAAATCCCATAACGGCACGGGATGCCGTGTTTCTATGTGTCTCATGCGGAGACTCAATGCACTTGACCCCTAAGTGCACCGAAATGAGTGAACGAGCAATCTTCGGGATAAGTGGGGTCAGCCAAAACCTCCTACTTATCTGCAACGCGTGTGTCCGCCTAAACCATAGGGACCGCATGCTGGACAAACTTGCATCCAATCTTCCACAAAGAATCAGCCTTTTAACGAAGACAAGTTTTAAACGAAGACAAGGACACATACCACCCATAAACCCATCCATAAAAAAACCAACACAACTCATGTACGTCTTGATTAAGGTCATTGGCTTTTTAAAGCGCTACAGAAGACTAACAAAGACAAGGACATGCTCTCAGCAACAAACTTAATTTATCAGAAGATCTTATTAAATAGATTCAACTGGCGTTATTGTATGACAAATCAATTTTGTCAGTTGAAAGAACTGCTGGAGAATGTAAATACGATGAAATGATTGCATGATTGCTTATTAAATAGACGAATGATGCCAAATGGTTTATTTTGTGGGGCCAGCTCCCTGAATTATCTGAAGTCATCACTGGACAGAGAAGTGATGACTTATCTGAAGTCATCACTTTGTGGGGGCCAGCTCCCTGAATTATCTGAAGTCATCACTGGGGCACAGAGAACGTTTACGATTTGCAAGACAATCCATAGCCATCTCCGGGCTTTCATTGAACCCTTATTCAAAGAATCCTCTGAAGATAGTGCAAAATCTAGTAAAAAGACAGGGTGTGCTCCGACTTCGATCAAATCTTGTCATCTGGCATGACACAATAAACAACTCACTGACAAAACACCGAAGTAACTACAATCCATTAACGAACATATTCCACCCCCTCACCCCATCTCAACTAGTCGAAGAGCTTAGGCATCTAAACAACACCCACAAGATAGAGGCCATCGTCTGCACTCGCAGAGAAGGTACACACGATATTTACGAAGAGCTCAACTCCAGCGGAATCTTGGTAATTGACGCCATTAGAGATCTCATATCCAGTAGAAAACGGAAGGATATCCAGCTTAAGTACGAAATCGCAAAAGTCCATCCCGACATTGTCATTGAAAAGCGGCTCGTTAATAAAATAATCCGAAACAAATCAGACCTTACTGGACTCAAGAAAAGCAGGAAGAAGAGACTGAGCTACAAGAACAACAAGAAGTCAAGAATCGAAAGCGACCAGAGCACAAAAGAAAGCAATAAGAAGCTGAGCAAGAAACAAAAGGACAGGCTCAAGAAGCGTATCGCCCTTGGACTCCAAAAATAAGTAAGACTCTCCTCGCCTTTAATTATATTCTTGTTGAGTACTTGTGATTCTAACCGCCCCAGTGCATCCATAGGAATTAAGTTTCCTAGGAAGCGCGGGAAAGTCAGAGCATAAGTAGATATATACCCAACCGAGTTGAACTAAACCCAGTACATCTATAGGAATTCAGTTTTCTTAAGAAGTGCGGGTAAATTTCAACTTCGGTTTGTCAATTCCAACCTGTGTTCCAACAATCACAGTGCATTCTTGGGAATTAAGTTTCTTAGAAAGCGCGGGATAGTAGGAGCTCACGTTTTGCAAACAAGGCCTTTACCCCTAGTGCATCGTAGGAATTAAGTTTCTTACGAAGCGCAGGAGATAAGGGTCTCTTTTCCATTCCTTTTCTATTCCTACACATTCCACTTCCCCAATATATTCCACAATGGCGCCATCAAAACCGAAAAACTGCTGCAAAACATGCACAAATCCCATAACGGCACGGGATGCCGTGTTTCTATGTGTCTCATGCGGAGACTCAATGCACTTGACCCCTAAGTGCACCGAAATGAGTGAACGAGCAATCTTCGGGATAAGTGAGGTCAGCCAAAACCTCCTACTTATCTGCAACGCGTGTGTCCGCCTAAACCATAGGGACCGCATGCTGGACAAACTTGCATCCACCAGAGAAAACAACGACATAAAGCCAATAGTGGAGAGCGTTGAAGAAGTCAAAAATCAGCTCCAATCCCTGACAATTAACATCGGTAACGTCGAAGGTATAAAGGACCAGATAACTTCCCTGAGAACCGAGATGGCTCCACGACCTGACAGTGAACTTACCACCAGCAGAACAACAAAAACATCAGAACCAAAAACCCAGAAGAAAAAAGAAAACTACGACGGATTACGGGTGCGAGGCATTGCAGAATCGAAGGCCAAATCGCCAAGAGAACGGTACGAACACGACGTGAAGGAAGTTAAAAGTATTCTGGAATTCCTAAAAATCGACTGTCCGATCGATGATGTAAGGCGATTGGGAAACTACGATGGCAAAAAAGACAGAACACTCATAATCAAAACAACCAGCGAACACCATCGACGGCTGATACTGCTGTCGCTATACAATTTAAAAACTTACTCTAAACAGGTATATATGAGCAAGGAACTATCCCCTGAAGACCAAAAAATTGAAAACGATGCTTTGAAACTACGCCGAAAGATGATCGAAAACGAATACGACAAAAAACGTCTACGAATCAGAAACCTCAAGCTTCAACAAAACACAAACGAAACTGACGACAAGAATCTAGACAACTGGGAAAAACTTCCGCCAGAACCAGAACAATGACTACATACTAAAAGTTCACTCAGTATTCTAAATTTCAATGTCAGGAGCCTGCTAGACATTAGTAGACGCATGACATTGGCAAATGCAGTTCTTACAAACGACTACGACATCATCTGTCTAACTGAAACATGGCTCACAACTGCAGTACCAGACGAGGCCCTCTTTCTATCAAACTACACAATACACAGAACAGATCGACCCAATACGGGTCAGAACACTAAGCACGGCTGAGTCCTCATTGCAGTGAAAGGTTTAACTCATAGCAGAATAGAACTCAAAACCGAACTAGAATGTGCTGCCATCGAAATCAAATCTCATCAGAAGCAGATAGTAATCTGCTGCTTCTACAATCCCCCCAAAAACAGCCCGTATAGAGCATCTCCCGACAACATAAAAGACGTCTTAAAACAGCTTCATGACTCGCTTAGTGACAACTCATCGCAACTCATCCTAACCGGAGATATAAATCTTGCAGAAGCAAACTGGGACAGCCTAAACTCAAACGACGAATACGAAGCCAACATACTGGACACTCTAGAAAAGTACGATCTGCATCAGCTAATCACGTGCCACGAAGGCAGGAGCCTCGATGTATTCCTTGCCACTGACCCGACTCTTGTGCTAAGTTCGGCTATCGACTCAGCACTAGAAGCACAATACTCATCAAACGGAAAAAAGTGTTCCGATCATCACGCATACAAAACTTATTTGTCCCTACCAACTTCGAGCAAAATAACAACCCCAGCTATTAAACGCGCATACCAGAAAACCGACTGGGATGATTTCAACAAACAAATCGTCAGCCAGCCATTTACACCATACTGCTACAGCAACATTGACGTCCTACTGTTACAGTGGTACAAATGGCTCGAGAACATCATCGACGAAAAAATACCCCGAGTCACCAAACACAGGGCAGAAAATCCACCCTGGATTAGATCATCCACCTCACATCAAATGAAGATAGTCGCGACAATGAAGCGTAAATACGCAAAAGCAAACTCACTCTCGCTACTCCTGAAAATCAAAAAAGCTGAAAAAAGCCTGAACGAAGAAATCAAAATGGATCAAGCCATATTCGAAGCTAAAGTATTCAAGAGCCGCCGCATGTCTGATCTTCAGAAATACTTGAAATCGATACACAAAAAGCATCCCCTACCAGACGAAATGTTCCTTAATCAATCACCGGACACAACTGAAACAGCAGTAAACAATGAACAAAAATGTTCTCTGTTTAACAAATTTTTCACCCAAGTTTTCAGCAAACAAGGTGAACTAACCGGCAAACAAACTTACTTAAAATCAGAAACAAACCACCTGAAACTATCCGAGGAAGAAATAACCAGATGCCTCCAATCACTGAAA
Source organism: Symsagittifera roscoffensis (assembly GCF_963678635.1). Lineage (NCBI taxonomy): Eukaryota > Metazoa > Xenacoelomorpha > Acoela > Convolutidae > Symsagittifera > Symsagittifera roscoffensis. The sequence goes on along the minus strand of NC_087067.1, from coordinate 30,765,212 downwards.
ACAAAAAAAGCATGCGGTCCGGACAACATTGGAAACATTATCCTGAAACACGCGACATCACTCGCAAAATCTCTAAAGCTCATTTTTCAAACCTGCATTAATAAAGGATCATTTCCACGCCGATGGAAAACCAGTGAAATAACACCAGTCTTTAAAGAAAACCACAAGGCAGACATATCGCAATACAGACCCATCAGTCTTTTGGCAAATGTATCAAAGGTATTTGAAAAAATACCCTTCGACCGATTATATCCAACAATCGAAACTAAACTACACCCAGCACAGTTCGGTTTCAGAAAAAACAGATCTGCGATCATACAACTTCTGTTGTTTCTGAACGAAATTTATCTGGAAAACGACATCAAAGAAAACGCTGAACTATGGGTCCTATACGTAGACTTCAGTAAAGCCTTTGACAAGGTCCCACATCAACCACTGATATCCAAAATTGCAGAAATGGGAATTGGCGGGAAAATCCTTGAACTACTAGCCAGCTACCTAACAGCACGAAAACAATGTGTTAAAATTGATAGAAGCAAATCTCCAGTCACGCCAGTAACAAGTGGAGTACCACAGGGTTCAATACTAGGTCCGCTCATGTTCCTGATATACGTTAACGATCTTCCAGAATCAGTCAAACCGAGCACTTCTTTTGGCTACGCCGACGACTTTTAAGTAATTGCAAAGAACTACGAAGAAGCAATTGTCCTCGGAACGGAAATTGAAAAGTGGAGTCTCAAAAACCAAATGGTACTAAATATGGGAAAAAGTAAGGCACTACGCATTAAAGGAAATACAGAGCCAGTGAGTTCAAAAGGCGTGAAACTAGGCACTGTCAACTCCCAGAAAAACCTAGGAGTGATAATGACAAAAAACATCTCGTGGAACGAAAACATTTAACGTAGGACCGGTAAAGCATGGCGAGCCTTCTTCAACCTCAAACGTAACATCTCATGCTATGCAAATCTCGAAACAAAATTGAACGCCTATGTAGGTTACGTCGTCCCTGTCATTTCCTATGCATCGCAGGTATGGTACCCATCAAAAACCGAAATGCGAGAAATCGAAAGAGTTCAACAAAAAGCTACTACATGGATACTTAACTACTCCATCGGATACAAAGAGAGACTACGTACCCTGAAGATCTTACCACTCTCAATGTACATCGAACTACATGATATACTGTTTCTTCAATCGGTCATGGACGGTAAATACAGCGTCAGTGAAGATTCAATTCCAATATCACTGAGAGAAAGCACCACGAGACTATGCAGCGAATTCGAGCTCAACAAAAACCGCTTCAGCAAAACAGACGAAAATTTCTGGACGAGAGCCCCTCCGGGGGATTTGGATTTCCGCCAAATCTATGAATACATACTTCTTTGACGGAAATCCAATCCCCCGGAGTACTAGCCAAAAAGACCTCGGTTTAGTAATATCTGAGACAATGAACTGGCTTCCACACATTAAGCAAGCTGCGAATAAAGCCAACTCTGTACTTTACCTGATTAAACGAAACTCCGCAAGACTTCAAACCGTTACAAAATTGAACCTTTACAAAAGCATGGTTTTACCTATACTTATCTATGGTTCACCTGCGTTTTCTTTAAACAGAGGTGGAATGCGTTTATTTGAAAGCGTACAGAAACGTTTTTGCAAATGGGCTCTAGGTAACGAAGTTTCATACAAAGATTGCTTAATAAAGCTCAATATTTTACCTATTCCTTACTACCTACAGTTGGTCGATCTACTAACTTTAGCTAAGATTTTGAACGGAACATACAATTTTGACTGCGCCTCCAAATTTTTGAACACTTCCCCGTTATATTTCACCCGATCTGCTGGTGCTTCTCTGTTTCAGTGCGCGCGCCCGATGAAGGAAGTGGCAGAACAGAATTTTTGGTTCAGAGCAAGACGGCTGGCTAACCTATGTCCCATCAAGTTGAACGAATTTGGACTGAAGAACAAGCTCCTGACATGGATGTGGATTGTCTTTGTGAAAAGTTTCTCTGAAAGCAACTTATGCAGCTGGAAGACTTATTGCGACTGTACAACCTGTAGACTTCTCGTAAACACCTGATCAACTGTCTCTGAACGGGGGCAACCCCTTGCGTTTATACGCTAAATTCCTTATAATAATAATAATATACTCCACAAACAGTTTCGCGACAACCCGACGAAAAAACAACTGACAGAAAGTTACTTCAACTACTTTGAAAACAGTTACAATCAGCTAGACACATGCACCTGGCGTGTACTGTGTTCCTGTGGATCGTGTAACCCCTACCAAAAACTCATGCCAGCTGAAAACTGAAGGGTTGACACCCCTGGGCCAATGAGCCCTAAAGCCTCTACTACTACTACTACTACATACCACCCATAAACCCATCCATAAAAAAACCAACACAACTCATGTACGTCTTGATTAAGGTCATTGGCTTTTTAAAGCGCTACAGAAGACTAACAAAGACAAGGACATGCTCTCAGCAACAAACTTAATTTATCAGAAGATTTTAGTTTGAATCAATGTAAAAAGCTTCCTCTCTAAAAAGGGGCTTCCTCTCTAAAAACTTTTTGAAATTTTTCCTCATATCTACATTTTAAAAATCAAATAACCTAACATTTAGACGAACAGAAGATGGATTATTCTAATATTAAAAACTCTAGTTTTCACTTCTTGATGGATATCACCACATCAGTTTCAACGTTGTCACTGTCGGAGGCTGACGCTGACTCGCCGTCTCCATTTGAGGAAACATCGTTTTCATCTGATTCATCGCCACTACTTGTTTCGTCGTCAGACGAATCGCTGGAAACTTCATCGTCCAATAATAATCTTTCCTGGAGGACAGTAATATATTCTTTGGCAGTGGGATTGTTTGGCTCGTACATTAATATCATTTTGCACAATTTTAAGGCGTTGACCCAGTCTTTAGAGTGCAAGCACTCCACGAATTCTGCTTTTAGTTCAACTGGCGCGGAATCATCTCGATCATCAATTGCACTGTCTTCCTGTTCCGAATCACTGCGTGAATCGTTCTTATCAGGATCCTCGCCTGTTTTTGAAGCTGGGTTATTTTTATTTTGCTTATTCTGTTCAGCGGTGCTAGGCTTTGCTTGAGTGTCTGGCAAAGAACTGCTTCCTTTCGCGCAACTAGATGAAGAATTTTCGTTCTTTTTGACTGATGTCGGTGCTTTTCCATTTGGGATTGGCTTCAAACAGTAGTGAGAGCTGGTCGAGCTCATTGTGTATGAGCTATCTAATCTGAAATAAAAAACAGTCACCACCTTACATCAACTGCAATTCATAACGTGAAAAATAAACTTCAAAATTTTTTTTTGACAACTTGGTGACTTTTCCACGCAAGATGCGCTCATCTTCGTAGTGGGCGTATTCGAAATTGTTGTGATAAATGCATTAATTAGATGTCATATGTTTGATGTTTAAGCCTGTTTGTCGAGCACCTTTTGAGGGATTTTAGAGAAAGGTCTGCCAAATAGGTCTCTGGTCCGAAAAGAGTTTCTGGTCTGGGGAATTTCGTGGGACCTTCTGAGCGCTTGCAGATTAATCCTTAATTTATACTTTTATAGTGTTTATATTTTCTGTCAAATTCCAACACTTTTACTATGGCTTAGTTCAGTCACCTTGTGCCCAGTCAAACTTTTGTTAGTAACTTTACGCCGTGCTGTCAAAATGACTATAATTTACACTCTCTTCACTTATAATTCACTTTATAATTTACACTCTCTTTTAAAAAAGAGGAATGTACAAGCAAAAAATACTTAAAACCTTAAGAATTTCTAAATTGCATTAGATGGGCTTGTTTGAACTGGTATCAAATCAATTGTGTAACTACAACTCTTAGCGGCTCTGAGATCTAATGGTTTCAATGTTCTTTAGCTGTTAAGGTTAATGTGCCAGTCGGTCATATTTGGAAGTTTGACCTTGAGAGAAGCAAAAAACACTTGATTTTGGAGTGAAATTTAATTTTTCAAAATTTCGAGTGGAACCTGTCATGCACGATTTTCTCGCGAGAACTGAAAATCAGAAAAAGAGATCAGAACAATTTAAGAACAGTTGAATAACAATCGCGGGAAAGTTGCTAGAAAAATCGGTGGGAAATTGCTATTCGCAATTTCAATAGCAATAATAGCCTAGAGTAGAGCTGTCCCATCTGAAACAGAGACGAGAGCATTCCCACGAATTGGATCGTTACGATTGGAATACTATTATTGACTGGACCAGAGTGAACCTTCGGTGGAAAGGTGGACAGCTAGAGTGTCCCAATGGTTCACGAGAACTTGCAGTCTAGAGTAAAAACTTGTTCTTGTTGTTAAAACTGACTAACATTAAACTCATATTAGTTACTTTATTGATTCTTGAGTTGTTTACCGACTTATTTATTTCCTGGTTCTTGAGCGTGCTACAATGTGAGTACTTCATTTAAATTCCTAGAGTGTGTTTTATAATTGTTATGTTGAGGTAAGGCGAGTTTTAGGTTGATCCATCTGAAATGGATCAAAGTTACACTGTCTAATAAAAAGTAACTTAACGGATTGTTCCAACCCGGTTTTTAACGGCGTTCATGTATTTTGGGTATCTAGAGACCTAAGTATGGGGACGTTTCTAATTCTAGAGTGGGGGGATATTTTAGTAGTAGCCTTTAAGCTGTAACGGGTCGTAGTCTCATGTCACAAGCGAACCGAACTGGCTCCGACCGTTCTTGAGGTAGAAAAACACAAGAGATGGTGTCCCTGACCCTTGAGCCAGTGGTTATAGGGCCTATTTTTCTTAAGCCTCATGTGTGACTGCAGTAGACGAATGTTACATAGTGTTTTTATGGCGCTCCTGGGTGTTTACGACATCAAGACTACGGAGTCGAACCCACTTGAGACAGCTTCGGGCTGAATGCCCATTCTAGAGTACCGGCGGTACGGTTCGACAGGAACGTGCAAACCTTCCGGTTGTACCGTGATAGCTTTTTAAGAAAACTCGAGAAAATTTCCTGGTACGCTCTCCGAACGAGGCTTAGCTAACCGAGTAAAGGGGGCAACTAGGGGGACAAAAACACGAGCAAAAAGACAAAAAGCAAAACAAAAACCAAAAAAAGAATAGAAAAAGGAACAAAAACCATAAAACGAAAAAAGACAGTGACTTTGACACCAGATTAGTTGGATCAAACCTTTATATTAATTAAATAGTATACCCATACTGTTTTACAAGTTCGATCGTTTCGATCAACCTAGCAATTTAAACCAGTAAACTGAATAAAGTGCCCGAAGTGGGGCGTGGTCAAAGGTTTTCAGATAGCTTGGAACTTAGCTGGACCAATAGGAGACTTGACTGGAAGAGGTGACCAGCCGAGTGGGAAAGTGGTTCAGGGACACTTGAGCTGAACCAATAGGAGACTTGACTGGAAGAGGTGACCAGCCGAGTGGGAAAGTGGTTCAGGGACACTTGAGCTGAACCAATAGGAGACTGGACTGGAACAGGTGACCAGTCGAGTGGGAAAGCAGCCAAGAAGGATTTGGCAATTCTCGAGTTCTCAAGTTGGGCAGAACGGGTATCGTTAGAATCCACATTACATTATAGGATATAAGTGTAAAATTGGATAAGCGAAATCCCCCAGTTTTGAGGAACGTTTTTACTTGAGCAGGCCTGGAAACAGGTCTACGGTTTTCTCTTGAGAGGTTTAGCACCCGGCGCTTAAAGTAATTTTTAGGCTTAAGAAGGGGGGCTAGAAAGGGGGGAGGTTAGAAGGGGTGCTGGTTAAGTTAGAGGTTGGCGGTTGTAAATTGTAAAAAGGGGGAAATTAGAGTAACTAATTAGTCGACATCGTTGACTTAGTTTCATTAGAAATTAACACGCGTTGGTAATATTAGGTGGAGATCCAAAATTCAACTCGAGTTAAGACTGGTACGCTGGTTGGTTTGGTAGGGGGGACCGGATATAGACAGCTTTTGTGATACCCCATAAGATCACTAGTGGGGGGAGGAAAACGCGTGGCAATTAGGTACCAGACATTTTTTTTTTAGACGAAAGGTAGACATTGGTCACCTTTGAATTTCAGGTGGGCTCATTTTTCTGTTTTTATTATTTTTCTTACTTAGATTTTTGTTGCATTTTAGTGAGGATTTGTGTTTGGTTTTATACGAACTGGTGATCACAAGATACCTGCGCACCTACATTGAAATAGAAACAACCAAAAAGAAGAGGGGGGTCAGCATTTGGCTTTTAAGAGAGGGTTTTTGGGAAAATTTTACTAGAGCTTGAGTGGTGGTACAAGGTACGGTGATTCAAGAAGACCCTACAACGAGGAAGACACTCCGTGACGAGTATTGGGACAAGACCGAAGAAGTCTTGGGACAGAGCAGTCTTGGGATAGTGGTCTTGGGACAGGGTCTTGGGACAGTGGTCTTGGGACAGGGTCTTGGGACAGTGGTCTTGGGACAGGGTCTTGGGACAGTGGTCTTGGGACAGTGGTCTTGGGACAGGGTCTTGGGACAGGGTCTTGGGACAGTGGTCTTGGGACAGGGTCTTGGGACAGTGGTCTTGGGACAGTGGTCTTGGGACAGGGTCTTGGGACAGGGTCTTGGGACAGGGTCTTGGGACAGTGGTCTTGGGACAGGGTCTTGGGACAGGGGTCTTGGGACAGTGGTCTTGGGACAGGGGTCTTGGGACAGGGTCTTGGGACAGTGGTCTTGGGACAGTGGTCTTGGGACACTAGTCTTGGGACACTAGTCTTGGGACACCAGCCTTGGGACACTGGTCTTGGGACACTACCCTTGGGACACTAGTCTTGGGACAGTAGTCTTGGGACACTAGCCTTGGGACACTAGTCTTGGGACAGTAGTCTTGGGACACTAGCCTTGGGACACTGGTCTTGGGACACTACCCTTGGGACAGTAGTCTTGGGACACTAGCCTTGGGACACTAGTCTTGGGACAGTAGTCTTGGGACACTAGCCTTGGGACACTGGTCTTGGGACACTACCCTTGGGACACTAGTCTTGGGACAGTAGTCTTGGGACACTAGCCTTGGGACACTAGTCTTGGGACAGTAGTCTTGGGACACTAGTCTTGGGACAGTAGTCTTGGAACAGTGGCCTTGGTACAAGGGTCTTAGGACACTAGCGGAGAGTACTGTGATAGTGACGAATAGTCTTGGGACGGTATAGAAATTGAAGTCAAATTACAACAAGGGTGTTTTAAGACTTGAGACCACATTAAGGGAAATTTTTCAAAGGTTTTAGAAAGAGAGCTACAACAAGGTTTTTAACACGTTGTACTAAATTTGTTACCACAAAAAATTTTTTTTTTTTTTTTTTGTTGTTGTCTTGTTGTTTTATTATTTTTTTTTATTCTTAGAATAGAATCGTGTATATAATAAAATTGTAAATAAAAGCAGTTGTAAATAGAAATAATGAGGCGGAGTAGGGTACCGGTGCTCGAAAAAAGGTCAAGTGGATCAAACACGAAATATAATTCATCGCTGCGCGGAACGACATCAACGGGCCCAAAGATAACGAAGAAGAACTTTTCAGTTAACATGGTCAGCACAAGGAGTACAGCGGAGAACAGGGCGAAAGAGGGCACGGAAGGGGAGCGAGTAGAACCCACCATCGAGATTGATCTAGAGACACCCGATCAAAGTGTGGATGAAACAAGGAAGATGGCGACAGAGTCAACTCCAATGCCCAATGCAGAGGAACTGAACCAGAAACCCATAGAGTTCTCACCGATAGATGACGCGGAAGATGCAATAGGCAACACCGAAGAAACGGTGAAAGAAGACTCTCAAGTAAAGAGGACATCTTTTACGGAAAAATTGGGAATAATGTTCGGAATAAAAACGAAAGAAAACGTGACTGAAGAACCAAAAGCAGAAAGAGCACGAACATTTGGGACAGTGAGCACGAAGACCTCAGAAGCCAATCCAAGAGAGGAACAAGCTAAAGCAGAGGCTACGGCCGAAGAGAGACCGACGGCTGACCATGAAGAGACTACCATTGAGCTGGGTGACTTGTTGGCGAAATTAAATCAGATTGACAAAAGACTTAAGCACAGTGAAGAAGACAGAGAGGTGATAAAAAAGGAGATAAGATACAACAAGCACGAGTATCTAGACAGTTATTTTAACCTAGCTAAGGCAACAGATGAGAGACTCAAGGAAATGTCAGATAAGGTAGAAGCCACCAATGAAGAACGAGAAAAGAACATCAAAACAGACATGCAACAGTTGAAGAACCGATATGATGATGTCAACAGCCAATTAGGAAGCCTGGAAAGGAGAATGGACACAATGAGCAAGAGTCAGGCCGAGAGTTCGTGTGCAATACAGGCGAAGTTGGATGCAATCTTGAGAGGTTCTACTCCACAAGAAAGACCGGCAGCGGATCGTACGCAAGGCACCAGAGTTGACTTTGCAGAACCACAAAGGAACAAACGACAATCGACACCGTTGCCCTTAACCAGGGATGCGATAAGCATAGCACCAACAGCTGCGAAAACAATAATGAAGAATGGAACGTCGAATACAACGACTGCTCCGGGAGATTCAACAGCTAACAGCAACACAGGACCGGATGCTATGACATGGGCCAGCACTTGGGAGATGATGAACAGGACTCTAGAGGCCTTCGCCACGAGGAACACTGACTCGAGCGACAGGAGAGAGGGAAAATCAAGAAAGACATTCAAGAAGCCAAAAGAATTCAAGGACGACTCCGATGGATGCATTGACACTTGGGTGGAAGTGATGAGATTACATCTAGAACAAGATAACTTGAGTGACGAAAGACAAGCATGTACAGCCATACTGAGCAACTTGGAAGGAACGGCATTAAAATGCGTGGTCGCAAAGAAGGAGGAAGAACGCGACACCGCGGACAAGATCTTCGAGATATTGCTGAATCGATTCGGGTCAGGCATGAAGGGTCACCAAGCGATGATGCGATTTGAAAAGAGAAGGCAGAGGGACGACGAGTCAATAGATCGGTTCCTAGATGACCTCGAGAGCTTGAGAAGGAGGAGTGACCCAGAGGAGTCGACAAATAGACGGAACTTTAGCATTGCCTCGAAGTTCATCGATGGGGTGAAAAGTGATGACTTAAGGACAATGTTAGCAACATACTACACATTGTCGAAGGACAGCGCACCCACCCCAGAAGAAATGAGACAGAAATCAAGAGAATACATGCTGATGAAACCTAAGAAGTACTCATATTCCGAAAACAGGAACACGCAAGGGGGAAGCCAACCCCAGAGGTCATCATGGTACAAACCTAGAGATGATATGGACAAGCGCAGATCATGCGCGAACTGCGGGTCAGCGGATCATCATGTAGCTGACTGCACAACGTACAAACAAGGCATGAAGAGCCTAGGTTATGCACCGGATGAAGAGGATATGAGCCAGATGGAGGAACACGAGTACTATAATGGCTTAATCATCAAGATAGGCGCCAGATGCTTCTTCTGTAACCAGGAGGGGCACTTCAGAATGGATTGTCCCTTGTTCTGGGAAGCGGTCAAGGACCAGAATCACCCCAAACATAAGTTGGCATTAGCGGCGGTGCAGAATCAGCGGAACAGGCAAAACGAGTTTGAATCTAGGAACTTGGGGGCACCAAACACCGAATTGCCGACGAAGACAGTGAAAGCTGTTACACATGTTAGCGGTGCGTTAGAGTCCGCGGCCGGAAGCTCTCTAGAGATAAATTATGAGAAAGCGGCGACGGAAGCAATTGCCAAAGTGAAACAAGATCTGGCTGCGAAAGAAATAGAGCAACGACTAAAGTTGGAGATCGAAAGACAGAATTTTAACGAAGCATTAACCGGATCGAACTCAATACCAGAGGCTAGAACGGGCTCAATGAAGACCGGGAATTGTAACACCGTGAAAATGGTGACAGGTAAACCTTTTGGAATATCGAAAATCGGAGCAAGAATAATGTCGATAGTCACAGTGGGCGGACACGAGGTAACCAGAAACTTGAGCGAGCCGAGCGACCAGACGATAATGCACATTGACGTGTATGCAGACTACTTGAGTGGAATAAGTCCACAAACGACTTCTAGAGCGCTCAGGGCACTACTCACGAGAGGGGGCAGCAAATCGGTACGTGTTGATAATAGGTACACTGAAGCTTATGGTCCACACGAGGTCATGCTAAATATAGATGGAATCAACATCTATACCAAGACGATGATAACATGCGACGAAGACCTAATTGGACAAATCTATGTAGGGAAAGAAGAATTGAAAGTAAGATCGATTGGACACTGTGCTATGCTCGAAGAAGATACAATGCACATCGGGACGGAAGCAGACGTGACAGGGCACGTGCTAGACATAAATGGCAAAAAGACTCAGTTACGTGGATTACTCGACACGGGAGCAGTCTTGAGCGTCATACCAATCGAAACATGGGAAAAGATGGGCTTTGACAAAGGTGACTTGATAGACTCGAGAATACGGCTGTCAGCTGCAAACAAAGGGGCCCTTCGGGTGTTGGGCAGGACGCCGATAATAGCCCTCAATTTGGGGGAACGTAACCTGTGGATGAGCTTCATCGTGGTAGAAAACCTAGATGAATCTGACCAATTCATTTTGGGCAGAGACTTCATCAGGAATTTCGACGTAACGATAGATCTAAATAATGCAATGTTCAGGATACGGAACCCGGATAGGAGGTACGCAATCAAACCGGTAAATTTAATAATGGCAAATGAGAACAAAGCACCGGTATTCTTGAGTAGGAGAGTGAGGTTAAAAGCTAATGAAGCGGCAATCGTAAGCTTGAGGATGAAAAATTATAATGAACTAAGTGACAACAAGCAAGTGTGTATAGTTCCAAATCCTAATAGTCAAAGCGCTGCTGTTTTAGGAAGATCATTTTCGATAACGAAGAGCGGCCTCTGCGTCAGTGTCTTGTTGAATACCCTTGATATACCGATCACGATACAGAGAGGGAGGAAGCTGGGATATGCTTTACCGGTTAAAACTCGATATGAAACAATTGAAAACTCAAAACAAAATGAAGTTGTTGATTGTCCCAACCACAGGGACAAAATTTGTATCTTGAGACGATTGCAGAGAATAAAAGATTCTTCAGGTCTTATCAAATCACTTAAGTCAGAAACGGACGATGGGCTTTCGAGCTGTTCGAACTTTCCAGAGCGACCCACACCAGATGAAATGCAAACTGATAAACCGGTTCTGCCGGAGATTGAACATTTAAGGGGCAAACTGAAAGATGAACAGCTCGAAGCTATCAAGGACGTACTAGAGCGGAACGAGGAGGTTTTTTCAAGGCATAAGGCGGATATCGGGTGTTGTAATTTTGTTGAACATGAAATAGAACTTGAGGAAAACGCGGTACCACACAGGGAGGGGGCGAGGCGCATGACCCCACACAAATCGGACGCGTGTAGAAAAGAAATCGAAACGTTACTAGAGTATGACATGATAGAACCATCCAAGTCACCGTGGGCGTGTGGAGTAGTGATGGCCAAAAAGAAAGGCGACCAGTTAAGGTTTTGTTGTGACTTTCGATACCTGAACTCCGTCACGGTGAAGGATGCCTATCCCATACCTAGAATTGATGAGAGCCTCTCGAAGTTAGGTGATGCGAAATTTTTTACGACTCTTGATTTAGGCTCGGCCTTTTGGCAGGTACCATTAAGGAAGCAAGACAGGGACAAGACAGGGTTCGCCTGCGAGTTGGGTCTGTTTCAATGGAAACGGATGCCGTTTGGACTCTGCAATGCAACAGCCACGTTTCAGCGGCTGATGGCACACGCGTTGATAGGCGTGACGAAGAAGTACGGCAACCTGGTAATGTGCTACGTGGACGACGTGGTAATAGCAACGCCAACACTAGAAGACCACATCGAGAGGCTTGACGAGGTGTTCGCGTGCATGAAAAGATCGGGGCTGAAGTGTAAACCATCAAAGTGCGAGATACTCAAGGACTCGATTAAATACTTGGGCAGGATGGTAGATAAACACGGTATCAGACCTGACCCAGACGCCGTGGAAGCAGTCCTAACCTGGAAATCACCGAAGACGGAACACCAGCTGATGAGCTTCCTGGGTTTCGCCAACTATTATAGAGAATTCATCAAGGGCTATGCGGACAAGGTATACCCGATGCAACAATTAATGAGACATAAGGGCAAGAAGTTCACGTGGAACAACGCGGCAGAAGAGTCATTCCAGAGAATAAAGAAAGAGCTGTGTGAGGCACCAGTACTGGGTATGCCGACTGAGAAGGGGATGTACGTGCTGGACACGGATGCGTCGGTAGTCGCGATTTCTGGGATTCTCCACCAAGAACAAGAATGGAATGGGAAGACAGTCTTGAGACCAATAGCGTACGGGAGCAAGGTCCTAAGTGACACAGAAATGAAGTACGGAGCACCGAAAGCAGAGATGTTCGCGGTGGTTACCTTTGTCGAGAAATACAGGGCATACCTGGGCAGTGAGCCATTCAAGTTGCGAGTCGACAACCGAGCACTAAGCTGGCTGAAAACGTACTCAATGGACCAGAGCTATATTGGGAGGTGGATAGTTCGCTTGGATGGATACAACATGATAATTGAGCACAGAACACGAGATAAACATCAAAATGCTGACAGCTTGAGTAAGAAGACGGAGTTCTACGAGAGGCAAGAACAAAGAGAGGCGGACAGACCTGAGATCAAAGACGGCTTCTCCTTTATGGACATAGAAACGTACGACAGTCTTCCACTCACGAGATGGCTGGACAAATCAGGCAAACCGATTGAAGATCATCCCGAATTGCCGAAAGAGCCTCTTGAAAAGACCATCTTGAAGAAAAGCAGAGGGATTCCGATAGGAATAATGCTCAAGTCCAAGATCGTGAGGGAAACACTCAAGGCAAAAGGTTATGATCTCATCCAGGTAGAGGAGGGAACGGTCCGAATAGATGAAGACTTAATGAGGTTGCTTGAGAAACTATCAGATGACAAGCCCGTGATCCAAGGGAAAGGTCAGGAGGCACCGGAACTAACCATACTTCGGAGAGAAGAAACAGTGAACAATACTGATGTCTCAAAAGGAAGCATCACTGATAGCAAGGAAGTCGTGCGATCACTAGTTGAAAAAATCCCCGAAAAAATTCTGGAGCAGACAAAAGTCAGGGATAAGAAAGTAACATTCAGAGAAGAAGTTGAACACCTGGGACTAGATCAAGAGTCCGGGGAGTGGTCCAGATTCATGGAAGAAGACGAAACCGGAGAAGGGAAATTGTCCGGGGAGCGTAAAGAGTGGGATGAAGACTCGGATGAGAGCAGCGAAGACCAAGACAGTCTATGCGTGATACTGGCGGAAGAGAAGATAAGACAGCACGACAGGGAATTACAGACGGATCCATCTTCAGGGACGTATAATCTGGAAATACAAGAGGTACGAGGTGGTGAAGAGCTCGAGAAAATAGCAGTTTCAAGAAAACCACTAAGGGAACTATCGTGCAACTCAAACGTCAGAACGAATCTGGTACCAGAAGACGACATGAAAATCGTGAAAAGGATGATATGTGTGAAGCTGAGCGATGACATCCACAACCCTGGTGAAATGAATGGACAGATCATGGCGCTAAAGGAGCACGTTAAGGCGAGATACAGGCTGTCTGACCTAATAAGGGCCCAGAAGAATGACAAAATGACAAGTAACCTCTCCAAATGGATCCATTCGGGAGTCAAGGAGAAGGGGGAACTTGAGGAAGACAGCTACAAGATCTTGAGCCAGTTCTACAAAGAAAAGAGAGATTTACTTTATCACACAGCTGAAGGGGTGGTAGCGTGCAAGAGAAGAGATGAGGAAAAATTATTACACAAACACAACCTCATCATACTACCACAATTGTACCAAACGGAGGTGCTTTTCAGATCACACGACCAGATGGGCCACCAGGGGATAGATAAAGTACAACAAAGGATACTTCACAGGTTTGATTGGCCGGGAATGAGAAAAGCTTGCGAGAGATGGGTGAATGCCTGCCTAGCATGCCTTCAAGTAAAAGACCCAAGGAAGATGAAGTTTCCCCTCAAGTCTGTCGAGAGTTCGGAATTCAATGAAGTGGTGCAGATAGACCATCAGAAAATCTGCATGACGGAGTCGGGTTATAACCAAATACTAGTTATAATAGATCACTTCACCAAGTTGGCGGAAGCGGTTCCGTGCCAGACAGCCTCGGCAGAGGAGACATGTGATCACCTGATAACGCATTGGATATCGCGGTATGGTTGTCCAATGACTTTCCAGTCGGACAACGGCAAGGCTTTTGTGGGGGACTTGACAAAAGAATTGATGAAGAGATCACACATTGCTCAAGCGCACTCGACGACCTATCATCCACAGACCAATGGGTTGGTAGAGAGACAAAACAGGACACTGGTCAACATGCTCAGGGTGTACTGCTCGAGATACATGACGGACTGGGACAAATACCTGCCACAGGTAGTAGGAGCCTATAATAGTACTCAGCACTCAACGACGGGTATCAGTCCTTTCATGATGTTGACAGGCAGGGAAAGGGCAATGCCTATAACATTCTTCTACCCGGAGTACGAGGGGAAGAGGACGTCACCTCAAGCATACGTGAAGGAAGCGATCAAAAGACAACAAGACCTAAACGAGCTATGTCGGAGAAACACGGCGCAAGCGCAAATGAGGCAACGCAAGAAATATGACGAAAAGATACTAAGAGCAAAGCCATACGAAGTGGGCCAATACGTGTGGGTCTTCCAAAATGTCATACCGCCCAAGGGAACAAAGAAACTACTCAAGAAATGGAGAGGACCGTTCATGATTACGGAAGTACATCAACAAGGACGGTTCTATCGCTTGAGTACAGGGCGAGCAGCACATTACGAAAATCTGAAGCCTCATGTCCCGTCCCCGGAGGACTGGTGCCTACCAAAAGACATGGAAGGTCTTGAGTACCTGGTGGTGGAACCAGCGTGCAAAGTGAATGAGAAAGGCACTAGAGAGAAAAATGATGGTAATGAGAACTTGAGTTTGGACGACAACGAAAAGATAGAAGTGGAGTCGGATGCAGGTTCATTTGTAGAAGAAGACTGGAACGACCCAGAGCAAAACGAGGTACCGAAGTGGATGGAGCCGGATCGACCAACACCACCGGAAACCAGGACTGGCAATCGTAAACGAACAGGTATGAGGTACAATAGGTACGGGGATGACTTCTTGATCGATAAGATACAGCCAGACAAGTTGGGCGATGAACTACTAAGCGCAGGCGAACTGGAAGCCGAAGAGGAATGGCAGGTCATTGACGATGGTGGACATTATCCGCAGGATGATTACTCGACGCCAGAATTGGAGACGGATCTCGAGCAGAGTGAAATAGAAAGGAGGGAGAACACGAACTTGAGGATTCTAGAGTGGATGCGTGATGTCAAAGACGAGAGCCGCGAAGGACAAAGCATTCAGCAAATCGATGTATCAGCAGCAAATTACATGAAGACAGAGGACCCTCTTTTTGGATGGACAGCAACAGACAGGCCACTGGACATCCCTAAGGACAATTCAGACCCGACTACATCGACGGGGACGTCGATAAATATTTTTGTCCGGGGAGTGGGGGTAGGACTTACCCACACCGAAAATTTGATGATAAAGAAGCTCAAGGAAGTGAGGGAAACAAGCGGATTGGAACTGGAGGAAGAAGAACCAGAGCCTACCATAGGAAGGAATTTCAAAACGAAATTCGAAATACCCAATGAATACTCAGAGAACATCATGATAACGGATAGCGACTTCATCCTGTCAAACAGGACCAGCGCGATCTGCATCACGGCGGACATGAGTTTCAAATCAAGATTGGAGGCTGACTTCAAAAGAGAGTACCAGAACGTAGAGTTTCTGTTCAGACAGAGGCCAGGACTGGGAGGCATAGCAGCGCTTCCACCGTCAGTGGCACAAGTCCCGGGCAAATACCTCTGCTTCCTAGTAACGAGAGTCAACGACAGAAACACAATTGATCCCGAACACGTGATATTGGCACTGACAAGACTACGTGACTTCATGATTGAAAGAGGAATAGTGGAGGTCTCGATGCCGGTGTACGACCCAAACAGGGGCAAACTGAGCTCGAGGGAATTGTATGCTATCCTACATGTGGTCTTTGCAGAAACAGAGATAATGGTGCATCTTCACAAGAAGTACTACTTGAGCATCGCCTGAGTCGGGTACATGGAGGTATCAGGTCGGGTGTGAGGGAGGAGTCTTGAGTTAGGTACTGGGGTGCGGCGCAGGTAAAGGGATCTTAAGATGTGATTGGCATGACAATTGAATTTTAAAAGAAAGAATTGATGGTGCTAAAACATAAAATGAATCTGCATGTTCTTAAGGGAAAATCCAATCGAATTGCTTTAAGTGATATGAGAATGATAAGATTTTAACCATATGGGTAGAAGGGGGGTCTCTAGGTTAGGGACGTGATATGCTAAGTTTTAATGAGCTTTCTGTTTTCAGATCAAGTTTGAAAAACAAAGTTGAAAATCCAACTACACTCAAGCGAGTAACAGAAAGAGAGAATCTTGATTGAACACGCGATAATCCGAATCTACAGCAAGTACTTGCAGGAGAACATTTCTAGGTAATTCTTGAGTTGGTAAGGTAATTCTTGAGTTGGTAAGGTAATTCTTGAGTTGGTAAGGTAATTCTTGAGCTGGTTAACATGTACCTACATACATCCCGAAGTTACAAAGAATGGCAGACCGATTCTGGAACTCCGTGCCCGCGGCCCTGAGGAAGCCCACTCTTGATGAGCTGTACAGGCGCCTGAGGGACTTGGACTATACCCAAATAGACGAGAGAATGGCGGTGATGCTGAATGCCATCCTCCAGTTGGAGGACCAGGGTGAGTGCAGGGAGTCTGCAACGGAGGCTGTCTTGATGATCGGCTACACCACCGAGGGAATATCGAACCAAGAACAGACCAGATGGTTGTCTTGGAATGTGGATGGAGGAGTAAGGGGTTTTGACTTGGCAAGGAATCCTGGCCTGAATAACAACACCGAATATGGCGCAGGGGAATTCCCATTACCGACTAGGCCAACAGTAAGGTCCACCAGCCAGAGCTCGAGTAGGGTGCCATCGATGTCACGAATGCAACAGACGACCGAGGCATATCCGGATCTAGGTGTTCTAAAGAAAGAGCTCGAGAAGACGCAGAAGGAAAGGAATAAGGCAAACCTCGATCGGGATCAGGCAAATCTGGATCGGGAGAAGGTTCAGCTGGAAAGGGACCAGGCGGTCAATGAGCGAGACCAGGCTCTGAGGTTGCTTGAGATACAAAAAGCTGAGCATCAACAGGAGTTAAGGGTGCGGGAGAACGTCGCGAATCGTGATCAATTGAAGTCGGAGTTGGAAAGGATAGAACAGCGACAACGCGAGCTTGACGCACAGAAGGGAGCCAGGTCAAACGAACGAGTGGTGACCAGCTCGAGGCCAGAGTCGCGCATGGAGGTGGATGAAGCTCCCAGGGCTAGAGGACGGTTCAACCTTGACCGCGAGGCCAGAGAACACATGAGTGAAGGGTTGGAGGTCTGGATACCGAATGACGTGACGCCTTCCCTGCGCAACCTAGAGACACAACCTGTACGTCCCCTGATGGATGTGGTGTTACCAGGATATACCCCAACCTCGACCTCGAGTGGCAGTCAGGTGAGCGGCGCCTCATCGCGCCTGAAGGAGCTAGGCGAGAAATTGCAGCAGCAGAGTCGTGAAAGATCGACAAGGCCAGAGCTTCCCCCAACTTGGAGGGAACAGCCGGTCAGGAATGTCGTGATCGCAAGCTATAAGAAGAATACAGAAGGGAACTACCACAGGCACAATCGGCTGGACTGGAGTGCGGAACAGGGAGCCAGGAGGGACTGCTTCCATGACGCAGCCTGGGTGGAGTATCTAGCGCCACCTCGTGTGCCAGAGGGTGCAGTTCACCTAATTATAGGGGATAGCCTGGTGCGGGTGTTGACCCAGATACGGTCCCATTGGCAGACAGGAGTCTTGAGTTTCGCTGGAGCTGCCACGCCACAGATGTTGGCAACCCTGGACATGCTAGGGATGACCAAAGTTTACACAGTGACCCTGATGGTTGGGACCAACGACGTGTCAAGGGGAGAAGCGAGGAAAGTAGCGAGGCTGTGCGACAAGATGAGCTGCCTTCTTGAGGAACTGAGGATCCAGATGGACCCCATCCTGCTGACGGTATGCACGGTCCCCTACAACATGATGTTTGATCAGCACGCCCTAGAGATGAACCAGAAGGTGCGGAGCCTGAACAAGATGATCCGAGACATACACCGGAAGAGTGTGCTTCCTCTCAGGCTGTTGGACATAGCAGAACGTATGGAGAAAAAGGGATTCCCTGAAGACACCTCAAAAGATGGAATCCATTTCGATAGGCCAAGGGGAGCGGAGTGGCTGAACGACGTCTTCCAGGAACACATTAACACGCTAGAGGCGGACCTGCTGGAGACAGCCCAATTCACTTTAGGACCACCTCCCAACCCACCATTCCTTGCCTCGAGGGCCTTGGCTGGTCGCTTGGGAGCGAGAGTTGATACTAGAGACAGTTCAAGGAGCAATCAGACCCGATTGCAGAGTGCCACGCCAATGGAGTCGGAGGAGGTAGAGTCATCAACACCTCCGGGCTCGGCGATGTCCTCTGTGGTGGTGGCAGATGGCAGGAGAGAAAAGAAGTCTATGGAGACTGCCCGCTTGAGATATCCTGAGAAGGTGAAGGAACTGGATCTAGAGAGTTTGGAATGCAGACGAGAGTTGGCGGAAACCCTGGGGATCGAACGAGTGTCGCACGAGGATTTGAATAGACATCATTGCATAGACTGGTTGAAAGCTCACGAAGCGCACTTCTCGAGAGCGAAGTTAATGGAGACCACAGACCTGACTGGAATCCCCACAAAAACGATCATGGGACCCATTAACTACAGGCCTCTCAAACTGTTGGGGGGTCCTGGACTTATAACAGAACCTCCCAAGCACCGAACTGGCATCGCTAGGATCAGGTTGGCAACCCCGGCGCAGTTAAAGGTGGTAGACAAGCTACTCAATCCGGGGGGAATGGAATTGCCTGATGCCGCTTACGAAGGTCCGAAGTTGGCAGAAGATCCCAGGTACGGGAAGCCCTGTGGTGGCACCCAACTAGCCAAAACTCTGGCAGTTTATGATAGAGCAGATCCAGCTGCTGCAAGAGTAGTCATTGTGGCGGGATCGGACTTCGAAGGAACGTCTCCCAAGTTGTTCTGGCCGGAGACTCTGGTATACTCCTTGCCAGGAGCCGAATTGAACCAGATGTTGACTCTAGTGGTGGCAATAAAGTCGGAGATGCCCTGTGAACCTGAGCTGCTAATGTTTGCAGGAATGAATGATCACCTGCACGCGATGGGACTTCTTGAGCAACTGAAGGGCAAGGAGATTCCGACATCAAGGAAGATATGGGAGGCTATTCAGGCGTTATTTGCGGCGATGAATGAGGTACAAGAGAACGTAGCCTCGAGATTTGGGTCCAAGACGAAGGTGGTGTTTACCACATCCCCAGGATACGCAAATATGCCACCCGCCCTACAATTCGTGTACGCGGTCTTGATCCTGATAGCAGAAGGGAGTGAATGGCGGATTCTGATGGCAGCCCCCAATCGAGAGCTGGAGCCATTGAACTTGAGGCTTTACAAATCAGAATTGCCGGCGGCATGGGCTGACATATCTCATGCACTGAGGGGCTTTTACGGACTGGCCGACGTCCTGATTGTATTGGATGAGGTACTCTTGCTAGAGATATCGAACTTTGCTAGACAACTCAAGTTCAGCCCAGTCATCGGGGACGACCACCCGGCGATAAACCAGTTGACGGCCAGCCTGTGGTTCCGGAGTATGGATGTGAAAGTCGCAAATTCCACCAGCAGGTCTAGAGGTCCCAGCAACGAGAGAAGAAATGTGGTCGAGACGGAGAAACAGTTAGAATCGATGAAATATCGCTTGACTCAAGAGAATGGCTGGTGGCCATTCCTGACACCAAGGCTGGAGAACGTCACGAATAAGACGAGGGAGGAAGCACCACTCCTCGTGAAACAAATCTGGAGTTTTCTAGAGATGCAACTGGAGCTAGCTGAAACGAGAGACATGACGGTGGCTAGATTTGTCTCGGCCGCCAATGAAGTGACGATTGGAGGATTTTGGAGAGAGCACGCCAACGGCGAATTGAAGACTAGGAGAGATTACGAGATTCTCAAGTTCTTGAGTCCTTGCTGGGAGAGAGAATTCTTGGCAGGAGTGTTCGGCACCACGGCGACTATCTTCGGAGCCTTCGTACAGGAGATACTGGGCATGTCCATCAGCCTGCTCTTGGCCCTGTATTTGGTTTACCCCAGATACTTGTTCAACATGGGCCCAGCATACATTTTTAGTCGAGGAGTGGAGACACTTCGAGTTGATGGGTATCTGGCACTAGTACTCTTGACCCATGGGGAATTGGTATCGTTTCATCGGTTAATGGAATATGGAGAACCTCTGTCTATGGGGAGAGTCCACACGAGCATTGAAACCAGCTCCTACAAGTGTGCCGCAGGGTTGAAGACACTGCTGGTGCAATACCTGATGATGCAGAATCGATACATGACGGGTGAAGATGAGAACCCAACCTCGAGAGAAGAATGGGAGAAGGCGAACAGAGGGATGCCTCTGTTGACGGACCTGTGCCTGGCAATGAGGTCGGACCCAATGGGGATAATCCGGGGTCTAGAGGAGGTGGTGACCTGCATCTATGGTCCAGCAGTGACGTACGCGTTTCCAGATCCCCTGGTGATAACGTATCGTCACTCGGTGACGCACTTGAGTCTCATCAGCGTACTGGATGGTACAGCGCTGAATTGGTGTCAGCAGGAGTTGCTCAGGGCGCGTATGAGCAACACGGTACTCTTCGGAAAAGTGAAAGATGCCGAGATGATGGTGTGCAACTTCAGGGGACAAATGCAATGTAGAATGGGAGGCAAGCGAGAGGGCCCCATTGAAATGTATCCAAAGTTTTGGAACCTAAACCCATTGACGGCCAACGGACGAGAAGTCTTGAGAATCCCCGCCTGGAAGGAGTGCTTTGCACTAGTCAAGAGGGAGCTGGAGGCCATAATGGAGAAAGAAATCCTACCAGCCACCATGCCTGAGTTCCCGACAGTCAGGAGGATGACCTTGGGAATGAATAGTCCCTTGGTGGTTCCCTCCATAATGGCGAAGATGATGACGGAGGAAACGCAGAGGCATTTCACGGATGGCTGGGATCCCCTGTTCATCGGCTACACGGCGGCAGTCTACTTCCACACCAGCGAGATAAAGGTAAATTCGTGGACGACGCAAGCGAAAAAGAGTAGAGGTTCGCAGCCCCCTGGATTTGAGGTGCGGAAAGTCTTGAGGACTCTTGAGAAGGAAGGACTTGAGAATATGCTACCCATATGGGATGATGGCAGGATGATCGTGATGGAGGGACACGTCGCATTGGTGGACGAAATGAAATTTGCCACGAGAAAATACAAGGCACCCTATGGCCTGGAACAAGTAGAAGTGACACAGGAGGGAACAGAACTAGATGCAGCAGGTCAACTGCATGTAGCCCTGACGGAATATAAAAAGCTGGATCCTACGACACCGTCACCACTGTCTGTAGACACGCCTGGAGACAAGAGGAGTGGACCCGTTGAGGATCGATTCAAAAGAATTCTCGAGAGAAGAAGAAATGAATCAGAGGAAGAGAGTATGGATGAAACTCTCAGTGAAGCTGGAGAAGACATGGAGGTGGGGAATACACCTGAACCAGGGCCATCAGGGGAGGAACTCACCACTCAAGAGCTGTTGAAAGACTTGAGCGAAGAGAATTGGGCAGATACTGCCACACCACCTCTGAACCCGTCCCCGCGGAAGAACCTAGAGTTGCCATTGGCAGGTGAGACCTTCAATATGGGGATGTTACTCGTGAGCTCGGAGGAAAGGGAGAAGAACACGTTCGAAGGGAACAGGGACATATTCTTGGGATCTCTCGAGGATGACGCTTGGCAGGAATTCCTGGGGGAATTCAATCGAGAAGTGGGCAGCGAGACGACGCTGGACAAGTTCAAGAAGGAACTGTGGGACGCAGTAGTGAGATTCGGGGAACCGCTCCTGATAGGAACGGGCCTGGATGAGAAAGCAAGAAAAGAGCTGCTGAACAAGCTAGTGGAGCTGAGGAACGCACGATCGAAGACTAGAAAAGAGAAATGTGAGGACAGCTCTACTCTGAAACAAAAAACTGTGGATAAAATGGTTGATGATATAAAAAGGGATAAGGTTGGGACTAGTAATATGATTAAAAGTACTAATATCCTTAAGGCTCGAGCAGGGGGGAGGCAAGAGTTGGAAGGAGTGGATGGAGAGGTCGAATCAATGATGATAGCCACAACACCCTCGAGCAGAGATGTGAAGACTCGCAAGAGGAAGAGAGAAGTGGAAGGATGGGGTAGTCCTTCAGTGGATGCTGTTTCGGAAGGAAACTTGAGAGAGACGGCGCCCATCGTTTTGGCCCGATGCAAGACGGCGGCATACAAGAACAGCTCGGAGCTCAGGAAACCACTTGAAGTAGAAAAGGAAATAGAGGTTTCCACCAGTTCGACGTCAGAAGAAGACTTCAAGCCTCAGAAGGTAAACGTGAAGAGAGGTTCAACGAACGGACAGGTAGGGGAAGTGGAGATCGGCAAAGAATGGATCTCGAAGGCACATCAGGACATGGGCAAACAAGTGACGAGGGATCCATTGGAGAGGAGCAAGACGAGGAACACTTCCCGGACGTGGTGGGTGGCCCTCGAAACATTGAAGGAAATGGAGGACTGCTTGAAGAAGTTGGACAGTGGAATAGCTCGCAGGCGACGCAATTGGGCCACCCAGCAAAAAGCCGAGGTTAATAAGATAGAGATGGCAAGTCATCTGAAGAGGTCCTGGCAGAGTTTGTTGAAGGATCATTTTGAAGAGGCGATGAGAACATCCTCATCAGCACCGCCACTAATGGCGAATCCCTTCGTTAGAACTGCGGGACAATTAATGTTCACCTGGAGTCTGGTGGGAATAGAGTTGGAGACATTGACCTCGTATGACAGGCTGAAGTTGGGAAGCAAGAAGCTAGAGGTGTATCAGACACTGATGCAACACGTGGCCAGGGACAATTCAGGCTTGAGCCTGGCTAGAAGAAAAGATGCCACATGTTTCTTGAGATGGACAATGTCAATGATGTCTGATAGCACCATCCTGGCATGCCACCAGAGAGCAAGTGGAAGTAAAACCATGGAGAGAAGAGTCTCAACGATCATCTTGAACGTATATCAGAGTACAGGAATAGAGAAAGAAGATGGTTCCAGACTATCCTTAGAGAACCATCGAAAGCTGGACGAGGTACGGAGGTTCTCTAATAAGAAGTTCGAGGAAGAACATGATGTTCACCGTAACCTGGCCTCGTCAGAACAGTACTCGAGACTCAGTGAGAAGGGGGAATACCAATATGTGTCTGGAGTGATGGGAGTAGCCTACAATCCCTTCTTAGACTCGGAAGCTGGAGGAGCCCACAGAAACCATGAGGTAGCGGAGCTACTGAAGTTTTGGACAGAAAGAATAATGGAGATAGACGCGGTGGAGAAAGAGGGGCCGAGCCTGGGCCTGATTCTTGAGAAAGCACCAGAGGTGATAGGCATACCGCGCTCAAACAAGAGAGTTGAAGTGAACATGGGCGATGGAAATGGCTTGTTAACTACGAACTTGGGAGTGATATGGAAGCTACTAAGACCCTCCTGGTGTCCACATCCCCATGCGAGTCTAATCGAGGAAACCACCGAGCGAGTGAGGTTAGCACCAACGGAAGATGAAGACCTGGCGAAGTTGAGTGTGCTACATAAGCTAATCACGCCCCAGATGCAAGAGCCAAGCGAAAGGACGAGCGACCCCGGGTCAGCAAAGAAATTGGAGCCGGGTAGCTGTCTGGATTCGACGTGTGGGAACGGAGAGCACATCTGCGATGGACGGTCATGCGTCAGAATACTGTCGTTTCAAAAAGAAGACCTGGTCACTTGGTTCGAAGACATCACAGAAAGGGAGAAAAGTGAAGTGCAAATAATAGCGGAATGTTACGCGAGAACCACGGTGAATATAGCGACAGCTCTCGGATTCTTCTCGAGAATGTGTGGTCTGCAGGCACTGGAGAGACTGGAGTCTGAACATCATTTAGTGACGGCGTTGAGCGTAGAATCATGGCCCGGGGTGTTGCAGGTGACTCAAAAACACATCCGGAGCTGGAAGGTTGGTCTTGAGGCGGAAATGGGATTTCCCATGAGCGAAGCTTATGGCTTGCCATTGAACGCGAAATCGCTGATAGGGTCAATGATGGCCAACTTGTGCGGAAGTCACTACCCGCTACACATGGCGATGGTGGAAGTGTCCAGCCAGAGAATACTGGTGGACAAGGCCTTCTCAGTGCCCAAGTGCGTGAGGTTGGCTCGGATGTCGCATCACTCGCACAAGTTGTTGAGAAAAATCAAAGGGACAGTACCAAAAGAATTGAGAGATGACTTAAGCGAAATCTGGGGAGAAGATCTTCTGAAGTTGGAAAGAGAAAACACAAGCGATCACGAGAGACAAAACGTGATCGGGAAACCTGTGGGAAGTACTCCCAACCTGGAAGACAACGACACGATGCACGAGAAAATGATGGAGCTTGAGCCTCTCTTGGAAGCCTCAGGGGAGCGTAATCTCAGGAGCATTGAGATCTCTCATGGGGAATGCCCATGCCACTGTTTGGCACAAACGGTGTGGTATCCAGATCACAAGAACCTTTGCCTGGTGTGGGATGTGGAAGAGATTCGGTCGATCGGACTACCGGATCACCGGCAGAAGGTGACGCTCTTAGTAGTGAGTACGATGTTAGCTCTGAGATGGATAGAAGAGAATATAACGAAGTATCGGGAGGCGACGACGCCAACGGCTGAGTCAATATACGCGATAGACTACAGCAGGAGACTCGAGTTGTTTGAGACTGCGTGCAAAGTATTCGCCATACCGACGGAAGTCAGGCACGTATGGAGTCGCTTGAGGTACTTTCCATGGTTTCGGGCGACACTGACGTCTTGGTTGTACATGACAACGAAAGATCACATGAGAAAACATCAAAAAGAGTATCGACAGTTCCAGGCCGAGATTGGGCCGGAAGCTTTCAAGAGACCCCTGCTAACCCATCGTAATGCGATCACGACGGGATGGAAAAGAGTGGGTAAGATGTCTAGAGACAATACCAAAGCGAGGGAGTCGATACTAGAGGAAGACCTGGCGAAGAACGTGAGCTTGAGCCTGCACAACTCCTTTTGCTTGAACCGAGAAGCTAGGGTGAAGGCACTACCCAACCAAGCAAAGAGATTGCAGGAGCAGAGAGAATGGATGCGATCCTATGAACAGCTGAAGGCTTGGGAGGAGATTGTGATTAGTTCCGATGATGAAGAGGAACTGTTGAGACAGTTTGCCGCATCTAGCACTTCAGGATGCAGTACCTCCAAGGCGAAGAGTACGAGATGAATGGGCAAATCGGATGGATCTTGAGTCTTGAGAGGGAAGGGGGGCTTGAGCGTGGATCCGAGTGAAACTTGGATTCACAAAAAAGAAATTTTAACAAAGCAAATATTGTTACTAATATACTATATTTATTATATAAATCAAAATGCTGCATGACAATTTCCTGATTGAATAGGACAAAAGAGATTTTAAAATGATTGGCTTGAAAAGCGAAAATTCAAGGGTGCAGGTGTATGCAGATTTTGGTTGCTGTTTAGCAATAGCGTGAAAATTTTAAATGGCTGTGAATTTTGGGGTGTAGATAAGCTTAAATCTGCTGCAAACTTCTGTAAATGACCACTGGCACTGTATCTTGAGCAACACTCGGTTTTTCTGGGACTCACTGGCAGAAGACAGCGCGCGATGAGGACATCGATCTCGAGTCCGGGGAGTATGTGCCAGTCGGTCATATTTGGAAGTTTGACCTTGAGAGAAGCAAAAAACACTTGATTTTGGAGTGAAATTTAATTTTTCAAAATTTCGAGTGGAACCTGTCATGCACGATTTTCTCGCGAGAACTGAAAATCAGAAAAAGAGATCAGAACAATTTAAGAACAGTTGAATAACAATCGCGGGAAAGTTGCTAGAAAAATCGGTGGGAAATTGCTATTCGCAATTTCAATAGCAATAATAGCCTAGAGTAGAGCTGTCCCATCTGAAACAGAGACGAGAGCATTCCCACGAATTGGATCGTTACGAATGGAATACTATTATTGACTGGACCAGAGTGAACCTTCGGTGGAAAGGTGGACAGCTAGAGTGTCCCAATGGTTCACGAGAACTTGCAGTCTAGAGTAAAAACTTGTTCTTGTTGTTAAAACTGACTAACATTAAACTCATATTAGTTACTTTATTGATTCTTGAGTTGTTTACCGACTTATTTACTTTCTGGTTCTTGAGTGTGCTACAATGTGAGTACTTCATTTAAATTCCTAGAGTGTGTTTTATAATTGTTATGTTGAGGTAAGGCGAGTTTTAGGTTGATCCATCTGAAATTTACACTGTCTAATAAAAAGTAACTTAACGGATTGTTCCAACCCGGTTTTTAACGGCGTTCATGTATTTTGGGTATCTAGAGACCTAAGTATGGGGACGTTTCTAATTCTAGAGTGGGGGGATATTTTAGTAGTAGCCTTTAAGCTGTAACGGGTCGTAGTCTCATGTCACAAGCGAACCGAACTGGCTCCGACCGTTCTTGAGGTAGAAAAACACAAGAGATGGTGTCCCTGACCCTTGAGCCAGTGGTTATAGGGCCTATTTTTCTTAAGCCTCATGTGTGACTGCAGTAGACGAATGTTACATAAATCTGTCAATAGATTTTATTTTAGTTCACTTAGAGTGTAGTTCAAAAACATTTTTGGCTTAAAATATCGAACCTGTCAATCGAAAAAAATTGTAAAACCGAAGAGTTAGTATAAGGAAACGCTAAGTAAGATTAAAAATATCAGAATTTTAGAGAAAACTAAAGATTACGAAATTCTTACGTAATAATGCTAATATTTGATTGGTGGAGAGATTTTTTTGTTTAGAACCACTTAATGGTCTTTCATGATGTTTCAACATCTGTAAATCACTTTATTTCGCTATTGTTACCTGACGATGGACATAGTTCCGAAAGCTTTCGAGTTTTTTTTTAAACATTTAGCAATTTGAAATTTTGAGAGAGAGAGAGAGAAATGAACGAATTTTGCTGTTTTTTTTTTATTCTTTTATGATTCATTTTCAAATGTTTTTTTTTGCGCACGTCCTGAAAGATCACGAGGCAGAGAAAAAATGAAAGTATTTGGGCACATCACAGCCATACCGGGACTTGCATTGCATCAGTTTCAGATAAATTTGAATTTCTCGAGGTAGCAATGGTTGCCTCGCTCTAAATGTCAACCAGGAGATATCATATTTTCAAAACATCTTCGTCAAAGAACCTTCTGATAGCAGATTCGCAGGCGCGACACTTGGAATTCCCAAACACAAACATCTTGTCATTAGCTGGAGCCCGTATCGCTGCGGTCAGAGGCTTCCTACCTCCGAAGGACAAATACAATACCATTGTTTTGCTCATTCGGGGAAACGACGCTTTTGAAGGAAGAGAGCCCTCCACGGTCCCTGAAGAAGATATTGCAAACGAACTCGCAGAATTAGCCGAGGAGCTAGGCAGACAAGCAAAGGAGATTTTTCTCATCGGAATCCCTCACCGCAGTGAATATCGATTCCGATCGGCGAGAGTGAATCGCGAAAAACAGAAAAAGAAGGGAAATTGGAAGTATAGAGGCGTGTGTGAGAAGATTTACAGTACTTACCATCTAGGCAGTGACGAAATTCACTTAAGCCCAGTAGGTCTCAAGAGCATCAAAAGCATCAAAAAGAACAAGATACTGTACAAGAAATACTCTGACGCTTTCAACGACGAAGGTCATCTCACCCAGTACGAGTGCACCTTCCAACACTGCCACCGCCCTCAATGAGTGTAAGGTGCAGGTGTGTGAGCTGTTTGTCCCTCTGTCTTTTCCAGAAATATCAAACCGCAGGCGTCCCCTTTTCGGGATCCACAGGTTTGTATATTTCTCTGACCCCATCGATTGTTCTAGAAATATCAAACCGCAGGCGCCCCCTTTTCGGGATCCACAGGTTTGCATATTTCTCTGAACGCATCGTACCGCAGGCGTCTCTTCTCGGAAATCACAGATCCCTCTGTAAAGTACCCCTCTGTTAACTCTTCAACGATGAGTCGCACATGCCGAACTTGCACAAGGTCCATAATGAAAGCCCTAAAAAGTTACAACTGTCTAGCGTGTGGTTGTCACATGCATCTAGAACCACCATGCACAGGACTATCAAACGTTGCCATCAACGGAATAAAGGAGCTTGGTCGCACCGGAATGTTACTCTGTAACGTCTGCATTGAAAACAACGAACGCGACACTTTCATTCGGAACAGGACTGTCAACA
The DNA here is from genome assembly GCF_963678635.1 of Symsagittifera roscoffensis. Lineage (NCBI taxonomy): Eukaryota > Metazoa > Xenacoelomorpha > Acoela > Convolutidae > Symsagittifera > Symsagittifera roscoffensis. The sequence continues at coordinate 30,736,591 of NC_087067.1, read as the reverse complement.
ACCTGGAAGAAAAAATCAACAAAAACATGTCTAGCAAAGCTGAGACACTCGAAACGCAAATTGCTCAAATTGTCGAAAAGTAAACGAAGCAATGAGGAAAACACCCGACAAAAAAGACGAGAGTTACGCAAACGTCGTGAAGAAAGTTGAAAGCTACAAAAACGTGAATAGTCCTCAAAACTCCAAAAACAACAACAATGTAAGAGTGCAAGGGATCCATGAAGATCCTAATAAACCACGTGACGTGAATCTTGTCCAAACTCACGAAAAACTAGAGGAAATTTTGGGAACCATAGGAGTTAAACCGAAAATAGTCCAGCTTAAAAGACTTGAAACATTCAACAAAGAAAGGAAAAAGCCTAAAACACTTCTAGTTCCGCTTGAAAATCCAGCAGCAGTCAATCTAGTGATTGCAAAAACAACTGCAAAAAAGAGGCGAAATGAAAGAAATTAATACATTTCTGTCAAGTGCCCTATCTAAAGAAGATTCTATCAATAACAACCTCTGCCTGAAACGACGTAGGGAATTGCTTGTAGAAGGCGTACCACGTGAAAAACTGAAAAAAAAAACCTTAAGCTTTTCCATGATGGAGCAAAAGTTCAATTAAACCAAACTTCCCAGCCAGAACAAAAAAATGCAACATCCAACGTTTGACTAGATCATCTCCACATTTTATAATTTAATGCACGCAGATTAGTTAACTATGAAAGAAGATTAAAAACGGCAAATGCAATAAAAATTGGTTTGCACAGCGTTATTTGTATTTGTGAGACCTGGTTAAACAAAATTATCTCAAACTCTGAATTACTACTTGCTGAATACAATATTTACCGAGCAGATAGAGCACATCAGTCGTTTAACACTCACGGAGAAGCCCTGATTGCCATTAGGAACTCACTAAATTCCCAAAAAAAAACTCGACGTAGAATGTTGTGTCCTATGTAACATAACCCTAGCAAACGAAACCATCTATATATGCTCCTTTTACAACCCCCCTAGAGCCAGTCAAAACAGATATGACTACCAATGTTTCAACAAAATTCTCGAAGCCTTCCCTATAAAGAGTAAAGCAGTCATATGTGTAGACATTAACTTTCCATCTACAAACTGGGACATCTTCAGCAGTCAAGAAAACGATGAACAAGAAATCCTAGAAATGTTAGAAGATAGGCTTCTTCAACAGAGCATTAACTTTCCGACCTGCGCAACAAACACCTTGGACGTTTTTCTGTATCAAAACTGTCAAGTATACTCTGAACACGATGAAAATTTTGATAAGATCTATGACTGCTCTGACCATATTGCAATCAGAACAGCAATAGAACCTGAACATTTCGATCCTCCTCGAGCAATGACAATTTTCTACAGTTTTGGGTCAGAAGATTATGACCGGATTGTTGGTGCCATGAAAGATCGGCCCTTCAACCCCCCAATGCTACACGAATGATGACAATATGTACAACGAGCTTCAACACTACTTAACCGACTTGCTAGACACTAACATCCCAAAAAGAACCAAATATCGTCAATCGCTTCCACCTTGGATTACACCGATGTAACATTCGTCTACTGCAGTCACACATGAGGCTTAAGAAAAATAGGCCCTATAACTATTGGCTCAAGAGTCAGGGACACTATCTCTTGTGTTTTTCCACCTCAAATCAGTCGGAGCCAATTCGGTTCGCTTGTGACACGAGACCACGACCCGTTACAGCTTAAAGGCTACTACTAAAATATCCCCCCCACTGTAGAATTAATAACGTCCCCATACTCAGGTCTCTAGATACCCAAAATACATGAACGCCGTTAAAAACCAGGTCGGAACAATCCGTTAAGTTACTTTTTATTAGACAGTGGAACTTTGATCCATTTCAGATGGATCAACCTAAAACTCGCCTTACCTCAACATAACAATTATAAAACACACTCTAGAAATTTAAATTAGTACTCACATTGTAGCACGCTCAAGAACTGGGAGTAATCAAGTCGGTAATCAACTCGAGAATCAAATAATGTAATTAAAATGAGTTTAATGTTTGTCAGTTTTAATAACAAGAACAAGTTTGTACTCTAGAATGTCAGTTCTCGTGAACCATTGGGACACTCTAGCTGTCCACCTTTCCACCGAAGGTTCACTCTAGTCCAGTTTAGAATAATACTCCAATCACAACAATCCAGTTCGTGGGAATACTCTTGTCTCTGTTTCGAATGGGACAGCTCTACTCTAGGTTATTGCTGTGACGGAAATTGCGAATAGCAATTTCCTACCGATTTTTCTTGCAACTTTCCCGCGATTGTCACTCGATTGTTCTGACTTCTCTTTTCTGATTTTCAGTTATCGCGATCATTTACAGAAGTTTGCAGCAGATTTAAGCTTATCTACACCCCAAAATTCACAGCCATTTAAAATTTTCACGCTATTGCTAAACAGCAACCAAAATCTGCACACACCTGCACCCTTGAATTCTCGCTTTCCAAGCCAATCATTTAAAATTTCTTTTGTCCTATTCAATCAGGAAATTGTCATGCAGCATTTTGATTTATATAGTAAATATAGTATATTAATAACAATATTTGCTTTGTTAAAACTTCTTTTTCGTGAATCCAAGTTTCACCCGGATCCACGCTCAAGCCCCCTTTCCCTCTCAAGACTCAAGATCCATTCGAGCCACCTGCTCATCTCGCACTCTTCGCCTTGGAGGTACTGCACCCTGAAGTACTAGATACGGCAAACTGTCTCAACAGTTCCTCTTCATCATCGGAGCTAATCACAATCTCCTCCCAAGCCTTCGGCTGTTCTTAGGATCGCATCCATTCTCTTTGCTCTTGCAACCTCTTTGCTTGGTTGGGTAGTGCCTTCACCCTAGATTCCCGGTTCAAACAAAAGGAGTTGTGCAGGCTCAAGCTCACGTTCTTCGCCAGGTCCTCCTCTAGTATCAATTCCCTCGCCTTGGTATTGTCTCTAGACATTTTACCCACTCTCTTCCATCCTGTCGTGATTGCATTACGATGGGTTAACAGGGGTCTCTTGAAAGCTTCCGGCCCAATCTCGGCCTGGAACTGTCGATACTCCTTTTGATGTTTTCTCATGTGATCTTTCGTTGTCATGTACAACCAAGACGTCAGCGTCGCCCGAAACCATGGGAAGTACCTCAAACGGCTCCAGACATGTCTGACTTCCGTTGGTATGGCGAATACCTTGCACGCAGTCTCAAACAACTCGAGTCTCCTACTGTAGTCTATCGCGTATATTGACTCAGCCGTTGGCGTCCCCGCTTCCCGATACTTCGTTATATTCTCTTCTATCCATCTCAGAGCCAACATCGTACTCACTACCAAGAGCGTCACCTTCTGTCGGTGATCCGGTAGTCCGATCGACCGGATTTCTCCCATATCCCACACCAGGCAAAGGTTCTTTTGATCTGGATACCACACCGTTTGCGCCAAACAGTGGCATGGGCACTCTCCATGGGTGATCTCAATGCTCCTGAGGTTACGCTCCCCCGAGGCTTCCAAGAGAGGCTCAAGCTCCATCATTTTCTCATGCATCGTGTCGTTATCTTCCAGGTTTGGAGCACTTCCCACAGGTTTTCCGATCACGTTTTGTCTCTCGTGATCGCTTGTGTTCTCTCTCTCCAACTTCAAAAGTTCTTCTCCCCAGATTTCACTCAAGTCATCTCTCAATTCTTTTGGTACTGTCCCTCTGATTTTTCTCAACAACTTGTGCGAGTGATGCGATATCCTAGCCAACCTCACGCACTTGGGCACTGAGAAGGCCTTGTCCACCAGTACTCTCTGGCTGGATGCTTCCACCATCGCCATGTGCAGTGGGTAATGACTTCCGCACAAGTTGGCCATCATTGACCCTATCAGGGATTTTGCGTTCAATGGCAGGCCATAAGCTTCGCTCATGGGAAACCCCATTTCTGCCTCAAGACCAACTTTCCAGCTCCGGATGTGTTTTTGAGTCACCTGCAACACCCCAGGCCATGATTCTACGCTCAACGCCGTCACCCAATGGTGTTCAGACTCTAGTCTTTCCAATGACTGCAAACTACACATTCTCGAGAAGAATCCGAGAGCTGTAGCTATATTCACCGTGGTTCTCGCGTAACACTCCGCTACTATTTGCACCTCACTTCTCTCCCTTTCTGTGATGTCTTCGAACCAAGTGACCAGGTCTTCTTTTTGAAAGGACAGTATTCTGACGCATGACCGTCCATCGCAGGTGTGCTCTCCGTTTCCACACGTCGAATCCAGACAGCTACCCGGCTCCAATTTCTTCGCTGACCCGGGATTGTTCGTCTTTTCGCTTGGCTCTTGCATCTGAGGTGAGTTTAGCTTATGCAGCACACTCAACTTTGCCAGATCTTCATCTTCCGTTGGTGCTAACCTCACTCGCTCGGTGGTTTCCTCGATCAGACTCGCGTGGGGATGTGGACACCAGGAGGGTCTTAGTAGCTTCCATACCACTCCCAAGTTCGTGGTTAACAAGCCATTTCCATCGCCCATGTTCACTTCAACTCTCTTGTTTGAGCGTGGTATGCTTACCACCTCTGGTGTTTTCTCAAGAATCAGGCCCAAGCTCGGCCCCTCTTTTTCCACCGCGTCTATTTCCATTATTCTTTCTATCCAAAACTTCAGTAGCTCCGCTACCTCATGGTTTCTGTGGGCGCCTCCAGTTTCCGAGTCTAAGAAGGGGTTGTAGGCTATTCCCATCACTCCTGACACGTATTGGTATTCCCCCTTCTCGCTGGGTCTCGAATACTGCTCTGACGAGGCCAGGTTACGGTGAACATCATGCTCTTCTTCGAACTTCTTATTATAAAATCTCCGTACCTCGTCCAGCTTTCTGTGGTTCTCTAGGGACAGTCTGGAACCGTCTTCTTTTTCTATACCAGTACTCTGATACACGTTTAAGATGATCGATGAGACTCTTTTTTCAACGGTTTTACTTCCGCTTGCTCTCTGGTGGCATGCCAAGATGGTACTATCAGACATCATTGACATTATCCATCTCAAGAAACATGTGGCATCCTTCCTCCTAGCCAGGCTCAAGCCTGAATTGTCCCTAGCCACGTGTTGCATCAATGCTTGATACACATCTAGCTTTTTGCTTCCCAACTTCAGTCTATCATACGAGGTCAATGTCTCCAATTCTATTCCCACCAGACTCCAGGTGAACATTAATTGTCCTGCAGTTCTAACGAAGGGATTCGCCATTAATGGTGGTGCTGATGAGGATGTCCTCATTGCCTCTTCAAAATGATCCTTCAACAAGTTCTGCCAGGACCTCTTCAGCTGATTCGCCACTTCTATTTTATTAACCTCGGCCTTTTGCTGGGTGGCCCAATTGCGTCGCTTGCGAGCTACTCCACTGTCCAATTTCTTCAAGCAGTCCTCCATTTCCTTCAATGTCTCGAGGGCCACCCACCACGTCCGGGAGGTGTTCCTCGTCTTGTTCCTCCCCAATGGATCACTTGTCACTCGCTTGCCCGTGGCCTGGTGTGCCTTCGAGATCCATTCTTTGCCAACATCTACTTCCCATGTCTGTCCGTTCGTTGAACCTCTCTTCACGTTTATCTTCTGAGGCTTGAAGTCTTCCTCCGATGTCGAACTGGTGGGTCCAATAAACTTAAATGCGTCTATTTAACTCTCTACTTCAAGTGGTCTTCTGAGCTCCGAGCTGCTCTTGTATGCCGCCGTCTTGCATCGAGCCAAAACTATGGGCGCCGTCTCTCTCAAGTTTCCTTCCGAAACAGCATCCACTGAAGGACTACCCAATCCCTCCACTTCTCTCTTCCTCTTGCGAGTCTTCACATCTCTGCTTGAGGGTGTTGTGGCTATCATCACTGATTCGACCTCTCTGTCTACCTCCAATCCTTCCAACTCTTGCCTCCCCCCTGCTCGAGCCTTAAGGATATTAGTAATTTTAATCATATTACTAGTCCCAATCTTATCCCTTTTTATATCATTAACTATTTTATCTACAGTTTTTTGTTTCAGAGTAGAGCTGTCCTCACATTTTTCTTCTCTAGTCTTCGATCGTGAATTCCTCAGCTCTACCAGCTTGCTCAGCAGCTCTTTTCTCGCCTTCTCATCCAGGCCCGTTCCTATCAGAAGCGGTTCTCCAAATCTTACGACTGTGTCCCACAGTTCCTCCTTGAACTTGTCCAGCGTCGTCTCGCTGCCCACTTCTTGATTGAATTCTTCCAAGAACTCCTGCCAAGCATCGTTCTTCAGAGACCCCAGCAATATGTCCCTGTTCCCTTCGAAAGTGTTCCTTTCCCTTTCCTCCGAGCTCAAGAGTATCATCCCCATATTGAAGGTCTCATTTGCCAATGGCAATTCCAGATTCTTCCGGGGGGACGGATTCAGAGGTGGGGTGGCAGTATCTGCCCAATTCTCCTCGCTCAAGTCTTTCAACAGCTCTTGAGTGGTGAGCTCCTCCCCTGATGGCCCTGGTTCAGGTGTATTCCCCACTTCCATGTCTTCACCGGCTTCACTGAGAGTTTCATCCATACTCTCTTCTTCTGACTCATGTCTCCTTCTCTCGAGAATTTTCTTAAACCGGTCCTCGACGGGTCCACTCCTCTTGTCTCCAGGCGTGTCCACTGACAGTGGTGATGGTGTCGTAGGGTCCAATTTCTTGTACTCCGTCAGGGCTACGTGCAGTTGACCTGCTGCATCTAGTTCTTTTCCCTCCTGTCTCACTTCCACCTGTTCTAAGCCATAGGGTGCCCTGTATTTTCTCGTTGCAAATTTCATGTCGTCCACCAATGCGACGTGCCCCTCCATCACGATCATCCTGCCATCATCCCATATGGGTAGCATGTTCTCAAGTCCCTCCTGCTCAAGAGCTCTCAAGACCTTTCGCACCTCATATCCGGGGGGCTGCGAACCTCTCATCTTTTTCGCTCGCGTCGTCCACGAATTTACCTTCGCCTCGCTAGTATGGAAGTAGACCGCCGCCGTGTAGCCGATGAACAGGGGGTCCCAGCCATCAGTGAAATCCTTCTGCATTTCCTCCGTCGTCATCCTCGCCATTATGGAGGGAACTACCAAGGGACTGTTCATTCCTAAGGTCATCCTCCTGACTATTGGGAACTCAGGCATGGTGGCTGGGAGGATTTCTTTCTCCATTATGGTTTCCAGCTCCCTCTTCACCAGTGCAAAGCACTCCTTCCAGGCAGGAATTCTCAAGATTTCTCGTCCGTCTGCCGTCAATGGGTTCAAGTTCCAGAATTTGGGATACATTTCGATGGGACCCTCTCGCTTGCCTCCCATTCTACATTGCATTTGCCCCCTGAAGTTGTACACTATTAGCTCGGCATCTTTCACCTTTCTAAAGAGTACCGTGTTGCTCATTCACCCTCTGAGCACCTCCTGCTGACACCAATTTAACGACTTCCCATCCAGTATACTGATAAGACTCAAGTGCGTTACAGAGTGACGATACGTTGTCACCAGGGGGTCTGGGAACGCGTACGTCACTGCTGGACCATAAATGCAGGTCACCACCTCCTCTAGGCCCCGGATTATCCCCATTGGGTCCGACCTCATTGCCAGGCAAAGGTCCGTCAGCAGAGGCATCCCTCTATTCGTCTTCTTCCATTCTTCTCTCGAGGTTGGATTCTCATCTTCACCCGTCATGTGCCGAATCTGCATCATGAGGTATTGCACTAACAACGTCTTCAACCCTGCGGCACACTTGTAGGAGCTGGTTTCAATGCTCGAGTGGACTCTCCCCATAGACAGAGGCTCTCCATATTCCATTAATCGATGAAACGACACCAATTCCCCATGGTTTAAGAGTAATAGTGCCAGGTACCCATCGACTCGAAGTGTCTCCACTCCTCGACTAAACATGTATGCTGGGCCCATATTGAACAAGTATCTGGGGTAAACCAAATACAAAGCCAAGAGCAGACTGATGGGCATGCCCAGTATCTCCTGCACGAAGGCTCCAAAGATAGTCGCCGTGGTGCCGAACATTCCTGCCATGAATTCCTTCTCCCAGCAAGGACTCAAGAACTTGAGAACCTCATAATCCCTCCTAGTCCTCAATTCACCCTTGGCGTGCTCTCTCCAGAACCCTCCAATCGTCACTTCATTGGCGGCCGAGACAAATCTAGCCACCGTCATGTCTCTTGTTTCGGCCAGCTCCAGTTGTTTCTCCAGAAAACTCCAGACTTGTTTCACGAGGGGTGGTGCTTCCTCCCTCGTCTTGTTCGTGGCGTTCTCCAGCCTTGGTGTCAAAAATGGCCACCAGCCATTCTCTTGAGTCAATCGATATTTCATCGATTCTAATTGCTTCTCCGTCTCGGCCACATTTCTTCTCTCGTTACTGGGACCTCTAGACTTGCTGGTGGAGTTTGTGATCTTCACGTCCATACTCCGAAACCACAACCTGGCCGTCAATTGGCTTATCGCCGGGTGATCGTCTCTGATGACTGGGCTGAACTTGAGTTGCCTGGCAAAGTTCGATATCTCTAGCAAGAGCACCTCATCTAATACGATCAGGATGTCGGCTAGTCCATAAAAGCCCCTCAGTGCATGAAATATGTCCGCCCATGCCGCCGCCAATTCTGACTTGCGAAGCCTCAGGTTCGATGGCTCCAACTCCCGATTGGGGGCTGCCATTAGAATCCGCCATTCATTCCCTTCTGCTATCAGGATCAAGACCGCGTACACGAATTGTAGGGCGGGTGGCATATTCGCGTATCCAGGGGATGTGGTAAACACCACCTTCGTCTTGGACCCAAATCTCGAGACAACATTCTCTTGCACTTCATTCATCGCCGCAAACAACACCTGAATGGCTTCCCATATCTTCCTCGATGGCGGATTTTCATCGCCCTTCAGTTGCTCAAGAGGTCCCACCGCGTGCAGGTGATCATTCATTCCTGCAAACAATAGCAGCTCAGGTTCACAGGGCATCTCTGATTTTATTGCCACCACCAGAGTTAACATCTGGTTTAATTCAGCTCCTGGCAAAGAGTATATCAGTGTCTCCGGCCAGAACAACTTGGGAGACGTTCCTTCGAAGTCCGACCCCGCCACAATGACTACTCTCGCAGCAGCCGGATCTGCTCTATCATAAACTGCCAGGGTTTTGGCCAGCTGGGTGCTGCCACAGGGCTTCCCGTACCTGGGATCTTCCGCCAATTTCGAGCCTTCGTAAGCGGCATCCGGCAATTCCATCGACCCTGGATTGAGTAGTTTGTCTACCACTTTCAACTGTGCCGGGGTCGCCAACCTGATCCTGGCGATGCTCGTTCGGTGCTTGGGAGGTTCTGTTATAAGTCCAGGACTCCCCAGCAGCTTGAGAGGTCGGTAGTTAATGGGTCCCATGATCGCTTTTGTGGGAATTCCAGTCAGGTCTGTGGTCTCCATCAATTTCGTTCTCGAGAAGTGCGCCTCATGAGCTTTCAACCAGTCCACGCAATGATGTCTATTCAAATCCTCGTGCGACACTCGTTCAATCCCCAGGGTTTCCGCCAATTCTCGCCTGCATTCCAAACTCTCTAGGTCCAGTTCTTTCACCTTATCAGGATATCTCAAGCGAGCGGTCTCTATAGACCTCTTTTCCCGCTTGTCCTCTGCCACTACCACTGAGGATATCGTCGAGCCTGGAGGTGTTGATGACGTCACCTCCTCAGACTCCATTGGCGTGGCACTCTGCAATCGGGTCTGGTTGCTCCTCGAACCGTCTCTAGTGTCAACTCTCGTTCCCAAGCGACCAGACAAGGCCCTTGAGGCAAGGAATGGTGGGTTCGGAGGGGGTCCTAATGTGAATTGGGCTGTCTCTAGCAGATCCGACTCTAGCGTGTTTATGTGATCCTGAAAGACGTCGTTCAGCCACTCCGCTCCCTTTGGCCTATCGAAATGGATTCCATCATTGGAGGTGTCTTCAGGGAATCCCTTTTTCTCCATGCGCTCCGCTACGTCCAACAATCTGACAGGAAGCACACTCTTCCGGTGTATGTCTCGGATCACCTTGTTTAGGTTCCGCACCTTCTCGTTCATCTCCAAGGCGTGCTGATCAAACATCATGTTGTAGGGGACCGTGCATACCGTCAGCAGGACGGGGTCCATCTGGATCCTCAGCTCCTCAAGAAGGCAGCTCATCTTGTCGTACAGCCTCGTTATTTTCCTCGCTTCTCCCCTTGACACATCGTTGGTCCCGATCATCAGGGTCACCGTATACACTTTAGTCATCCCTAGCATGTCCAGGGTTGCCAACATCTGTGGCGTGACAGCTCCAGCGAAAGTCAAGATTCCCGTCTGCCAATGCGACTGGATCCGGGTCAACACCCGCACCAGGCTGTCCCCTATGATTAGGTGAACTGCACCCTCTGGCACACGAGGTGGCGCGAGATGCTCCACCCAGGCTGCATCATGGAAGCAGTCCCTCCTGGCTCCCTGTTCCGCACTCCAATCCAGTCGATTGTGCCTGTGGTGCCTCCCCTCTGTATTTTTCTTGTAACTCGAGATCACGACGTTCCTGACCGGCTGTTCCCTCCAAGTTGGGGGAAGCTCCGGTCTTGCCGATCTTTCACGGTTTTTCTGCTGTAATTTCTCGCCTAGCTCTTTCAGGCGCGATGAGCCGCCACTCACCTGACTGTCGCTCGAGGTCGAGGTTGGGGTATATCCCGGCAGCACCACATCCATTAGTGGACGTACAGGTTGTGTCTCTAGGCTACGCAAGGAAGGCGTTGCGTCATTCGGTATCCAGACTTCCAGCCCTTCACTCATGTGTTCTCTGGCCTCGCGGTCAAGGTTGAACCGTCCTCTTGCCCTGGGAGCTTCATCCACCTCCATGCGCGACTCTGGCCTCGAGCTGGTCACTACTCGCTCCTTTGGCCTGGCTCCCTTCTGTGCGTCAAGCTCACGTTGTCGCTGTTCTATTCTCTCCAACTCCGACTTCAGTTGATCACGATTCGAGGCGCTCTCCCGCACCCTTAGTTCCTGCTGATGTTCAACTTTTAGCATCTCAAGTAACCTCAGAGTCTGATCTCGCTCGTTGACTGCCTGGTCTCTCTCCAGCTGAATCTTCTCCCGATCCAGCTTCGCCTGATCCCGATCGAGGTTCGCCTTGTTCCTTTCCTTCTGCGCCTTCTCGAGCTCTTTCTTTAGAACACCCAGATCCGGATATGCCTCGGTCGTCTGTTGCGCTCGCGTCATCGACGGCACCCTACTCGAGCCCTGGCTTGTAGATCTTGCTGTTGGCCTAGTCGGTAGTGGGAACTCCCCTGCGCCATATTCAGTGTTGTTACTCAGGCCAGGATTCCTTGCCAAGTCAAAGCCCCTTACTCCTCCATCCACGTTCCAAGACAACCATCTGGTCTGTTCTTGGTTTGATATACCCTCGGTGGTGTAGCCGATCATCAAGACAGCCTCCGTCGCAGACTCCCTGCATTCACCCTGGTCTTCCAACTGGATGATGGCATTAAGCATTACCGCCATTCTCTCGTCTATCTGGGTATAGTCCAGGTCCCTCAGGCGTCTGTACAGCTCATCCAGAGTAGGCTTCTTCAGGGCCGCGGGCATGGATCTCCAGAATCTGTCTGCCATTCTTTGTGGCTTCGGGATGTATACAGGTATGTGTTAACCAGCTCAAGAATTACCTTACCAGCTCAAGAATTACCTTACCGACTGAAGTATTACCCAACTCAAGAATTCTCTAGAAATGTTCCCTTGCAAACACTTGCTGTAGATATCGATTATCGCGAGTTCAATCAAGATTTCTCTTTCTGTCTCTCGCTTGAGTGTAGTTGGATTTTCACTTTGTTTTTCAAACTTGATCTGAAAACAGAAAGCATATTAAAACTTAACATGTCACGTTCCTAACCTAGAGACCCCCCTTCTACCAGTATGGTTAAAATCTTATCATTCTCATTTCACTTAAAACAATTCAATTGGAATTTCCTTAAAAGCATGCAGATTCATTTTATGTTTTAGCACCGTTAATTCCTTTCTTTTTTAAAATTTTAATTGCCATGCCAATCACATCTTAAAATCCCTTTACCTGCGCCGCACCCCAGTACCTAACTCAAGACTCCTCCCTCACACCCGATTCGATACCCCCGTGTACCCGACTCAGGCGATGCTCAAGTAGTACTTCTTATGAAGATACACCATTATCTCAGTTTCTGCAAAGACCACATGTAGGATAGCGTACAATTCCCTTGGGCTCAGTTTGCCCCTGTTTGGGTCATACACCGGCACTGAAACCTCTGTTATCCCTCTTTCAATCATGAAGTCTCGTAATCTTGTTAGTGCCAATATCACGTGTTCGGGATCAATTGTGTTCCTGTCATTGACCCTCGTTACTAGGAAGCACAGATATTTGCCCGGGACTTGTGCCACTGACGGTGGAAGCGCTGCCATCCCTCCCAGTCCTGGTCTCTGTCTGAACAGAAACTCTACATTCTGGTACTCTCTTTTGAAGTCAGCCTCCAATCTTGATTTGAAACTCATGTCCGCCGTGATGCAGATCGCGCTGGTCCTGTTTGACAGGATGAAGTCGCTATCCGTTATCATGATGTTCTCTGAGTATTCATTGGGTATTTCGAATTTCGTTTTGAAATTCCTTCCTATAGTAGGCTCTGGCTCTTCTTCCTCCAGTTCCAATTCGCTCGTTTCTCTCACTTCCTTGAGCTTCTTTATCATCAAATTTTCGGTGTGGGTAAGTCCTACTCCCACTCCCCGGACAAAAATATTTATCGACGTCCCCGTCGATGTTGTCGGGTCTGAATTGTCCTGAGGAATGTCCAGTGGCCTGTCTGTTGCCGTCCATCCGAAAAGAGGGTCCTCTGTCTTCATGTAATTTGCTGCTGATACATCGACTTGCTGAATGCTTTGTCCTTCGCGGCTCTCGTCTTTGACATCACGCATCCACTCTAGAATCCTCAAGTTCGTGTTCTCCCTCCTCTCTATCTCACTCTGTTCGAGATCCGTTTCTACTTCTGGCGTCGAGTAATCATCCTGCGGATAATGACCACCATCGTCAATGACCTGCCATTCCTCTCCGGCTTCCAGTTCGCCTGCCTTCAGTAATTCCTCGCCCAAATTGTCTGGCTGTATCTTATCGATCAAGAAGTCATCCCCGTACCTGTTGTACCTCATGCCGGTGCGTTTACGATTGCCAGTCCTGGTTTCCGGTGGTGTTGGTCGATCCGGCTCCATCCACTTCGGCACCTCGTCTTGCTCCGGGTCGTTCCAGTCTTCTTCTACAAATGATCCTGCATCAGACTCCACTCCTATCTTTTCATTGTCGTCCAAACTCAAGTTCTCATTACCATCATTTTTCTCTCGAGTGCCTTTCTCATTCACTTCACACGCTGGCTCTACCACCAGGTACTCAAGACCCTCCATGTCCTTCGGTATGCACCAATCCTCTGGGGACGGGACGTGAGGCTTCAGATTTTCATAATGTGCCGCTCGCCCAGTACTCAAGCGATAGAACCGTCCTTGTTGATGAACCTCCGTTATCATGAATGGTCCCCTCCACTTCTTGAGTAGTTTCTTTGTTCCCTTGGGCGGTATTACATTTTGGAAGACCCACACGTATTGGCCCACTTCATATGGCTTTGCTCTTAATATTTTTTTGTCGTATTTCCTGCGTTGCCTCATTTGCGCTTGCGCCGTGTTCCTCCTGCATAGCTCGTTCAACTCCTGTTGTCTTTTGATCGCTTCTTTCACGTATGCCTGAGGCGACGTCCTTTTCCCCTCGTATTCCGGGTAAAAGAATGTCAGAGGCATTGCTCTCTCCCTGCCCGTCAACATCATGAAAGGACTGATGCCCGTAGTTGAGTGCTGTGTACTGTTGTAGGCTCCTACTACCTGTGGCAGGTATTTGTCCCAGTCCGTCATGTATCTTGAGCAGTACACCCTTAACATGTTGACCAGTGTCCTGTTTTGTCTCTCTACCAACCCATTGGTCTGCGGATGATAGGTCGTCGAGTGTGCTTGAGCAATATGCGATCTCTTCATCAATTCTTTTGTCAAGTCCCCCACAAAAGCTTTGCCGTTGTCCGACTGGAAAGTCATTGGACAACCATACCGCGATATCCAATGCGTTATCAGATGATCACATGTCTCTTCCGCCGAGGCTGTCTGGCACGGAACCGCTTCCACCAACTTTGTGAAGTGATCTATTATAACCAGTATCTGGTTGTATCCCGACTCTGTCATGCAGATTTTTTGATGGTCTATCTGCACCACTTCATTGAACTCCGAGCTCTCAACGGACTTGAGGGGAAACTTCATCTTCCTTGGGTCTTTTACCTGGAGACATGCCAGGCAGGCATTCACCCATCTCTCGCAAGCTTTTCTCATTCCTGGCCAATCAAATCTGTGAAGTATCCTTTGTTGTACTTTGTCTATCCCCTGGTGGCCCATCTGGTCGTGTGATCTGAAAAGCACCTCTGTCTGGTACAATTGTGGTAGTATGATGAGGTTGTGTTTGTGTAATATCTTTTCCTCATCTCTCCTCTTGCACGCTACCACTCCATCAGCTGTGTGATAAAGTAAGTCTTTCTTTTCTTTGTAGAACTGGCTCAAGATCTTGTAGCTGTCTTCCTCAAGTTCCCCCTTCTCCTTGACCCCCGACTCGATCCATTTGGAGAGGTTACTTGTCATTTTGTCATTCTTCTGGGCTCTTATTAGGTCTGACAGCCTATATCTCGCCTTGACATGCTCCTTTAGCGCCATGATCTGTCCATTCATCTCACCAGGGTTGTGGATGTCATCACTCAGTTTCACGCATATCATCCTTTTCACGATTTTCATATCATCTTCTGGCACCAGATTCGTTCTGATGTTTGAGTTGCATGATAGTTCCCTGAATGGTTTCCTTGCGACCGCAATTTTCTCAAGTTCCTCACCACCTCACATCTCCTGTATGTCCATGTTGTATGTTCCTGAAGATGGATCCGTCTGTAACTCCCTGTCGTGGTGCCTTGTCTTCTCTTCCGCCAATATCATGCACAGACTGTCTTGGTTTTCGCTGCTCTCATCCGAGTCTTCATCCCATCCTTCACGCTCCCCGGACAATTTTCCTTCTCCGGTTCCTTCTTCCGTGAACCTGGAACACTCCCCGGACTCTTGACCTAGTCCCAGGTGTTCAGTATCTTCCTTGAACGTCACTTTCTTTTTCCTAACCTTGGTCTGCTCCAGAATGTCTTCGGGGATTTTGTCAACTAGTGACCGCACGACATCTTTGCTGTCAGTGACGCTTCCTCTTGATGAGTCAGTATCGTTCACTGTCTCTTTTCTCCGAAGTATAGTGAATTCCGGTTTCTCTTGACCCTTCTCCTGGATCACGGGCTTATCATCTGATAGTTTCTCGAGCAACCTCATTAAGTCATCATCTATCTGTGCAGTTCCTGCTTCCACCTGGTTAAGATCATAGCCTTTTGCCTTGAGCGTCTCCTTCACGATCTTCGACTTGAGTATAATCTCAATCGGAATCCTCTTGCTCTTCCTCAAGATGGTCTTCTCTGGAGGCTCTTTAGGCAATTCAGGATGATCTTCTATCGGTTTGCCTGACTTGTCCAGACATCTCGTGAGTGGAAGACTGTCGTACGTTTCCTTGTCCATGAATGAGAAGCCATCTTTGATTTCAGGTCTGTCTGCTTCTCTTTGCTCTTGTCTCTCATAGAACTCCGTCTTCTTACTCAAGCTGTCGGCATTCTGATGTTTATCTCGCGTTCTATGCTCAATTATCATGTTGTATCCGTCCAGGCGAACTATCCACCTCCCAATGTAACTTTGGTCCATTGAGTACGTTTTCAGCCAGCTCAGTGCTCTGTTGTCGACTCGCAACTTGAATGGCTCACTGCCCAGGTATGCCTGTATTTCTCGACAAAGGTAACCACCGCGAACATCTCTGCTTTCGGTGCTCCGTACTTCATTTCCGTGTCACTCAGGACTTTGCTCCCGTACGCTATTGGTCTCAAGACTGTCTTCCCATTCCATTCTTGTTCTTGGTGGAGAATCCCAGAAATCGCGACTACCGACGCATCCGTGTCCAGCACGTACATCCCTTTCTCAGTCGGCATACCCAGTACTGGTGCCTCACATAGCTCTTTCTTTATTCTCTGGAATGACTCTTCTGCTGCGTTGTTCCACGTGAACTTCTTGCCCTTGTGTCTCATTAATTGTTGCATCGGGTATACTTTGTCTGCATAGCCTTTGATGAACTCTCTATAATAGTTAGCGAAACCCAGGAAGCTCATCAACTGGTGCTCTGTCTTCGGTGATTTCCAGGTCAGGACTGCTTCCACGGCGTCCGTATCAGGTCTGATGCCGTGCTTGTCTACCACCCTGCCCAAGTATTTTATTGAGTCCTTGAGTATCTCGCACTTTGATGGTTTACACTTTAGCCCCGACCTCTTCATGCATGCAAACACTTCGTCTAGTCTCTCAATGTGGTCTTCCAGTGTTGGCGTCGCTATTACCACGTCATCCACGTAGCACATTACCAGGTTGCCATACTTCTTCGTTACGCCTATCAGCGCGTGTGCCATCAACCGCTGAAACGTGGCTGTGGCATTGCAAAGTCCAAACGGCATCCGTTTCCATTGAAACAGACCCAGCTCGCAGGCAAACCCTGTCTTGTCCCTGTCCTGCTTCCTTAGTGGTACTTGCCAAAAGGCCGAGCCTAAATCAAGAGTCGTAAAAAATTTTGCATCTCCTAACTTCGAGAGGCTCTCATCAATCCTAGGTATGGGATAGGCATCCTTCACCGTGACGGAGTTCAGGTATCGAAAGTCACAACAAAACCTCAACTGGTCGCCTTTCTTTTTGGCCATCACTACTCCACACGCCCACGGTGACTTGGATGGTTCTATCATGTCATACTCTAGTAACGTCTCGATCTCTTTTCTACACGCGTCCGATTTGTGTGGGGTCATGCGCCTCGCCCCCTCCCTGTGTGGTACCGCGTTTTCCTCAAGTTCTATTTCATGCTCAACGAAATTACAACACCCGATATCCGCCTTATGCCTCGAAAAAACTTCCTCGTTCCGCTCTAGTACGTCCTTGATGGCTCGAGCTGTTCATCTTTCAGTTTGCCCCTCAAATGTTCAATCTCCGGCAGGACCGGTTTTTCATTTTGCATTTCATCTAGTGTGGGTCGCTCTGGAAAGTTCGAACAGCTCGACAGCCCATCATCCGTTTCTGACTTAAGTGATTTATTAAGACCTGAAGATTCTTTTATTTTCTGCAATCGTCTCAAGATACAAATTTTGTCCCTGTGATTGGGACAATCAACAACTTCATTTTGTTTTGAGTTCTCAATTGTTTCATATCGAGTTTTAACCGGTAAAGCATATCCCAGTTTCCTCCCTCTCTGTATCGTGATCGGTATATCAAGGGTATTCAACAAGACACTGACGCAGAGGCCGCTCTTCGTTATCGAAAATGATCTTCCTAAAACAGCAGCACTTTGACTATTAGGATTCGGAACTATACACACTTGCTTGTTGTCACTTAGTTCATTGTAATTTTTCATCCTCAAACTTACGATTGCCGCTTCATTAGCTTTTAGCCTCACCCTCCTACTCAAGAATACCGGTGCTTTGTTTTCATTTGCCATTATTAAATTTACCGGTTTGATTGCGTACCTCCTATCCGGGTTCCGTATCCTGAACATTGCGTTATTTAGATCAATCGTTACGTCGAAATTCCTGATGAAGTCTCTGCCCAAAATGAATTGGTCAGATTCATCTAGGTTTTCTACCACGATAAAGCTCATCCACAGGTTACGTTCACCCAAATTGAGGGCTATTATCGGCGTCCTGCCCAGCACCCGAAGGGCCCCTTTGTTTGCAGCTGACAGCCGTATTCTCGAGTCTATCAAGTCACCTTTGTCAAAGCCCATCCTCTCCCAAGTTTCGATTGGTATGACGCTCAAGACTGCTCCCGTGTCAAGCAACCCACGTAGTTGAGTCTTTTTGCCACTTATGTCTAGCACGTGCCCTGTCCCATCTGCCTCTGTCCCGATGTGCATCGCATCTTCTTCAAGCATGGCGCAGTGTCCAATCGATCTCACTTTCAACTCTTCTTTCTCTACGTAGATTTGCCCAATTAGGTCTTCGTCACATGTTATCATTGTCTTGGTGTAGATGTTGATCCCGTCTATATTTAGCATCACCTCGTGTGGACCATAAGCTTCAGTATATCTGTTATCAACACGTACCGACTTGCTGCCCCCTCTCATGAGTAGTGCTCTCAGCGCTCTAGAAGTCGTTTGTGGGCTTATACAACTCAAGTAATCTGCGTACACGTCAATGTGCATTATTGTCTGGTCGCTCGGTTCGCTCAAGTTTCTGGTTACCTCATGGCCGCCCACTGTGATTATCGACATTATTCTTGCCCCGATTTTCGATATGCCAAAAGGCTTACCTGTCACCATTTTTACAGTGTTACAATTCCCGGACTTTGTTGAGCCTGGTACAGCCTCTGGTGTTGGGTTCGATCCGGTTAATGCTTCGTTAAAATTCTGTTTTTCGATCTCCAGCTTTAGTCGTTGCTCTATTTCTTTCGCAGCCAGATCCTGTTTCACTTTGGCAATTGCTTCCGTCGCCGCTTTCTCATAATTTATCTCTAGAGAATTCCCTGCCGCGGATTCTATCGCACCATTAACATGTGTTACAGCTTTCACTGTCTTCGTTGGTAATTCCGTGCTTGGTGTTCCTAAGTTCCTCGATTCAAACTCGTTTTGCCTGTTCCGCTGATTCTGCACCGCCGCTAAGGCGAACTTATGTTTGGGGTGACTCTGGTCCTTGACCGCTTCCCAGAACAAGGGACAATCCATTCTGAAGTGCCCCTCCTGGTTACAGAAGAAGCATCTAGCGCCTATCTTGATGATTAAGCCATTATAGTACTCGTGTTCCTCCATCTGGCTCATGTCCTCCTCATCCGGTGCGTATCCTAGGCTCTTCATGCCTTGTTTGTATGTTGTGCAGTCAGCCACGTGGTGGTCCGCTGACCCGCAGTTCGCGCATGATCTGCGTTTGTCCATATCATCTCTAGGTTTGTACCATGATGACCTCTGGGGTTGGCTTCCCCCCTGTGTGTTCCTGTTTTCCGAATATGAGTATTTCTTGGGCTTCATCAGCATGTATTCCCTTGATTTCTGTCTCATTTCTTCTGGGGTTGGTGCGCTGTCTTTCGACAATGTGTAGTATGTAGCTAACATTGTCCTTAAGTCATCACTTTTTACCCCATCAATGAACTTCGAGGCAATGCTGAAGTTTCTTCTGTTTGTCGACTCCTCTGGGTCACTCCTTCTTCTCAAGCTCTCGAGATTATCTAGGAACCGATCTATTGACTCGTCGTCCCTCTGCCTTCTCTTTTCAAATCGCATCATCGCTTGGTGACCCTTCATGCCCGACCCGAATCGATTCAGTAATATCTCGAAGATCTTGTCCGCGGTGTCGCGTTCTTCTTCCTTTTTGCGACCACGCATTTTAATGCCGTGCCTTCTAAGTTGCTGAGTATGGCCGTGCATGCTTGTCTTTCATCATTCAAGTTATCTTGCTCTAGGTGTAATCTCATCACTTCCACCCAAGTGTCGATGCATCCATCGGAGTCGTCTTTGAATTCCTTTGGCTTCTTGAAAGTTTTTCTTGATTTTCCGTCCCTCCTATCGCTCGAGTCAGTGTTCCTCGTGGCGAAGGCCTCTAGAGTCCTGTTCATCATCTCCCAAGTGCTTGCCCACGTCATTGCATCCGGACCTGCGTTGCTGCTAGCTGTTGAGTCCCCCGGACCACTCGTTGTGTTTGATGTCCCACTTTTCATGATTGTTTTAGCAGTCGTTGGTGCTATGCTTACGGCATCCCGGTTTAAAGGCAACGGTGTCGATTGCCGTTTGTTCCTTTGTGGTTCCACAAAGTCAACTCTGGTGCCTTGCATGCGATCCGCTGCCGGTTTTTCTTGTGAGGTAGAATTTCTCAAGATTGCATCCAATTTCGCCTGTATTGCACACGAACTTTCGGCCTGATTCCTGTTCATTATTTCCATTCTCTTTTCCAGGCTACCTAATTGGCTGTTGACATCATCATATCGGTTTTTCAACTGTTGCATATCTTTTTTGATGTTCTTATCTCGTTCTTCATTGGTGGCATCCACCTTGTTCGACATCTGCTGGAGTCTCTCGTCTGTCGCCTTAGCCAGGTTAAAATAACTATCCAGATACTCGTGTTTGTTGTATTTCAACTCTTTCCTTATTAAGTCTCTATCTTCCTCACTGTACTTCAGTCTCTTGTCGATCTGATTTAGTTTTGTCATCAGGTCTCCAAGCTCAAGGGTAGCTGTTTCATGATCAGCCGTTGTCTTGTTTCCAGCTGTCGCTTCCTTTCTGGCTTGTTCTTCCTTTGGGTCGGCTTCTGTCGCCTTTGTGCTCACTGTCCCAAATGTTCGTGCTCTTCCAGTCTGTGATTCCTCGGCCGTGTTGTCTTTCGATTTCATTCCGACCATCATCGCCAACTTTTCTGTAAAAGATGTCTTCTTTACTTGAGAGTCATCTTTCACCGTTTCTCGGGTATTGCCTGTTGTGTCTTCCAACGCGTCTATCGGCGAAAACTCCACGGTTTTTGGATTTTGATCTTCCATATGGGGCATCGGTGTGGATTCCGTTGTCTTTTTTTCCACTTCATCTACGCTCTGGTCTGGTGTCTCTAGGTCGATTTCGATTGTGGGCTCCACCTGTTTTTCCCTCGCATCTTCTCGCGTCTTGCTCTCGGCGCCACTTCTCGTGCTGACCATGCTAACTGAAAAGTTATTTTTTGTTTTGCCTGGGCCCCTTGATGTCGTTCCACGCAGCGACGAGTTATATTTCGTGTTTGATCCACTTGACCTTTTTTCAAGCACCGGTACCCTACTCCGTCTCATTATTTCTATTTACAATTGCTTTTATTTACAATATTATTTTATATACAATTCTATTCAAGAATAAAAATTTTGTGGAAACAAATTCTTAAAAGAAAATATACAACGTGATAAAAACCTTGTTCCAATTCTCTAAAATCTTCAACTAATTTTCTTTATTCGTGGTCCCAATTGTACCGGGTTCCAATTAGTCTTGTTCTGTCTTAATCCTGTCTTAAAACAGCTTGTTGTAATTTTATTTCAATTTTTATACTGTCCTAAGACTTCCAGTTACCGTCCCTACTCTTCTTCGTGTGTCCCAAGGCTAGTGTCCCAAGACTACCGTCCCAAGGCCAGTGTCCCAAGGCTAGTGTCCCAAGACTACTGTCCCAAGGCTAGTGTCCCAAGACTACTGTCCCAAGGCTAGTGTCCCAAGACTACTGTCCCAAGGCTAGTGTCCCAAGGCTAGTGTCCCAAGACTACTGTCCCAAGGCTAGTGTCCCAAGGCTAGTGTCCCAAGACCACTGTCCCAAGGCTAGTGTCCCAAGACTACTGTCCCAAGACTACTATCCCAAGGCTAGTGTCCCAAGACTACTGTCCCAAGACCACTGTCCCAAGACCCTTGTCCCAAGACCCTGTCCCAAGACCCTTGTCCCAAGACCCTTGTCCCAAGACCACTGTCCCAAGACCCTTGTCCCAAGACCACTGTCCCAAGACCACTGTCCCAAGACCCTGTCCCAAGACCCTTGTCCCAAGACCATTGTCTCAAGACCACTGTCCCAAGACCCTGTCCCAAGACCCTTGCCCCAAGACCACTGTCCCAAGACCCTGTCCCAAGACCACTGTCCCAAGACCACTGTCCCAAGACCCTGTCCCAAGACCACTGTCCCAAGACCACTGTCCCAAGACTGTATCAAGACTGTTCTGGTCCAACACTGTCCCAGGACTTCTTTGGCACTGTCCCAAGACTGTTGACAAGTGTCTGAGCGGTGGGACCTCTCTCTTCTTCGTTATGGGGACTTCTTGATTCACTGTACCTTGTACCACCACTCAATCTCTAGTAAAATTTCCCCAAAAACCCTCTCTTAAAAGCCAAATACTGACCCCTTTTTTTTTATTTCTTTTTAGTTACCTCTATTTCAATGTTCCAAGCAACTTGAGACCAAAACCTGTGCGCAGGTATCTTGTGATCACCTGTTCGTATAAAAACTAAACACAAATCCTCCCCAAAATGCAACAAAAAATCCAAGCCAGAAAAAGTAATAAAAACAGAAAAATGAGCCCACCTAAAATTCTTAGGTGACCAATGTCTACCTTTCGTCGAAAAAAAATGTCTGGTACCTAATCGCCACGCGTTTTCCTCCCCCCACTAGCGATCTTATGTGGTATCACAAAAACTGTCTATGTCCGTTCCCCCCTACCGATCCGACCAGGGTACTTACCTTAACCTAATTCCAATTTTGGATATCCGTTTCCTATGACCAACGCGTGTAAATGACTAATGTAACTAAATCAACGATGTCGACCAATTAGTTACTCTAATTTCTCCCCTGTTTACAATTTACAACCGCCAACCTCTAACTTAACCAGATCCCCTTCTAACCTCCCCCCTTTTTAGCCCCCCTTCTTAAGCCTAAAATTACATTAAGCGCCGGGTGCTAAACCTCTCAAGAGAAAACCGTAGACCTGTCTCCAGGCCTGCTCAAGTAAAAACGTTCCTCAAAACCGGGGGATATCGCTTATTCAATTTTACACTTATTTCCTATAATGTAGTATGAGTTTTAACGATACCCGTTCTGCCCAACTTGAGAACTCGAGAACTGCCAAATCCTTCTTGGCTACTTTCCCACTCGACTGGTCACCTCTTCCAGTCCAGTCTCCTATTGGTTCAGCTCAAGTGCTCCTGAACCACTTTCCCACTCGGCTGGTCACCTCTTCCAGTCAAGTCTCCTATTGGTTCTGCTCAAGTGCTCCTGAACCACTTTCCCACTCGGCTGGTCACCTCTTCCAGTCAAGTCTCCTTGTTGTCCAGCTAAGTTCCAAGCTATCTAAAAACCCTTGACAACGCCCCACACTCGGGCACTTTATTGAGGTTACTGGGTTAAATTGCTAGGTTGATCGAAACGATCGAACTTGTAAAACAGTATGGGTATACTATTTAATTAATATAAAGGTTTGATCCAACTAATCTGGTGTCAAAGTCACTGTCTTTTTTCGTTTTATGGTTTTTGTTCCTTTTTCTATTCTTTTTTGGTTTTTGTTTTGCTTTTTGTCTTTTTGCTCGTGTTTTTGTCCCCCTAGTTGTCCCCCTTTACTCGGTTAGCTAAGCCTCGTTCGGAGAACGTACCAGGAAGTTTTCTCGAGTTTTCTTAAAAAACTATCACGGTACAACCGGAAGGTTTGCACGTTCCTGTCGAACCGCACCGCCGGTACTCTAGAATGGGCATTCAGCCCGAAGCTGTCTCAAGTGGGTTCGACTCCGTAGTCTTGATGTCGTAAACACCCAGGAGCGCCATAAAAACACTATGTAACATTCGTCTACTGCAGTCACACATGAGGCTTAAGAAAAGTAAGCCCTATAACTATTGGCTCAAGAGTCAGGGACGCTATCTCTTGTGTTTTTCCACCTCAAATCAGTCGGAGCCAATTCGGTTCGCTTGTGACACGAGACCACGACCCGTTACAGCTTAAAGGCTACTACTAAAATATCCCCCCCCCCCCCCACTCTATAATTAATAACGTCCCCATACTCAGGTCTCTAGATACCCAAAATACATGAACGCCGTTAAAAACCAGGTCGGAACAATCCGTTAAGTTACTTTTTATTAGACAGTGGAACTTTGATCCATTTCAGATGGATCAACCTAAAACTCGCCTTACCTCAACATAACAATTATAAAACACACTCTAGAAATTTAAATTAGTACTCACATTGTAGCACGCTCAAGAACTGGGAGTAATCAAGTCGGTAATCAACTCGAGAATCAAATAATGTAATTAAAATGAGTTTAATGTTTGTCAGTTTTAATAACAAGAACAAGTTTGTACTCTAGAATGTCAGTTCTCGTGAACCATTGGGACACTCTAGCTGTCCACCTTTCCACCGAAGGTTCACTCTAGTCCAGTTTAGAATAATACTCCAATCACAACAATCCAGTTCGTGGGAATACTCTTGTCTCTGTTTCGAATGGGACAGCTCTACTCTAGGTTATTGCTGTGACGGAAATTGCGAATAGCAATTTCCTACCGATTTTTCTTGCAACTTTCCCGCGATTGTCACTCGATTGTTCTGACTTCTCTTTTCTGATTTTCAGTTATCGCGAGAAAATCGTGCATGACAGGTTCCATTCGAAATTTTGAAAAATTAAATTTCACTCCAAAATTAAGTGTTTTTTGCTTCTCTCAAGGTCAAACTTCCAAATATGACCGACTGGCACACGAGTACATCACATCAGATGAAAATGCTCAACACGCAAAAGATGTTACTCGAAAAACGACCAACTAGCTACCGAAAAAATAAGGTCCTCAAACTAGAAAGCCAAATCACTGAATTATGTGAGCATGATCGAATCTCATACCAAGAAAAAAATTTTGGTTCAAGAAATTGTGGTCAAATTTACAAGCACCTTAAGCATATCAATAGAGCTTCGAACATCCCGAAAACGATCAAGTTCAAATACAAAATGACATCAATTCCAGAAGAAAAGGTAGAAATGTTTAACACATTTTTCACTCAGTGTTTTCAGCCAAAGAGAACTAAAACTTCCTTGACATAAAGTGCGAATCACCAACCCTAACAAACTTCAGCGTTTCAAACAAAACAATAAGTATTAATCTGGCAAATATAGACACTACAAAAACTCGTGGACCAAATGGTATAACTCCCGGGTTTTACCAACGATGCGGCAAACAAATGAGTAATATACTCAATAAGCTTTTCAAGAATATCAAACGCATACGCAAAATGCTAACGAGTTGGAAAACAGCGGCTGTAACACCCGTTCACAAAAAGAACGACCCAAAAGATGTTGAAAACTATCGCCCAATCTCCCTCCTAAACATTGACAGCAAAATCTTTAAAAAATGCATGTACTCTCCACTCTACGAGCCCTTTAAAGACCATCTTTCCATAAACCAACACGGTTTTGTGAAGAAACGCTCCGTTATGAGCAACATGCTCCAATTCCTAAATCGAATCTACAAAGCCCTGGATGAAAATCCCCATGATGAAATCATTGCTTTTTATGCTGATTTCTCCAAGGCCTTCGATAAAGTCCCCCAAAAATTATTACTCCGAAAATTGAGTGATTTTGGTGTAGGTGGATGCCTACTCGAAATCATCTACGACTATCTCAGAAACCGAAGGCAATTTGTTCGGTTTGATTTCTACACATCCACCGTCCTCGAAATAACCAGCGGGGTACCCCAAGGTTCACTTCTGGGCCCACTCCTGTTCTGTGTTTTTATAAATGATCTCCCTGAAGTCCTACACTTCAGTGACCCCTCAATATTTGCTGACGATCAAAAAATTTTATCTGTTGGACGCAAACAAGATCAAATACAACTTGACTTAATCAAAATCGAAGATTGGGTTAGACAAAACAACATGGAGCTGGCATTTGAAAAATGCGCTCAAATAAACTGTTAATACGTGTTAATATAAATCTTTTTTTAAACGGAAATCGTGTACCTCAGCCAAAATCTATAAAAAATCTGGGTATTCACATGTTAGGAGATCTTAGTTCGAGCACTCATTTAACCGAGCGATTAAAGAAAGCAAACAAATTACTATACAGTCTAAGACGAAATGTAGCATATAACGTCAACACCTTTGTAAAATTAGGTCTCTACAAATCAATGTTACTACCAGTTCTAACCTACGGCTGTCACTGTGCGAATTTTCTAAGAAAAGACCTACAAAAACTTGAATTTTTTCAAAAGAAAGTACTAAAGTGGATATGTGGAAAAACACTGCCAAAAATACACTGATCAACTTAAAATGCTCAACATTTTACCTCTGCCAATGTTCCTACAGACCAATGACTTACTTTTGCTTTCAAAACTCTGCACTGACTTCGAACACCACAGCATCCCACTTCTCACAGCTAACAATACCCTAGACCGACGATTAGAGCCCGTCAAATTACCCAAAACTTGAACAGAAAAACGGAGGGGAGAATTTCGTACAACCAAAGTTGAAAATAGAATTGATCATTTAGTCAAATTCAGGATAGAACAGGGACTCAAACAGCGCATCACAAACCTTATGTGGAATTTCTACAGTGAAAAAAACAGTACACTCAAACTCTGCACTTGGCAGATATGCTGCGACTGCACAACGTGCAAAAAGAACTGGACAATATTATAAACTCTGTTGAAGAAATTCCCACCAGTATTCTACTTGAAAGCCAAAACAGCAACAACAACAACAATCAAGTCAACAGGGACAAATATCCGTTGAACTCGCTCGACAAAAGCCCACTGAGGGAAAAAGATAATTTAGTGTTGAGGCACGACGTTATCATTAACTTTTTGACAAGCAACAGGACGAACAATGTTTTGCCTAACTCAATCAGAGGCCTCATAAAGAATCTTGAAGATAGAAAGGATCATATTTGAGCCGTCATATACTGTCAAAAGAAGGGTGCTCCGTACGTATTGCAAGAAATTGATAAGGACGAGGAAACTAACCATCTGGTCTCCAAATTAAAGTAAAAGTGTCAACTCGAGCTCATCGACGGGTACAGCGAGCTCCACCAGCAACACGAGCTCAAACTAAAGTTATAGCGCCTGGTTTGGCAGCACAAGGAGAGGTTGTTCGATCTGATTTCCAGAAGAAGAAGCAGCAAGAAAAGACCATCGCAGAACCGGCGCAGGGCACAGGCGAAGCGGGTAGCTGCGGATAGACAGCAGGAAGACGACAACCCGAAACCACAGTGAGGTTTGTTGCGTTTTGGGATTTGCGCTGTTAGCACCTCTTGAGTTTTTGTTTCTCGTGGCCAACAGTGCAATAAACATGATGCACTTACCACGGACAATCCTGAGATTCATTCTCAGAGAAAGAATTTTGTGGAAAGCTTCATTGAATAGACAGCAGGAAGACGACAACCCGAAACCACAGTGAGGTTTGTTGCGTTTTGGGATTTGCGCTGTAAGCACCTTGTGAGTTTTTGTTTCTCGTGGCCAACAGTGCAATAAACATGATGCACTTACCACCGACGTTCCTGAGATTAATTCTCACAGAAAGAATGTTGTGGAAAGCTTCATTGAATTATACAAAGTATTTAAATCAATTTAACAATAGCCAATATCGCCTTATATTTCTGAGGAATTTCCTAATAACCGATATGATAACAAATTTTGTGCGGTTTAGGGTACCTGAGAGTGGGGTGTTTTCAGACGAAGCGGTTCACAGCTTTCAACTTAAACTACTTAGGACAGAGATTGGCAGAGCAAAAGAGGATAGCGGTAGGGCAGCGGAAGACTTGGGCAAGGTAAGGGACATAGTTAGGAGAAAAATTGATAAGAGACTATGGCTGTCGGTCATTAACTATGTTCTGCGTCAAGCAAGGGACAACGCTTGAGTCACGCGCCTCAGTTACTCTAAGAAGATTGGGAAGTTAGCTGATAGACAAGACAGATCCCTAGGAAAAATATACACAGAAAAGCGGTAAAGGTACTAGATGATTTAATAATGCCGGGATGGGTGGATGAGTTTCTGCCTATGGGGCCTAAACATCCAGTCCGAGACAAATCAATATGTCTGCTTTTCAGCAAACATAGAACAGGGACTCAAACAGCGCATCACAAACCTTATGTGGAAACTCTACAGTGAAAAATACAGTACCCTCAAACTCTGCACTTGGCAGATATGCTGCGACTGCACAGCGTGCAAAAAGAACTGGACAATATTATAAACTATGTGGAGGAAATTCCCACCAGTACTCTACTGGAAAGCCACAACAACAACAACAACAACAACAACAACAACAACAACAACAACAACAACAACAACAACAACAACAACAACGACAACAACAACAATCAAGTCAACAGGGGCAAATATCCGTTGAATTCGCTCGACAAAAGCCCACTGAGGGAAAAAGATAATTTAGTGTTGTGGAACGACGTTATCATTAACTTTTTGACAAGCAACAGGACGAACAATGTTTTGCCTAACTCAATCGGAGGCCTCATCAAGAATCTTGAAGATAGAAAGGATCATAATTGAGCCGTCATATACTGTCAAAAGAAGGGTACTCCGTACGTATTGCAAGAAATTGATAAAGACGAGGAAACTAACCGTCTGGTCTCCAAATTCAAGTAAAAGTGTCAACCCGAGTTCATCGACGGGTACAGCGAGCTCCACCAGCAACACGAGCTCAAACTAAAGTTTTAGCGCCTGGTTTGGCAGCACAAGGAGAGGTTGTTCGATCTGATTTCCAGAAGAAGAAGCAG
The DNA here is from genome assembly GCF_963678635.1 of Symsagittifera roscoffensis. Lineage (NCBI taxonomy): Eukaryota > Metazoa > Xenacoelomorpha > Acoela > Convolutidae > Symsagittifera > Symsagittifera roscoffensis. The sequence continues at coordinate 30,708,252 of NC_087067.1, read as the reverse complement.
CAAGAAAAGACCATTGCAGAACCGGTGCAGGGCACAGGTAAAGCGGGTAGCTGCGGATAGACAGCAGAAAGACAACAACCCGAAACCACAGTGAGGTTTGTTGCGTTTTGGGATTTGCGCTGTTAGCACCTTGTGAGTTTTTGTTTCTCGTGGTCAACAGTGCAATAAACATGATGCAATTACCACCGACGTTCCTGAGATTCATTCTCAGAGAAAGAATGTTGTGGAAAGCTTCATTGAATAGACAGCAGGAAGACGACAACCCGAAACCACAGTGAGGTTTGTTGCGTTTCTCGTGGCCAACAGTGCAATAAACATGATGCACTTACTTACCAACGACGTTCCTGAGAATCATTCTCACAGAAAGAATGTTGTGGAAAGCTTCATTGAATTATACAAAGTATTTAAATCAATTTTACAATAGCCAATATCGCCTTATATTTCTGAGGAATTTCCTTATAACCGATATGATAACAAATTTTGAGAGTGGGGTGTTTTCAGACCAAGCGGTTCACAGCTTTCAACTTAAACTACTTAGGACAGAGATTGGCAGGGCAAAAGAGGATAGCGGTAGGACAGCCGAAGACTTGGGCAAGGTAAGGGACATAGTTAGGAGAACAATTGATAAGAGACTATGGCTGTCGGTCATTAACTATGTTCTGCGTCAAGCAAGAAACAACGCTTTAGCCACGCGCCTCAGTTACTCTAAGAAGATTGAGAAGTTAGCTGATAGACAAGACAGATCCCTAGGAAAATTACACAGAAAAGCGGTAAACGTACTAGATGATTTAAAAATGCCGGGATAGTTGGATGAGTTTCTGCCTGAACATCCAGTCCGAGACAAATCAATATGTCCGCTTTTCAGCAAACATAGAACAGGGACTCAAACAGCGCATCACAAACCTTATGTGGAAATTCTACAGTGAAAAATACAGTACCCTCAAACTCTGCACTTGGCAGATATGCTGCGACTGCACAACGTGCAAAAAGAACTGGACAATAATATAAACTCTGTGGAAGAAATTCCCACCAGTACTCTACTGGAAAGCCACAACAAGAACAACAACAACAACAACAACAACAACAACAACAACAACAACAACAACAACAACAACAACAACAACAACAATCAAGTCAACAGGGACAAATATTTTTTGTCGGAACTGAAGAAGCATGATGTGTTCGGCAAAAAATTATGTGAAATGGAAGCGGCTGTCAAGTGGTACACAAAAAAGTACGCCATACTCGACCTGATACGGGAATTGAAAAAGCTAGAAAATATCTCAAAAACAGCGAACTAAGGGCGGTACTTTTTTATAAGGGTGTTAGGTTTTGCGTCATAAAAAATCACACATTTGAAGGAAAACTGAACCATTTGCTAGACTCAGAAAAATTTGAGAGATGTGATAATATGCATGATTCAGTTGTTCAAAAAATTGAAGAAAAAAAATGAACAAAAACAACTGGCCATGAACAAAAGGCATGAGATCACATATGGCTTATATGCAAGGTTGATGTCAACTGGTAGTCAACCAGCACAACTTTATGGACTGGCCAAAATTCATAAAAAGGATACACCGCTACGATCGGTCCTCTCTCTCCCCGGTAGTTCTTATGGGAAATTGAATAAAACACCAGCAATTTTTTGGATAAAATAGAGGCTGCAAATATTGAGATCAATACTGAAGCAGCTAGGGTTATGATGGAGAATACTAAATTAGACTCTGATGAGAGTAATGTTTCCCTGGTTTTGAAAAGTCTGTACACAATCGTTCCACTCAAAGATGCCATTTACATTGCGCTGAAGAATTTATATACAGCCAGAATGAGCCACCTGAATTGTCAAGAAGTACATGGGCTTTTTGTTCATGGCTGTTAGTAATGTCCATTTTAAGTGCAACATTACATGGTATGTACAGAAAAACGGATTGGCCATGGGTGCATCCCTGGCTGTCATTCTGGCAAACTTTTGGCAGAAAGACTATGAAAAAGTACTGGCTATTGATATCCCTCAAAAAATTGATATCCTAGAGGAAATGAACGGAAAATGCCCAAAATGCAATAGTAGGGTGAATTTGAGGACCATGGCAGCGGAATGTGATGATTATTTGAATTGGTATCATAAACAATGTGGTTATTTTGGATGAGGATTACAAAGGCATATCAGAAAAAGTTTGGTTCTACAATATTTTCAATAAGAGGCGTGAATGTGGGCTGACGATAACAGGTGTGACGCTTTTCTTACGATATGTCGAAGATATTATAAGGTATGTTAAAGGCGACCCGAGCGTGGTATCGCATGCTGCCAACAATTTGCACACTTACTTACAATTCACGCTTGAAACACCAAATGAGAACGTTGACTTGGCTTTTCTAGACGTTAATATAACTGTAGATGGCAGCAGGAAAAATCATTACCAGAGGAGTGGTCATCTAAAGTTGTGTCGGAAACACTAAGCAAAATTCTTGGAGCAAATTTAATACCAACTAAGACAGAAACCCGAGCAACCGATGACAAGCGATACGAAAAACCCCTAATGCTCAAGTTTCAATATTGAGGTATTGAAAGTGAATTTTTTGCAAACAAGGTGCGCAGCATCACCAACGCACAAATATTTTTTAGGAACAGGAAATTGAAAACCGCTTTTTCCTCCATTAAGTGGTCATTCTCTCGTGATCTGAAACCCAATGTTGTCTACAAACTGTTTTGTTGTGATTGTATATCTACCTATGTTGTACAAACTGTTCAACATTTGGCCACAAGGGTTGAAGGAAACAAGGAAAAGGACTAGCCGATTGAATTGCGACAAATTAGATCATTCAAACAACGCAATAAAACTCCTAACAGTGGAAGCATTGCATATAAGGAAACTGAGGCCAGGGATCAACACGCGGGATGAGTACAAGAGCAGGGAGCTAACAATTAGATTTGAGTTCAAAAAGATTTTCGGCTGAAAATATCGAGCATGTCAATCAAAAAATTTGTAAAGTTGAAAAGTTAGTATAAGGAAACGCTAAATAAGTTTAATCAAAACAAAAGATTACGAAACTCTCACCTAATAACGTTAAAAGTTGATTGGTGGAAAGATTTTTTTTTTCATAGAACCACTTCATGGTCTTTTATGATGTTTTAACGTCTGTAGATCACTTTATATCAAATTGATTCAAATAGCTAGCGACATAGCTCCGAAAGCGTTAGAACTCACATTTTGATAATTTGTCTTCCTAATAATGCTTCAATTGGATAATTATGTAAATACAGCAATTTCAAATATTTGGAAACTTAAGAGAGTACCTAAGGTTTTGAGTGTTGCCTTTAAAACAAGTTCGTGATAAATTCTAAAATAAAAACAATTACTCATTGGCTGTTTTTTTTACCTCATTCTCAACTTTCTTAGACCAACCCAAAGGAAAAGATCTAGGTGACGATGAAACATAAGTTACAAATTTTTTGTACAATTTTTCACAAAACGATTGGTTCTAAGCCATCATGATGAAAAATTAACCAGTCACTGTTGGCATCCAAAAAAAAACTTTTAATCTCTGAATCAAGTAAAAAGTTTTAGAATGAACTGTCTGGAGTTATAGTTTCGATATAAAAAAAACCAAAAGACTTACGAATTCAATTTTCAGTGTCAACTCTCTGCATCTAAACTCATCGCGCGTAATCAAGCCCGGTTTCTCTTTCCTGATATGTATTTCTTCTAGTGTTAACAAATTATTCTGTTTGTTTGACCTATCTAAACTTCACATTTAACATCTGCATTATTTCCCTCAAGTCTGCATCGTTGAAGGTAGAGGCCTAACGGTGAGTCTGGTTTCTTATGTTCCTCAATTCTAGTGTTCAAATGTCAAACAATTTAACATACATAGGTTGAGATACTCTCACTACATGGTAGAAGCAATAAACATTGTAAAATACGAAAGTTTTTTACGTTTGTGCATCATCAGGTTTAAAATAATACAATTTTATAAATTGATCTTCGACGGTAAAATCAACCTACAACATTGGCTAAAGAAAATAATAAAAATTCAATCAATTAGAAGTTTGCAAGTTTGAATTTCGCGCCAACGATACATCATGATTATATCATCACGCTTAAGTTTCTGAGATCTTCTCTTACCCAATGAATGACTGTTTATAAACCACACTCGACTAGAGGTTATTAACAAATGCTGACTACAGCGTTGTTAAATATGATTTTACTTTTATTGTGGTGAAAATTACCTGCGCGTTGGCTTGCAATCTTTGCAATCTCCTTGAAAATATTGGTTTTGGTTAGTTCTTTTTTAAATGTGACATTCAACCAGAACAGCTTAAAACTCATGGCAGCAGCGAATCTTTACTGGCAGCAGTTGAGTGAGGAAATTGGCTGTTTCGAAGAAGTAACAGCGAACGAAATCACTTATCGAAGAACTCTCTTATAACAATTCTACAGCTACAAACGTTACCGAGCATTTCCCGAGAAACTAGAGGCCTATTGGTAAGATCTGCTACTCTTCCTGATTGCCACGAAGACAGCTCTTCGATCGTATTTGAGAGTTCAGAAGGGTCTTGGGAAAGACATAAGATATTGATTTTAACATTTTTTAGCTTCCGGGAATGCCTTGAACTGAATGTAATTATCAACTAAATCGTTTTTCAGAACATAAGAAGTTATGAGTTGAGAAAATATTTGATCCATCTCCGATGAATAAAAAAATTTTAATCACTGCTAAAAAAAACAAAAATATTATGGTAATAAGTGGTATGGTAGTCTTGTTTTTTGGAGCGACCTCGTGGTCTGGGGATACTGAGACCCAGCCATGAGCTCACTATTTCTGCATATAACTACGTTAGTTTCCGCGGTTTTTAATGATTTTATCGACCCGATATCAAGGAACCACACATTGAACTGGCTTTGGTAGAGACGGTTAGAAGCACGTGAAGCTGTGTTTAGACGTTTCAGGCCCTTGCTTTGTTTCTGTCGGTATGTACTCCCCGCCTGCGAAAGCTAAAGCACCATTAGAGTTGGGGGCTTCAGATCCTTTGTTGATTGAGTTGAAAAACTCCTCTCACTTTACAGGGGCTAGCCCTTAACCTCGGTTGCACAGGGCGTCTGCTGCCATTTTTTGAACCAATGTTCAGGATATTTATTTGTCAACCCATAAGCCCTTTTAGTTGTCAATTATTTTTCCTAATTCTTTGACTACGTATTTTGTAAAGTATAGGGGTCAATCTTTTGCGCATTAATGAAAATTACTTCGTTCTCTCTCTCTCTCTCTCTCTTCCATAGCCATATCAAAATGCTCCTAGTTAGATGTACTCATAAACAATTTATGCACAGTGCCTTGAAAAACACAACGCGTGTACTGAGTTGGGCGCAGCTCTTTCACTTCAATCTAAACCCAGTATCTGTTAGTTTTTGATACCAATTAATGAATACCCACTTTTCCTGCGACACATTTATGTTCAAACCCAGGAACAGCAAACTGATCTTTGAATGGGTTTTCTCTAGAGTGAACTAATGATTTGAATAAAGAGAATCAGCGGCATCGAGATCACTTTTGACTCTTCTAACAAGGTCATCCACATACCTGCGGACAAAATTTAGCTGTGGTGTTTCCCTCTCATTTTTCTTGAAGCGGAAGCAGCTTTCTCAATACCAGATTTTCTCGGTTATTATTGTGTATACAATATCGGATATTTTGCTTTATTTAAGATGCTATCAGTTCTCATTCAACTCCTTCGTTCTATATCTTATTTTCCAGCTGCAAAATGAGAACGAACCGTTCGTGTCAGCTCTCATTCAACTCCTTCGTTCTATATCTTATTTTCCAGCTGCAAAATGAGAACGAACCGTTCTTGTCATCCGCTGGTTGTATCTTCGTTACCGGCGGTAATTCTTGTTTTCAAGCAAACTTGTACTCTTTCAGCCATTTTTTTGCAAGAATTACAGCGAGGAAAGCGCCCATTCCATGAATCATTATAGTCATTACACCTGAAATATAGCTTGCTCGAAAGCCTTTTTAGTGTCGCTTTTTTACTTTCAGGGGAAGACTTTTTGTTGTACAGCTTCAGTAAGGCACACTCATTTCAATTGCTTCCTTCAAGGGAACATAAATCTACACATCTTTCACATCAAGAGGTATGAAGCCATCATGGTGCCAGAGTACTGAGTCAAACCTGTTAGCTGTCTGGCGAAAGTTTGAGGACTAGAACGTCATAAGTGTGGAGGTCTTGACTGCGTAAAAACACTTGCTAAACAGCATAAGCAAATCACAATACTGTTCAGAAATTTAATGATGAAAACGAGAACGGTAACATAATTAATAGCAGATTGTCATGGAGGAGCTGAAGTGATTCTGGTGACTGCACTAGGATTCTACAGCATGTTTGGTTCTTTAGAGTAACTATTGAATATGGAACAAAAAATGATCTGGTCACGGCCATCAGCGTAGAAGTATTTCCGGGTGTGTTACAAACTGAACAGAAGCATATCGGAAAATGTAGAGACGCGATAGAAGTGGAGATGAATATCAGGCAAATTGAAACACATCGCAGACCGCTTGGAAGTCGATACCTAGTAGGCTGAACGATGGCTCCGATGTGCAAAAGCCGATATCCGGTACATTTCGTGGCAGTGGACGTAAAAAGCACAAAAATGACGATAGCGAATAAGTCTTTCTCAGTGCCAAAACGTGTGAGGCTTGCGAGAATGTCGGAAAAATCTTACGAACTACTCTGTAAAATGTTTGCCGCAGTTCCAGAAAGAACCAAGAACGAATTAGAGCCGAGAATTGGAAAGAAGTTCATAGGACATGCTAGTGGGATTTTTAGTGATTTTGAAAGACAGAAGCAGAAAGAATCAACAGCAACGGATTACAATGCAGTAGACAAAAGTGACGAAATCCACCGAATGGGAAACGAAATTGGAAAAGCATCATGTTGACGCATGATGATGTCCCATGCCATTGTTTGCGAGTTATGATGGCAATCAGTTGGCTGGAAGCTCATGTTAAAGAAAACAATCGACATGAAACACCGACCAAAGAACAATTAGTAGAACTCGATTATATCAAAGTATTAGTTCTTTTTTGAGACACTGTGCAAAATCATGAACATTTCGTTGAAATTAAGAAGATATGAGCCAGAAGACGACTGATGTCATGGTTCAGAGCCAACATAACCACCTGGTTGTATGAGTATGCCACGAGCATATATCGAAGCAAAGCAGGTTCGCATCAGATGGACATAGGATCGGAAGCTTTCAAGCGATCTTTTGTGACCCATCAGAATGCAGTAACTACCTCAGTGAAAAGAACATTTAAAACGACTTATTGTGATGGAAGAGAGAGAGAAGAAAAGTTGAAGGAAGATCTGGAGAGAAATTTGAAGTTGTGCCTCTGCAGAAATAGGGAAGAACTAATGTAGACGCTCTACCTTGTTGCAAACAGAGGGTAGAAGAGCAGAGGTGTTGGAGGACTGCCTCCAACAGCGTCAGAATAGCCACCGATGTGTTGCAAGACACAGAAACCGAAAGTGCAGAGCCGATGTCGCAGAAGGAAGAGATGGAGCAGTAAAGATAGCTGATTGACCAGATGCGATAAGAGAGCGATTAAAAGAATTTAGAAGTTTTAGAACTTCTAGTGGACGAAAATTTTTTAAAAAAATGAACCAAAAAGAAAAAAAGGAGAGAAAATTATTACGCAGAATTGTAAAAAAACTCAAATAAGAAACCAAGCCAACTAAGCATGAAATTGATACTTGACGAAAGAAAAAAAAATTATTTTGACTTTGAAATTGCTGCATTTTTAAATTTGCATCGTGCTTTTATTTAGTGTTTTTAGAGACACTTACTAACTGTTTAGAAAGGCTTGAGTGGAGAGAATAAACAAACCATTCCAACCTGCGTGATTTTTTTAAGCAACGAGGAGGACTGTTCACTTTGTGGTGACATGAAAGACTTGAGTAATCTCTTGATGAGAGAGATTTTTTCATTGTTACATTTAACCAACGAGATTCTTATTTTTATTATTCAAGACCAATATTAACTAAATTTCCGAAGGAAAAATGCACAGTAGGATGATTTCAGTTTGTTGGTTGGCAAGACTGTCCTGCGTCCCAACATTTTTTCACCCTAGGAGAAATTTTTTTTTAAATTGAGACAATGACACTAAAAGTCACGAAAGACATTTAATTTTAGGTCATATCCTCACAGTCCAGATTAATGAAAATGTAAGAAGGCTATTGCAATGTAGTATGATGCCCATTATAGCACGTAGTGAGTCGTTGTGTTGCAGATTTTCAAAATTTTTATGCATTTTGTAAAATCTGTTCGATGAACATTCTGATGAGCTACTGGAAATTCAATGGTGACCTTGCCGGAGCTGTTCGGGGAGTACGTGAAATTCGAGCAGAATAGCCTGAAATGCATTGAAGTAATGATATTTTATTGGCAACAGTTGAGTGAGAAAAATTCCTGTTTAAAGACGCGTCACTAACTTGGAAATTCGCAACTACCGAAAAAACGCGAAAATCACAACGACGGTTTTCGCTAGTTGGAATAAGAAGAACTACGACTTTTGCTGATAACAACAAAATACACGAGAGAAAAACAGCGGAAGACATCATTATTCGAAGATCGCTTCAAGTTATAACGATTGTAGAGCTACAATCGTTTCCGAACATTTCGCGAAGATTGGAAATTACCGAGAAATTGGAGGGCTACTGGGAAGATCTGCTACTTTTCCTGACTGCCGAGAAAACAGCTCTTCGATCGGATTCGAGAATCCGGAAGAGTCTTGGGAACGACAGAGACATTGATTTGAAGATTTTTCAGCTTCCCGGAATGCGTTGAACTGAATTTAAATAATATCTAATTACTATTTCAGAACGTGAGAAGCTAGAAGTTGAGGGAAAGGGTTGATCCATCTCCGATGGATATTAAGACTTTTTATCTACTGAACAAAAAGAATAGTAAAATGGTATTTATGTAGTAACCCGATTTCTAGGAGTGAGGTCGTGATCTGGGGATACTGAGACCCAGCCATGAGCTCACTAATTCTGTATATAACTAAGTTAACTTGTGCGGTTTGTCCGACAGCTTTAAAAGTAATGAATTTGTCGACCCGATGTTAAGGGACCACACATTGAACTGATTTTGGTAGAGACGGTTAAAAGCATGTGAAGCTGTGTTTAGTTGTTTTTAGTTCTTTTTTGAGACACTGTGCAAAATCATGAACATTTCGTTGAAATTAAGAAGATATGAGCCAGAAGACGACTGATGTCATGGTTCAGAGCCAACATAACCACCTGGTTGTATGAGTATGCCACGAGCATATATCGAAGCAAAGCAGGGTGTACAGTTCGCATCAGATGGACATAGGATCGGAAGCTTTCAAGCCAATCTTTTGTGACCCATCAGAATGCAGTAACTACCTCAGTGAAAAGAACATTTAAAACGACTTATTGTGATGGAAGAGAGAGAGAAGAAAAGTTGAAGGAAGATCTGGAGAGAAATTTGAAGTTGTGCCTCTGCAGAAATAGGGAAGAACTAATGTAGACGCTCTACCTTGTTGCAAACAGAGGGTAGAAGAGCAGAGGTGTTGGAGGACTGCCTCCAACAGCGTCAGAATAGCCACCGATGTGTTGCAAGACACAGAAACCGAAAGTGCAGAGCCGATGTCGCAGAAGGAAGAGATGGAGCAGTAAAGATAGCTGATTGACCAGATGCGATAAGAGAGCGATTAAAAGAATTTAGAAGTTTTAGAACTTCTAGTGGACGAAAATTTTTTAAAAAAATGAACCAAAAAGAAAAAAAGGAGAGAAAATTATTACGCAGAATTGTAAAAAAACTCAAATAAGAAACCAAGCCAACTAAGCATGAAATTGATACTTGACGAAAGAAAAAAAAATTATTTTGACTTTGAAATTGCTGCATTTTTAAATTTGCATCGTGCTTTTATTTAGTGTTTTTAGAGACACTTACTAACTGTTTAGAAAGGCTTGAGTGGAGAGAATAAACAAACCATTCCAGCCTGCGTGATTTTTTTAAGCAACGAGGAGGACTGTTCACTTTGTGGTGACATGAAAGACTTGAGTAATCTCTTGATGAGAGAGATTTTTTCATTGTTACATTTAACCAACGAGATTCTTATTTTTATTATTCAAGACCAATATTAACTAAATTTCCGAAGGAAAAATGCACAGTAGGATGATTTCAGTTTGTTGGTTGGCAAGACTGTCCTGCGTCCCAACATTTTTTCACCCTAGGAGATTTTTTTTTTTAAATTGAGACAATGACACTAAAAGTCACGAAAGACATTTAATTTTAGGTCATATCCTCACAGTCCAGATTAATGAAAATGTAAGAAGGCTATAGCAATGTAGTATGATGCCCATTATAGCACGTAGTGAGTCGTTGTGTTGCAGATTTTCAAAATTTTTATGCATTTTGTAAAATCTGTTCGATGAACATTCTGATGAGCTACTGGAAATTCAATGGTGACCTTGCCGGAGCTGTTCGGGGAGTACGTGAAATTCGAGCAGAATAGCCTGAAATGCATTGAAGTAATGATATTTTATTGGCAACAGTTGAGTGAGAAAAATTCCTGTTTAAAGACACGTCACTAACTTGGAAATTCGCAACTACCGAAAAAACGCGAAAATCACAACGACGGTTTTCGCTAGTTGGAATAAGAAGAACTACGACTTTTGCTGATAACAACAAAATACACGAGAGAAAAACAGCGGAAGACATCATTATTCGAAGATCGCTTCAAGTTATAACGATTGTAGAGCTACAATCGTTTCCGAACATTTCGCGAAGATTGGAAATTACCGAGAAATTGGAGGGCTACTGGGAAGATCTGCTACTTTTCCTGACTGCCGAGAAAACAGCTCTTCGATCGGATTCGAGAATCCGGAAGAGTCTTGGGAACGACAGAGACATTGATTTGAAGATTTTTCAGCTTCCCGGAATGCGTTGAACTGAATTTAAATAATATCTAATTACTATTTCAGAACGTGAGAAGCTAGAAGTTGAGGGAAAGGGTTGATCCATCTCCGATGGATATTAAGACTTTTTATCTACTGAACAAAAAGAATAGTAAAATGGTATTTATGTAGTAGCCCGATTTCTAGGAGTGAGGTCGTGATCTGGGGATACTGAGACCCAGCCATGAGCTCACTAATTCTGTATATAACTAAGTTAACTTGTGCGGTTTGTCCGACAGCTTTAAAAGTAATGAATTTGTCGACCCGATGTTAAGGGACCACACATTGAACTGATTTTGGTAGAGACGGTTAAAAGCATGTGAAGCTGTGTTTAGTTGTTTTTAGTTCTTTTTTGAGACACTGTGCAAAATCATGAACATTTCGTTGAAATTAAGAAGATATGAGCCAGAAGACGACTGATGTCATGGTTCAGAGCCAACATAACCACCTGGTTGTATGAGTATGCCACGAGCATATATCGAAGCAAAGCAGGGTGTACAGTTCGCATCAGATGGACATAGGATCGGAAGCTTTCAAGCGATCTTTTGTGACCCATCAGAATGCAGTAACTACCTCAGTGAAAAGAACATTTAAAACGACTTATTGTGATGGAAGAGAGAGAGAAGAAAAGTTGAAGGAAGATCTGGAGAGAAATTTGAAGTTGTGCCTCTGCAGAAATAGGGAAGAACTAATGTAGACGCTCTACCTTGTTGCAAACAGAGGGTAGAAGAGCAGAGGTGTTGGAGGACTGCCTCCAACAGCGTCAGAATAGCCACCGTGTGTTGCAAGACACAGAAACCGAAAGTGCAGAGCCGATGTCGCAGAAGGAAGAGATGGAGCAGTAAAGATAGCTGATTGACCAGATGCGATAAGAGAGCGATTAAAAGAATTTAGAAGTTTTAGAACTTCTAGTGGACGAAAATTTAAAAAAAATGAACCAAAAAGAAAAAAAGGAGAGAAAATTATTACGCAGAATTGTAAAAAAAACTCAAATAAGAAACCAAGCCAACTAAGCATGAAATTGATACTTGACGAAAGAAAAAATCTTTTAGTTATTTTGACTTTGAAATTGCTGCATTTTTAAATTTGCATCGTGCTTTTATTTAGTGTTTTTAGAGACACTTACTAACTGTTTAGAAAGGCTTGAGTGGAGAGAATAAACAAACCATTCCAACCTGCGTGATTTTTTTAAGCAACGAGGAGGACTGTTCACTTTGTGGTGACATGAAAGACTTGAGTAATCTCTTGATGAGAGAGATTTTTTCATTGTTACATTTAACCAACGAGATTCTTATTTTTATTATTCAAGACCAATATTAACTAAATTTCCGAAGGAAAAATGCACAGTAGGATGATTTCAGTTTGTTGGTTGGCAAGACTGTCCTGCGTCCCAACATTTTTTCACCCTAGGAGAATTTTTTTTTTAAATTGAGACAATGACACTAAAAGTCACGAAAGACATTTAATTTTAGGTCATATCCTCACAGTCCAGATTAATGAAAATGTAAGAAGGCTATAGCAATGTAGTATGATGCCCATTATAGCACGTAGTGAGTCGTTGTGTTGCAGATTTTCAAAATTTTTATGCATTTTGTAAAATCTGTTCGATGAACATTCTGATGAGCTACTGGAAATTCAATGGTGACCTTGCCGGAGCTGTTCGGGGAGTACGTGAAATTCGAGCAGAATAGCCTGAAATGCATTGAAGTAATGATATTTTATTGGCAACAGTTGAGTGAGAAAAATTCCTGTTTAAAGACACGTCACTAACTTGGAAATTCGCAACTACCGAAAAAACGCGAAAATCACAACGACGGTTTTCGCTAGTTGGAATAAGAAGAACTACGACTTTTGCTGATAACAACAAGATACACGAGAGAAAAACAGCGGAAGACATCATTATTCGAAGATCGCTTCAAGTTATAACGATTGTACAGCTACAATCGTTTCCGAACACTTCGCGAAGATTGGAAATTACCGAGAAATTGGAGGGCTACTGGGAAGATCTGCTATTTTTCCTGACTGCCGAGAAAACAGCTCTTCGATCGGATTCGAGAATCCGGAAGGGTCTTGGGAACGACAGAGACATTGATTTGAAGATTTTTCAGCTTCCCGGAATGCGTTGAACTGAATTTAAATAATATCTAATTACTATTTCAGAACGTGAGAAGCTAGAAGTTGAGGGAAAGGGTTGATCCATCTCCGATGGATATTAAGACTTTTTATCTACTGAACAAAAAGAATAGTAAAATGGTATTTATGTAGTAGCCCGATTTCTAGGAGTGAGGTCGTGATCTGGGGATACTGAGACCCAGCCATGAGCTCACTAATTCTGTATATAACTAAGTTAACTTGTGCGGTTTGTCCGACAGCTTTAAAAGTAATGAATTTGTCGACCCGATGTTAAGGGACCACACATTGAACTGATTTTGGTAGAGACGGTTAAAAGCATGTGAAGCTGTGTTTAGACGCTAGCCAGTCGTTTCAGGACCTATACACTTTTCACATCCAGAGATATTATAGTTTCATCAGGATCCAGAGCAGTTTTTTCAATTGTTTCTCTGGCATCTGTACTTTGAGTTTGATATTGGTTCCATCGAAATTTTCGAAACATTTTGCAAGCATTTCGTTAGGATTTGCAAACGAGCTGCCTGGAAGTGATAGAAGTAGTCGTAGGGGTGTCTCAGCTTTGTCTACCTTAGCTAACCCATACAGACCGTCGGGTTGCCCGCCTGTTGACCTCATCTTAGATTACAATTGATCATTATCTCTTCTGCTTTGTAAACGACAGTTCATTCTCTGATAATTTTGTTTCCAATTCTCAGTATAACCTTATCAGTTGATGCTTTTTTCCATAACGGAGCAGATAAAAATTAAAGTTTTTTGTCTCATGTCTAATTCCTATTTATGCAAAAACCAACCTCTTTATCAAAAGGCATATTATCTTTGAGATATCTCCTCGTTTTTTTAATGGCATTGTCTGTTGAGATTTGCCTAAATTTTTTCTTATGAAATTTTTTCAGCTTTCAGTTCACTTAAAGCTTTTTCCAATATATTCTGGTTTTTCAGTTGTGCGAGCAAGTTGTCGATATCAACCACAAAGAGCGTTCCGTTAAGTTTGTCTCTAATTGGAAGTCTCGGACGAGGAAGCTTCGGAGCGTTTCTTGTACCCATCCAGGAAGTTCAATGTTAACAATTCACCTGACTAAGTGCTATTTTCTCCCCTTCATTAAAAGGTTTATCTTGTCTCTCTCTTTTGGACTGTTTTTCTAAATTTTTCGGTTCCGATTTAGTCATGTACACGTATTTGAATGAAAAAAAACAATTGAGTTTATTTGTTCTCAATACCAGACTGCGTTCAGTGAAATTACTCTGAACTTTAGACAGGCAAATACAGGTAGCTAAAAATTGTTTAAAAAAACAGTTTTCCAGTACAATGAGGGAATTTTCTGGACTTGCGGTCTTTCATTAAAGAAGCTCCTTCCGCATTACCACGAAAGGTTTCAATTCGGATTCTTGGCCTCACCGATTGGTAAAATGCGTTCAGTAACGATTTTAACGTTGAAAGGGTTTTTCCTGGAATGCTTCCGTTCTTCAGCAGTCAGTAGATCATAAGTCACGAATTTGTGATTTTCGTATTTTTTTAGTACAAAATCTCTTTTTCTTTTGACAAACGAAAATTGTTGTCATGATTTTCAAGGTTTTCAGTTATCGCAAAATTAAAATTTGTTACGTTTCCTGCAAACTCAAATCAATTTTGAATATGGTCTCGTAACTTCCAAAATGCCCATCCTACTTCAATTCAAAACGTAATTAGTGTCGTTAATCTTCGTTTTCAACGTATCGTATATTTGTTTTTTTTTCAATCAAAACCGACGGCCTTCTGGTCGAATACCACAAAAAAAAGTACCCGAGCCATTGCTCCAAGGCCTTAAAAACCTTCTGAATTGTAAAAAAAAATTTGGCTTCAACCTAACCACAAAAAATCGAATCAATGTTTTTCTAAGACCGATCACAAGTACCCAACACAATACAATCACAGGTCAATTTCAAATGCAATGCCCAAAAAAATATCATGTTCAAGGATGAGCTTGTAATCTTGGGCGCCCCTATAGGCGAATCTTGCCGCAAAGACCTGCCAAACAAAAAAATGACTGAGCTGGAAAACATTCGGTGATCAATGATGCGCTGGATGCTCATTACGGTTTTACCTCCCAAAATATGGCTCAGCATGCCAAAACCTATTTTTCTTGCGTAACAATTTTGTTCTATTTGCGGAATGATTTGGTGATAACATGCGATCTAATTTTAGGAAATTCCAAATGAAAGGTAACAATGTAAATATGAATGATAGCCATTTTTTGCAAGCAGTTCTTCCGCTAACCCGAGGTTGCTTCGGTGTTTCCTCCGCTCATCTACTGGCTGTACCGCTTTTTTAGCCTGAGCAGTAATGAGAATATTGAAAAATTATGTCTGGAAGGCGAGACTTGAACTTATAATGATGCATAAAAGTTTGTTTTTGCTTCAGTAATGAGAATTAACTCCGGCAAAAATAATCCAAAAAAATGAACAGAGCCCTACTTTGATAATCAATTGTCTCAAATGGTTTTCAAAAAAGAACCTACTGAGGTAAAAAGTTTCAATGCAGACAAGGATAAAATCGGATTGCAAGTTTGAGTGTCATACTGTGTAAAACTTAAGATTAAAATCGTCAAATGAGCAGCTTGTATTCACAATTGCGGAAAAAATATAATCGAAGACGGTTGGCCTTCCCTATATAGTCTGAAAAAAGCAGTGAAATTCTCTAGGCATTTTTTTGAGTTTCTTTCAAAACTGTTTTAATCTGTGCAAGCACTATGTTACTAAATCTGGATGCCTTGATTCTCAACCATCTGATTCTCAGAATTTAGATTGACGATCATGATGTCAAACATCATTTGCAGAAGTTTAGCATCGACACGATAAATATACGCAAAATGGTTTGAGATCTAGTTGTTGCATATATCAGTGCTAACTATAACCCACCAAGTAATTGAAATTAAACTTTCATGAAATTGTGTATTTCAGTTCTACAGGAGCATCAGAAGGTATTGAACTGCTTTTTTAAACAAGTTAATATGCCAAAAAAAGTTTAGTTCAGCAAACTCTATAGCATACGTATTGCGGTAAAAATTAAAAAGATTTGTGATATGTTTGATGGTTGTGCCTGTTTGCCGAGCGCCGTTCAAGGGTTTTCAGAGAAAAGTCTGTCGAGTGGTTCTCTCGTGTGGTGGAATAAGTTTCTGGCCGTAAAAGTCTGGTGGTGCGCGTTGGACATTTTGAGCTTGGGAGATTGTTCCTTAACAGCTACATTTATGGGGTCTTTTTTAAAAATATTTTAAAATAAAATCGTGTTGATCTATAAAGTTCTAAGCCTTTCACAAAGGGTTAATTCAGTCTCGGTGTGCTCAGTTAAATTTTTGTTATTACCTTTTTTAAGATGAGAAAAAAAACAACAAAAAATGTACAAGCAAAAATGCTTAAAATCCTAGGAATTTTCAAATTGGATTAGATAAGGTTGTTTGAACTATTGTCATATCAATTGTCTAAACAAAACACTTAGCGTCTCTGAGAAGATCTGATGGTTTAATTATCCTTGATGTGTTAAGGTTAAACCTGTCAGTAATGCTTCAAATGTATCGACTAACAGCTATTTTTTTTGTAATTGCAGCCATTTCAAACGGTGGAGAACTCAACAGAGTCCCTAGGGACTCGCGTGTTCCCTTGGCAGAAAAGCTTTAGAATTAAAAGAGTGATTTTTTTACAATGTAGAATGTGTTCTCATTGGCTGGTTTTTTGACGTTTTCCTGTTTTTTTTCTAGAACAACCAAGAAGAAGTTATCGAAAACAAGCGACAGCTGTGAGCTCTGTATTAAGCAAAAGACGAATTAAAGTTTTTCCGCAGCTTAAACCCCTTTACCAAGTATTGGGCCCTTTGCAGAGAGATCTCGAGCGAAGAAAAAAGGCCAAATAGAAGCAATCTCCACGAGGAAAATTCAGAGGTAGGAATAAGGCTTGCAGCTTAGCATGACAAGATCGCACCTTTTTTGGCTCTTAAATATAAAAAATAGTGTTCAAGCACTCAATAATAAATAATATAAAGTTCGCAAACTCAGAAAATTGATAGGTTTTTTCTAACTGAGTTCGAGGTGTAAGAAGCAATCATGCTTTTTACAAATGAATCAGGATTCGGTCCAGATAAAATAGTTTAGCAAAGTATTTAAAGATCTTGTTTGGGAATCAAATGGCAAAGCGGGCTCAATTTCTTGAAAAGGTTCACTAAGCTCCTGAACCTCACCAAAGAAAGCAAAATAACCAAATAATCAAATCATTTTTTGGACCAAAAGTTATCACCATTGTAAAAATAAATGGTTTTTTTTGAGCAATTGCAACCAGGTACACGCTCAAATGCATCGCATCCGCAAAAAAAACTCTCTAGAAGACTTACAAAATTTTTTTGTGGAGTTTTTAAGTGGGCTGTGGCATGAAACGAATGCTGAAACTGCTGCACACCCCTTTAGAAACAAGATAGAGCGTAATAACCACCATAAGTGCTCAATTTTTGTTTAAACGTTTATTTTAGTAATGCTTTTTTTTGCTCAATAAGAAAATCATGTTGAATCATTTTTTTTTTCGAATCGCGCGGAGTTTCACAAATATTTTCCTTGCACCTACTGTAAACTGCGTTTTCTTTTGATCAATTCCCCGAGGCTCGCCCTGTTTGTGGAAACAACACAAGTGCTAGTGAAAGACCTTGAATCCAAAATAAACGACTGGTTCTTAGATGATAGAAATCTAGACGCATACTATCAAATAGTTCTCCGACACCTGAAAAACCTACCTCTACCGAGGAACCCAGGGCAGGTAGTTCTCCTGAGCAAAAAATCTCACTGGCAGTAAAGATGGAATGCTGGTTTCGTACAGGGCACGTTTGATGATAAAATACTTATGTTCACGCTCTTCTTTGCTTTTCCCTACACACTTGAAAAGACAAGGACTTGTATGCAAAAAAAAACAAAGAAAATTAAGTTTCTTACATGTGCTGAAACATTTCAATTTATTCCTCTCCTCGAAAATTATGGGTGTTTGTGTGCTTTTAAACAAATAGCATTAAAATAATTTTCATGTGGAGCTGGGTTGATAACTGGCACTTTTTGTAGATGTATTGAATTTAATAGTTCGCCTTATTTTGTCTTGTCTAGTGAGGTTTGTTCTCATATTAGTAAAATTTATATTCCTGAATCAATAAAAATATATTTTTGTACGATTCCAAGCCGTGACCATTTGATTTACACTGATGCCTTGTTGCCGCTTGCCAATTTTAATGCCTTGTTGCCGCCTGGCGATTGTTTTCCTGTTACATTCTACAGTGTGCTATATTTTCACTTCAGTTCTCTGCCGTTTATTGTAATTTTTTTATTTTATGTCTAATGGTACGTTATAGAACATAAAGATTTTAATAATATAAGTATGGAGATAATTGTTTGGCATATGCGTCAACACTATGTTCGAACGATATTCTGAGTCAACTACAAAATGAGAGCTGAATTTTTCGACCGCCTGGACTAATTTTTTGACCAACGCGACTAATTTTTCGACCACGCTGAGACTATTTTTTAGACCGCCGTGACTAGTTTTTTGACCGCTGCGACTAATTTTCGAACTCCGCGACTATTTTTTTACCATCGCGACCGAGATACGGTATTTCCAGAGTTTGTCTTTGACTTAAAAACCTGCCCAGACTATGAGTCTCGGACCTCGACCCGGGTTATAATCAGTTGAAATTACTATGTGAAACAAAGACAAATCAAAATTAGAACAAGACCGTCTTGTAATCAATGATCATTAAAAAGGTCTCAGTGCAACCCTTAAGGTGTATTTCTGCATATCAATCTGTCAATTCATTTTCAAAATAGGAAAATTAAGAAACGTAATGGTTCAGGGACTTAGGACGAAAAGACACAATTGGACAACATCGGCCTACAAAACTTTTGGTTGCCGTGCCTCACTTTTTTTATCACATTTAGGTCAAGCAGCAGTTTTTCCGCAGCAGACTAATGCAAAGTCAATGTTTCTAGAATAGCAGTGGAACTTGGCCTTAAGAATATGAAATATGTAACGTATCTAACTCAAAGCCTTCCCAATTCTTGCAAATTTTTTGAAATTACCTAAAACCAATTTTGGAACTTAACCATCGCAGTCAGCAGTAAATTTGTGAAAATCACCGCTTAACTGCTTCTAAACATTTATCATTTTTTTCACATCACGACAAAAAATTGAACTCATTTACAGTACAGTAACAGAAAATTGACAAATCTACTGCAAAGGTGAAAAACAAACTAGAAGGGTTCTCTTGTTTAGCATTCTAAAACAGTTTTTACTCATACAATACTAACGTAAGCTCCTTTTCCAAAAACTTACTTTTTAGGTTCTAATTGATGATATTTTGTTCCAAAAAAAAACAAATTTTAACCTATTTTTTCACTTTTAAAACGTTATTTGAGCGACTAGTCTGATTGCTTAGAGTAATTCTAACTACACTTTAATGTGTTAATTTAGTTTTCGATTTAAGGGATTTCAGTCTTGGTTTGTCATAAATATCTTCGTGTAAATTTCAAGCTATTTTAAATTTGTCCACTGTGTTTTCTAGTTCTCGTCTTTTTATTTAAGCTTTTTTTCTGATAAGTGGCAAATATATAGTTGATTGAACTGTACAGTGTTCTTTCTGTTTTTCTATATTTATTGTCTTTTGTGTGACAAAAATATTTTAAAATAAAATAAAATGGTTATATTGTCGGTTTTAAGTGCGGTTTTGTGGTAATTAAATTGTATATCAAAAACATTTTCATACATTGGTCAAATAAATTGTTGCAAAAATCTATATGCGAAGAAATGAGCCAAACAACTATCGTGTATACCAAAAAAATGGAGAAAACTAATAGCATTTTTTGTAACTGTTTCAATCTGCTCATTCAAGACCTTTCCCTTTCCCAGATTCAATGATCCCTTTTAGCTCTACTGGTTTCCACTCCACGTGAAACTTTGAATAGTTGTGAAATCATTAAGAATCTCTAACGTTTATGATTTGGGTTGAACTCTGTTAACCAAAAATGCTACTCATACAGTTCCATAAAAAAGGTCTATGAAAAAACACTAGTCATACAAAATTCATACTTTTTGCTGAAATGGAGTCATCGATTTTCCAAAATGTTCTCTTTGGCATAAAAAATTGCATATCATACAGTTGCCATTTCAACGAAATTCAATGGCTAGCTTTTTTTAAGTTCAGTAGCATCAAAGTTGCCCAAAAAAACATAATTTTTTTTTCAATTGCAGAATGGATTTTGTACTCAAACAAAAACAAACACTTTTTATAAAAAATTTGGTTTTTTGTGTGCATAACGTAGTACTGAAAAATTGATGTTTTTCTATTTCTCAGTTTAACGTTCTTGAAAACGCTCAAAAGGCTTATTTATTTTGTGTGGCAAAATTTTGTATGCCTTGATCGCTGCATGATAGATTAAAAAGGCAAAGAAAAAAATCACCTTTGAAATTTTTTGCCAAAGTTTAACAGTTCGATACTTCCAATATATCATTTGCTTAAGACAAACCCAAGACAATTTAGGCCGATTCCGATGCATTGTGATTGCGAGACGGTCAAACCTTTGGTGACTCTTCTTTTGAGTGACCAGGCTTTTTTTCACCTGTGTTCAGTTAAGAACACAACCCAAAAATTTTGAGAGATTAAATTTTTAAACCTAAATTTTTTTTCGGTTTATGGAAAATTGCTAGTCATAGAAATTCAATATATGAAAAATCACTAATCCTAGTCTTTTCATGCAGTTTTCTATACCTATGGAATTGAATGAAAATTGTGTGAAAGGCATTTTCCAGGAATTTTAAAATTGTATACTTAGCATTTTTCGTCTACCCGGGACACTATATCCCTGTCAGTCTGATTTCGACGATAATGAAGAACTTTGAAAAAATCCTCCCTGTGATGAAAAAAGCCGTCTTAACAATATGAGTTTCAGCTAATTTTGAGAAATCGAAGCTAGCGAGTAGGTCTTATATTATCTCATAATTCAAATCAAACTGTGAATTTTAATTTTCACTTCAGTGAAATATTTATCGAAATTTTTCTTGGCTTCTTTAGAAAAACATCAAAAAACTGAGAAAAAAAATTGATTTTTGAATTTTTTGTTCTTTTTGTGAGTACCGTTTTTTGAATACACCTAATAACTTAGAAAGTTGAAAATATCTGTGTTCTAGGCTTTCGTGCAGATCCTATTCCACGAGAAACATGATACAACTTGAACCACAAGGAAACTGTTCAGCTCTACTCTCATATTATTTGATTTTTTTTAGTTCTGTACCCGGGTCGAGCTCCGCGATTTGAGGAAAGATTTTGTAAGTCGCGCCGTATACCGTTTCAGGACTGAACTTCGCAGTTGCGCCGCGGGTTAAAAATGAGCCGTCAGTCTTTTTTCAAGTCGCGGCCTCAGTATTTTCGTAATATGCGCCGCTTATATCCTTTGTTAAGTCGGGCCGTCGGTCTTTTCGTAAATCGCGCCCTCAGTCTTTTCGTGGGTCGCGCCGAGTTTTTTCAAGGCTTCTTTAGAAAAAAATCAAAAAACTGAGAAAAAAAATTGATTTTTGAAATTTTTGTTCTTTTTGTGAGTACCTTTTTTTGAATACACCTAATAACTTAGAAAGTTGAAAATATCTATGTTCTAGGCTTTCGTGCAGATCCTATTCCACGAGAAACATGATACAACTTGAACCACAAGGAAACTGTTCAGCTCCACTCTCATATTATTTGATTTTTTTTTAGTTCTGTACCCGAGTCGAGGTCCGCGATTTGAGGAAAGATTTTGTAAGTCGCGCCGTATACCGTTTCAGGACTGAACTTCGCAGTTGCGCCGCGGATTAAAAATAAGCCGTCAGTCTTTTTTCAAGTCGCGGCCTCAGTATTTTCGTAATATGCGCCGCTTATATCCTTTCTTAAGTCGGGCCGTCGGTCTTTTTGTAAATGGCGCCCTCAGTCTTTTCTTGGGTCGCGCCGAGTTTTTTCATGGCTTCTTTAAGAAAACATCAAAAACTGAGAAAAAAATTGATTTTTGAATTTTTGTTCTTTTTGTGAGTACCTTTTTTTGAATACACCTAATAACTTAGAAAGTTGAAAATATCTGTGTTCTAGGCTTTCGTGCAGATCCTATTCCACGAGAAACATGATACAACTTGAACCACAAGGAAACTGTTCAGTTCTACTCTCATATTATTTGATTTTTTTTAGTTCTGTACCCGGGTCGAGGTCCGCGATTTGAGGAAATATTTTGTAGGTCGCGCCGTATACCGTTTCAGGACTGAACTTCGCAGTTGCGCCGCGGGTTAAAAATGAGCCGTCAGTCTTTTTTCAAGTCGCGGCCTCAGTATTTTCGTAATATGCGCCGCTTATATCCTTTGTTAAGTCGGGCCGTCGGTCTTTTCGTAAATCGCGCCCTCAGTCTTTTCTTGGGTCGCGCCGAGTTTTTTCAAGGCTTCTTTAGAAAAAAATCAAAAAACTGAGAAAAAAATATGATTTTTGAAATTTTTGTTCTTTTTGTGAGTACCTTTTTTGGAATACACCTAATAACTTAGAAAGTTGAAAATATCTATGTTCTAGGCTTTCGTGCAGATCCTATGCCACGAGAAACATGATACAACTTGAACCACAAGGAAACTGTTCAGCTCCACTCTCATATTATTTGATTTTTTTTTTTAGTTCTGTACCCGAGTCGAGGTCCGCGATTTGAGGAAAGATTTTGTAAGTCGCGCCGTATACCGTTTCAGGACTGAACTTCGCAGTTGCGCCGCGGGTTAAAAATGAGCCGTCAGTCTTTTTTCAAGTCGCGGCCTCAGTAATTTCGTAATATGCGCCGCTTATATCCTTTGTTAAGTCGGGCCGTCGGTCTTTTCGTAAATCGCGCCCTCAGTCTTTTCTTGGGTCGCGCCGAGTTTTTTCAAGGCTTCTTTAGAAAAACATCAAAAAACTGAGAAAAAAAATTGATTTTTGAATTTTTTGTTCTTTTTGTGAGTACCGTTTTTTGAATACACCTAATAACTTAGAAAGTTGAAAATATCTGTGTTCTAGGCTTTCGTGCAGATCCTATTCCACGAGAAACATGATACAACTTGAACCACAAGGAAACTGTTCAGCTCTACTCTCATATTATTTGATTTTTTTTAGTTCTGTACCCGGGTCGAGCTCCGCGATTTGAGGAAAGATTTTGTAAGTCGCGCCGTATACCGTTTCAGGACTGAACTTCGCAGTTGCGCCGCGGGTTAAAAATGAGCCGTCAGTCTTTTTTCAAGTCGCGGCCTCAGTATTTTCGTAATATGCGCCGCTTATATCCTTTGTTAAGTCGGGCCGTCGGTCTTTTCGTAAATCGCGCCCTCAGTCTTTTCGTGGGTCGCGCCGAGTTTTTTCAAGGCTTCTTTAGAAAAAAATCAAAAAACTGAGAAAAAAAATTGATTTTTGAAATTTTTGTTCTTTTTGTGAGTACCTTTTTTTGAATACACCTAATAACTTAGAAAGTTGAAAATATCTATGTTCTAGGCTTTCGTGCAGATCCTATTCCACGAGAAACATGATACAACTTGAACCACAAGGAAACTGTTCAGCTCCACTCTCATATTATTTGATTTTTTTTTAGTTCTGTACCCGAGTCGAGGTCCGCGATTTGAGGAAAGATTTTGTAAGTCGCGCCGTATACCGTTTCAGGACTGAACTTCGCAGTTGCGCCGCGGGTTAAAAATAAGCCGTCAGTCTTTTTTCAAGTCGCGGCCTCAGTATTTTCGTAATATGCGCCGCTTATATCCTTTCTTAAGTCGGGCCGTCGGTCTTTTTGTAAATGGCGCCCTCAGTCTTTTCTTGGGTCGCGCCGAGTTTTTTCATGGCTTCTTTAAGAAAACATCAAAAACTGAGAAAAAAATTGATTTTTGAATTTTTGTTCTTTTTGTGAGTACCTTTTTTTGAATACACCTAATAACTTAGAAAGTTGAAAATATCTGTGTTCTAGGCTTTCGTGCAGATCCTATTCCACGAGAAACATGATACAACTTGAACCACAAGGAAACTGTTCAGTTCTACTCTCATATTATTTGATTTTTTTTAGTTCTGTACCCGGGTCGAGGTCCGCGATTTGAGGAAATATTTTGTAGGTCGCGCCGTATACCGTTTCAGGACTGAACTTCGCAGTTGCGCCGCGGGTTAAAAATGAGCCGTCAGTCTTTTTTCAAGTCGCGGCCTCAGTATTTTCGTAATATGCGCCGCTTATATCCTTTGTTAAGTCGGGCCGTCGGTCTTTTCGTAAATCGCGCCCTCAGTCTTTTCTTGGGTCGCGCCGAGTTTTTTCAAGGCTTCTTTAGAAAAAAATCAAAAAACTGAGAAAAAAATATGATTTTTGAAATTTTTGTTCTTTTTGTGAGTACCTTTTTTGGAATACACCTAATAACTTAGAAAGTTGAAAATATCTATGTTCTAGGCTTTCGTGCAGATCCTATTCCACGAGAAACATGATACAACTTGAACCACAAGGAAACTGTTCAGCTCCACTCTCATATTATTTGATTTTTTTTTTTAGTTCTGTACCCGAGTCGAGGTCCGCGATTTGAGGAAAGATTTTGTAAGTCGCGCCGTATACCGTTTCAGGACTGAACTTCGCAGTTGCGCCGCGGGTTAAAAATGAGCCGTCAGTCTTTTTTCAAGTCGCGGCCTCAGTATTTTCGTAATATGCGCCGCTTATATCCTTTGTTAAGTCGGGCCGTCGGTCTTTTCGTAAATCGCGCCCTCAGTCTTTTCTTGGGTCGCGCCGAGTTTTTTCAAGGCTTCTTTAGAAAAACATCAAAAAACTGAGAAAAAAAATTGATTTTTGAATTTTTGTTCTTTTTGTGAGTACCTTTTTTTGAATACACCTAATAACTTAGAAAGTTGAAAATATCTGTGTTCTAGGCTTTCGTGCAGACCCTATTCCACGAGAAACATGATACAACTTGAACCACAAGGAAACTGTTCAGCTCTACTCTCATACTTTTTGATTTTTTTTAGTTCTGTACCCGGGTCGAGGTCCGCGATTTGAGGAAAGATTTTGTAAGTCGCGCCGTATACCGTTTCAGGACTGAATTTCGCGGTCGCGCCGCAGGGTTAAAAATGAGCCGTCAGTCTTTTTTCAAGTCGCGGCCTCAGTATTCTCGTAAGATGCGCCGCTTATATCCTTTCTTAAGTCGGGCCGTCGGTCTTTTCGTAATTCGCGCCCTCAGTCTTTTCTTGGGTCGCGCCGTCAGTTTTTCTCTAATTTGCGTCGCTTAAGTCTTCTCTAAGTCACGGTGTTTCTCTTTTGGTAAGTCGCGCCGCATAATTTTTTTCGTTTGTTCCGCCATCGGTCTTTTCGTAAGTCGCGCCGTCGGTCTTTTCGTACGTCGCGCCGCCAGTTTTTTCGTAAGCCGCGCCGTCAGTCTGTTTTAAGTCGCGCTCTCGGTCTTTTTATAAGTCGCGCATTCAGTCTTTTCTTAAGTCGCGCCGTCGGTCTTTATATAAGTCGCGCTGTCAGTCTTTTCGTAAGTCGCGCCGCCAGTCTTTTCTTAAGCCGCGCCGTCAGTCTTTTCGTAAGTCGTGCCGTCAACCTTTTCTTAAGTCGCGCCGATTAAGTCTTCTCTAAGTCGCGCCGCCCATTTTTTCGTAAGTAGCGCCGTCAGTCTTATCATAAGTCGCGGCGTTTCTCTTTTCGTAAGTCGCGCCCCATAATTCTTTCGTTAGTTCCGCCGTCGGTCTTTTCGTAAGTCGCGCCGTCAGTTTTATCTTAAGTTGCGCCATCGGTCTTTTCTTAAGTCGCGCCGCCAGTTGTTTAGTAAGCCGCGCCGTCAGTCTATTTTAAGTAGCGCCGTCGGTCTTTTATAAGTCGCGCCGTCAGTTTTTTCTTAAGTCGCGCCGTCGGTCTTTTTATAAGTCGCGCCGTCAACTTTTTTCTTAAGTCGCGCCGCCAGTCTTAGCGTTTTAAAATTTTAGTGTCATCAGCATAAATAACACCTTCACTGTGCCGTGGTTTTTTAGGAACATCATATAAGCCTCATAAAGGCATCAGCAAAAAGTAGGATTTTCGAGACCATATAGTACGTGCGGTTCAATTTTCAAGGTGAGCTTTCGTAAATAAGTCATAGCTTAAATGGGAGCCGGTTTTATGCGCTTTTGTCAACCTAAACAATTATCCGTGTTAGAGCGGGTTGACCAAAAAAGGTAACCAGATTTCTAATAAAGGTTAGGCTACTTATAAGACCATTCTGACTTCTTACTACAAAATACCTTTGGGAAGGCTCTTTAATTCGAATTTTATATCTGAGAAACAAAATTTAAAAAATTACCTGTTCGATGGTTTAAATTTGGATCCGATATTGCTGCACACAAAACCTGTCGTGTAAGAAAAGGTCGAGTTTGGATGAAAAATACGAGATTGGAGTGAACCCATTTTAACAAACTTGTTTTGATCAGCTTTAGATTGTTTAAATTTTTAAAATGTGATAACCCATTTTGTATTAAGTATAATGCAATATTGATTGTCGCCAAGGATGCTAATATTTTCCCCTACCACGATACGCATCCTTTGCTTTGAAATGGGTTTATCGCTTGGTCTCTTTTATCTTAAGTACTTAACCAAGGTAACATACATGGATGGCAATATAGTTGGGCCCTGGGGTTTTTCTCAAGTTGGTTAGAGCTTTTTCCTCAATCAGAATTCTTTTTTCAGTCATTTAACTGTTTTAGATGTAATGGCGCAGCTCCATTGATAGGTCTCTTTTATCTTACTTGATGAAAAGATAAAGTTTGCGGGTAGCAGATGTAGATTTTTCGCTACTCAATAAATAACTTTCTGATTTTAAAAGTCAGATATATGCCAACGTCGACAACAATTATGGACCTTAAATGTTATATACAGAGCTGATTTGAACTATCCGAACAACACAGACTTAATTAGAAATTTGGAAGTTGTTCTCAATTTTGATTAATGTCAGACAAAAAGTGATCAACACAAAAACTTTTAGTTTTTTTAGTTTGCTCTTTTAGTTTTTTTTTGTGATATTTGAAGAAATTTTGCGGTCCTTTTTCCTTTTGTCTTTATGATCTTGGTTTAAAAAGTAGACGAACAGATTTTGCTCATGGAGATGCCACCCGACAGGCTCAGGCTGATTCCTTTTTGATATTCTTCCTAGCCGAACTTTATTGTAAACGTACATTTTCAAAAATTTATGCTTATAAGTTTTTGCTTGAAAATAAAATTTTTGTTATTATAGCTGCGTACCACCATACCAGCTTTTCTAAGCGCAATTCAATTAGCGCAGTTCGTGCCCAAAATTTTGCACCAAAAACATGTCAGCTTCCGCCCCTTTTAGTCGATTAAAAACTCTGCTAAAACTCCACTAAGACCTTCTCAGTCTTAGGAGGAAAATGAGGCGCAAGAAAATGTAACAAAGTTTCTGTATAACCAAAACGAAGTTCATCTGACAGCTGAGAAGTGTGATTTTTGTCGACCACATACGAAGAAGGAAAACTTTTTATTTTTTGCAGCATAATTGTACGAACCT